>NC_081406.1:475622899-475932899 GCF_030272615.1 Cryptomeria japonica | reverse complement strand
TATAGTGTAATTGTAATTTACTTACCGATCACTCGTTTTGGACTAATTATCCCATGCTTTTTTTGCAGGAAATGATATTTTTTATAAAAATCTTAATGACATTGCATTGCATATGTTTGGGCCCACCATACGTAAAAGATGGAACATCATATGTGAGCTAACCCTAATCCACTATTTTTATTTCACATAATTTCTAGAATAGTTTTTCTTTGATCCATTTCTTGAACTATATTACAGGTAGCTTCAGTTCATTTCTGAATCTAATAGGTTTGTTTTTGCTTAAAAGGTAGAATGACCAAGAAAATAGGTTAAAAGATGAACTCACAAACCATATGGTTTAGTTGTTCGGAAATGACACATTCGACAAAACCAAGCTCCTTGAAAAAGCTGACACATATCTAAAGTATGTGAGGGGCCAGTAAATGACACATTTAGAGAAGAACGTAAATTACGAGCATCCCCCAATGATTCTAGAGAGGGCATGGAAGGACCTAATTTTGGATGCGAAGGAGAGATTTGAAAGGAAAAAAGGAAATCCACCGCTAGACGACAGAAGAAGGTATGTGATACTATTAAGAATGTAATTATGTACTAATTACTCTTTATATTTATATAATCTAACATATTTCAAACTTTTCATAGACTGAGTGACACGTCAAAGGCAACCAAGGCAAGACAAGAAAAGCATGGGCAACACAAACTCGGCTCTGGTGGTTATATGAAACTTGCCGCACGAATTGTAAGAATCAATAAATGAAATATCACATCAAAATATTTATAAATTGCAAACAATTTTTTTTTTATCAAACAATACAAGCAAAAATGCAGGGCTCTAAATTCAATAGAGTGCCCATAGAAGATGACAAGAGAATTGCCTACCAACAAGGCTATACGGTCATGGCTGAGCGACTACGAGAATTGAGTGGGAAAACACAAGATTCTAGTGCATCCGTCACACAGGTAAATAAGCTATATGAAAATAATTTCAAATTGAATACCTTACCAATAATCTATTTGATGTTAAGTTCCAACATAAAGTGAATTTATTTGTTTTAATTAAGCAAGCAATTATGACAATGTGCATGACATTGGAATGTAGCCTGATAATCGTGGAACAAACCTCCACATGAAGGTCCAGATGTGCATCCTAGTAGTGGAGTTATTCATTTGCTATTCAAAATTTTTATGTAATTATTAATACAAATAAACATCTTAAATTGTAATTAGTATAGAAATTAATGTAACCGTTTTTGTTAATATTTTAGAGCATGTAGTCGGTGATGACCAAGTGGAGCATGATCCGGGTAGACAACATCAGGAACGTGATGTTCCCCTGTTAGGTAAAGAGGACCACTGTTATTCATTTAAACATATTTAATTGCAATTGGTGTATTGATTAATGTAACCTTTCATATTTCAACAACAGAGGATTTAGAGGGTGTTCAACATGTTGAGGTTGAGGCTAGACAAAATGATTTCGAAGATGATGTGGCCACATCAGGTAAAGAGCACCACGGTTATGTTCTTTAAATTAATGAAATAATTGTAACAAAAATAAAAATGATTTGAATTTAACCCATTTCTTTGTTATTGTAGAGGACCCCCCTTTGCATTGGTGTCCTCGTCCTCAGAAGAGGACTAGGCATACATTGAGATCACGAGCAGAGGGCTGAACAACTGAAAAGGGGGGAAGTGAAGAAGAAAACGATGGTCCACTTAGACTTTTCATAGCTTCAAAAAAAAATAAAAAATGATTTTAATCTACATTATTTGATAATGACTGATTTTTATGTGTTAATGAATGTTCATGAATGATATGTGTTAATTAATATTGATGAATGTTGCGTGTTAATGAGTGTTAATGAATGTTATGTGTTATTGAACATTATGTGATAATGAATGAATGTTATATTTTATTAATGGATGAAACAATGAATGAATGTTAGATGTTTACGGGGAATTTAGAGTGATGTTAGGGGGGGGGGGGGGGGCAAATGAGCATCCACCTTCACGTAGTTGACCTTGTTAAGTAGAGAATATTAAACTTTTCCTTTAAACCAAGCGAAGATCAATAAGATAACACACTTTTCAATATTTCATTATGTTGCACAGTTAATCTTATTGAATAATGTATATTGAATCTTAATTGCAAGGTCCAAGAGAGCCAATACGAACAACAATACCACAAGTAAATGGTTTTTTTTTTAAGTTTTTTTTTTTCATGATAATCTGGGAAGGTTCATCTGCAGTGTTATGTGTAACTGTGAAGGTGAGAAATTTACATTTTTTGTGATTCTAACATTTATTTTTTGTTCTAGGTGGATGACTTGGAGGAGGTTAGTGATTACTATCAAAACAAGGGTCGCTTTGATGAACTCATATCCGTGTTTGTGATGAGAAACAACACTGGAAGGAACTTACATATTTATATATATATATATATATTCAAGATGATGAATATGATAATGCTGCCACTACTATCATGAACCATTCTCCAGAGGCATGAGATCATATGCAATTCAAAGATGCTGTAGTTAAAGTGGCCAGTGTTGAATTGTACTACAAAGTTGTACACTTTTATTTGCAACAACACCCAGATCTTATTAATGACCTCTTGAATGTCCTTGCCCTTAGGGTAGACCACACACGAGTGGTTGACATCATGTGTAAGGTATGGCTCTAAACTCTTTTTTTCTGTTACTGTTTTTAGGATTACCGAGATGTCTTTCACTTGGGTATTAAGTTTTTCTAGATGTTCTCTTTAGCAGCTATTTGGTTTGGAAAAATTTCATGAGTATCTTTTGTTCTGTTGTATTTGTTATCCACGTTGGACATCTCCATCTTGTGAAGTCGTACATGGTTGTAGTACAGAGCAACAATGTAGTTGTTGTTAATGAGGCTTTGAATGATTTGTGTAGAAGAGGAAGATTATGATAGGCTTCGAGAATCTATAGATATGCACGATAACTTTGATTAGATAGGGCTTGCTCAGAGGGTGAGGGGAACTTCTCTATTGGATCTTTCATTTAAGTTAAAGTGGGATGTAATTTAACATTTGAATAATTTTCTAATGATCATTAATTTCAATTAGGTTGAGAAACATGAAATTCTTGAATTCCAGTTAAAGGCTTTTCTATAGCGAATTTTCGAGGAGGCAAATGATTCTTGAATTCCGTCTAGTTATATTTATTGCTTGCTGAAAATTATGAAATGCTTACTTATAAATGTTTATGAAGTTGTGCCTGTATAAATTAAAAGTATGATTACTTGATGAATATTGCTTCTGAAAATGCCTGATTTAATTATATCAGATCAACAACAGACCAATGCCTTCATCCCTTACTGATTTCATACTATTTCAAATTGAAAGATCCTATGTATAACCATGGAGACAATTTTAATAACTTGTTTTCAAAACAAGACCATCACATCAAAAGCATATATATGGATTGTAACTGAAATATAAATTGTAGTTAGTCTTATTGAATTTTAACTTTTCTCTGAAAGACCAATAAGACAATTTGAAACTTGCCAACCAACCTTTCAAACTGATGCTGAAACTGGAAATTAGTCTCAATCACAGTAGCATAAGATAGCACATTGACACAATCTAATAAAATAGATTTATCACATGGAACTAATCAATCAATTGAAAATCTTATACCATTCAGAATGAAAAACACTTGAAATTTATATTGAAATATGTATCATCCATCAACTTTGATATTTCCAGAAAACAAACTGCATAAATGTTGTATAAAATTGTCTTGATAAGATCATAAAACTTGAGGTATCTCCCCCACTTGTTCTAAAAGATCCTCCATTTATAGATGATGATTCAGTTTGAAAGCGAAAGGGCATACCCTTTCATTAAAACTAAACTAACAAAAACTAACTAAAAACTAACTTCCTAAAAACTGTCTTTACAATATGAACATATTATAAAAACATAGAAAAACATGACTCTGGGCTCCAACTTAGATATTAGGTCTGATCTCCTAGCATCTTGCCGCACTTCTAGATATACTCCAAGTACTTCTTTGACTTATATGTGTCTGCATCGTGGATAATATCCCTGACAATGATTTCTAGTGTGACAGTTTTCCATCTGTTTCACATTCTCTTTCAATTACATTCCATCAATTTGGGCAATATCAAGGGAGACATTGAGAAGACTACGACATTCTGAGATCCATATATCTTTATCCTTTATCTCACCCTTCTGATCAACTAACTGTGGGAAACCATGCAGAATAGTGTCTTTGCATTCATCATATTCAAATTGTAATTGTTCATCAAATTTATTGTGTTTAGCCAGCAACCTCTTTATTTTTTCAATTTATTTTGTTTGTGCTTTGGCCATTGTTTTATCATGTAACCTTGTTCCCAATCTATTTGAAATTTTGTTGTGTGAAACTGCATTGTCCATGTTCTTTTGAAACACTATCCAGAATTCTTTCAGAAAGCCTTGTAAAAGCTCAAATCTTTTAGTTAGTAATACACCAGTAGTATCTGCCCTCACACTTTGCATCTATTTTAATATCCTTTTATTTTCATGTTGCAACTCCTCACATTTTTTCTTCCATTGAGAGCTATCCGGAGTAAGAACCATTGGCACCTATTGCCCACTTCTCCTTAGCGTTTCTTCATTCAATGCCTTGTACTGGTTCCTCTCCCTCACTACTTTGACCATCTGTGCTTTATTGAATTTTGAAATATCCACTCCGATATCAACAAAAACATTTGGATCAATTTCACCAACTTTTAGTTTCATCATATGGCCAAAGGCCTTGTCAACATCAATGGTCTTTGGTCTTTTGTGGGGAGGGTACAGAGCCCATAACCTCAAATATTCCTCATCCTAATCAAATCTTGAACCAATAAATACATCATTTACACCTTGTATATCCAATTTGAATTCTTTGTTTTCTGAATGCAATAAACTGTCAAAGATAAAAGAAGCATTGAGGTCCCATTTGGGAAACAAAATCACCCCAGCCTTCGTAAGCAGTTGCCTCCCCTTTTGAGGGGTCATTGTGGTTATCTCTACATCAATTTCCTCTTATAATTTCTTTAACAACTCAACCTCATTATCAGGTGTTATGTTGGGAATAGTCCCTCAATTTCTTCCCTTTAAAATTGTACAAGAATGTTTTAAATTCTTTGGAATGAATAAAAACATCATCAGCAACAAAAACAGAAAACTCCTTTAATCGAGAGTCAACATGAACTTATAATGTTGTCTCTATTTGGCCCTGCATGTCTGGCTCTTCTTACTTTGGCACTTGCCATCTAGAGACAATTCACTTTTTGCCTCCTCCTCCTCGGTTTCAATTTTCTTGAGTCTCCATCTCTTTTCTGCCAGTTTATTATTCAATTGATCAATTACCTCTTTGGCCTCTGCATCCTCCATGTTCCTGAAGATATCTTCAGCCTCAATACTGTCATGCAGATAACCTCCCAAGTTCTGGCTCTTCTTGCAAGACTGAATGTATCCTTTAGGATCATAGTTTTTCCTGGCATAATGCTCATACAAATTGTATTATGCTGTTAGCTTCTTATCAATTATTTCATAATATTTGGTTGACACTATGGTGAAATCACCAAAACTCAATGTCCCAGGCAAGAAGGCTTGCTTATGCATATCTACAAAATGTTTAGCATTGGACACACTCAATTGCCTCACAATCTCTAGATAAGCTATTCTATCTGGTACTAGTTTTGGCAACATGTAGGGGCTCCCCTCAAATCCATATACTCTAAAACATGTAAAATCCTTATTCACAAACCAGTCCCCCCCAGTTATGATCAACAATGTGTCTTTCATCATAATCCCTGCATCTTAGGATCCTCTTGATCTCGTCAAAGATAGACCCTTCACACGAAATCCCATACATTCGGTACAATGGCATCACGATAAGTTCTTCAAAAATATAATTTCCTGAAAAATGCTATTTTTCTACAATTTCCTTAATTATGCTCTTAAAAATGCGCATGCTATTTTCTATAATTTCCTTAATTATGCTCTTAAAATGCTATATTCTGTAAACAAAATAGGCACATATTTATTTGAATTTTTAAAAACCATCAGTAGAGTAGAACAAGTTCTCCTTGAGGCTCAATTAAGCAAAATGCATACTTGTTGAGCAACAAGATCTTTCTCTTCTTTCTCCTTGGATTTATCTTCTTGGAAACCTCTAACTTGTCCTTAACAAGCTCATCAACCTTTGTTGTGTATTCTCGAATGAACTTTGAATTTTTTTGTTTTTTAATATTAGCTATTTACTTGTGCATAATTCTTGGAGGTAATGGTGAGCTGATTGCTACCGAGAAGCAAACTAGAGGTAACTTATTCCATTTGAATAGTAATATTAATAATTGTCTGGTTGCAAGAATGGAAGATAGTTGGTTATGGCATAAAAGATCTTGTCATGTTAATTTTGATAATTTGATTAAGATAAGCAAGTCAAGTGTTGTAAAAGGATTACCCCAACTTGTCAAACCGGATAGTGTGATATGCAAAGATTGTCAAATCAATAAGATGACCTCTATTTCTTTCAAGTGCAAGAATGGTATTTCTGAGAATGTTTTAGATTTGGTACAAACTGATCTCTGTGGCCCTATGAGAAAAAAGAGTTATTATGGTGATAGGTATTTCATGATCTTCACTGATGACTATTCTAAAATAATGTGGGTAATATTTTTTTAGAGAGAAATCAGAAGCATTTAATAAATTTAAATCATTTAAAACTCTGGTTGAGAAGGAAACCCGTAAGAACTTGAAGTGTTTAAGATCAGACCGAGGAGGTGAATTCACATATGATGAATTTGTTAAGTATTGTGATGAACATGGTATAAAGATAAAGATGCTTTCTCTGAGAACACCACAACAAAATGGCATAGGATGAACAAAACAATAGTTGAAACTACAAGAATCATGTTATTATAGGGTAATGTATCTAATATGTTTTGGAGAGAAGCGGTCAATATTGTTGTATACACTTTAAACTGGGTACTAGTAAAAAGAGGTAACAATAAGACACCCTATGAGCTATGGTATAGAAATTTTCCTTGTGTTAGTTATTTTAAAATATTTGGAAGTCAATGTTTTATCAAGAGAGATAACAACACTGAGAAGTTTGATGCAAAATCCAATGAGGGAATTTTTCTTGGTTACTCTTCTAAGAGTAAGGCATATAAATGTTACAATAAGACAACTAGGAAAATTATTGAAAGTGCTAATGTAAAAGTTGATGATTTATCTGATAAGTCTAAAGATACAAGCAGATCAAAAACTGAAAAGGATGATAATGAGGAAAAGTTTGTGATCATTGAACCAGAAGTAAAGAATAATGAAGAACCGGAAAATACAGAACTAGGTGCTCAGTCGGTGAGCGATGACAATGAGGAAGAAGATGAAGAACCCGGTGAAGAAGATGCCGAACCGACACAGGCAATACCTAGATATGTCAAATTGAATAATTCACAAGAGCATATAATTGGTGATAAGAACGCAGGTGTGCAAACCAGGAGAAAGATCAAAGAGAACTCATGATTGATATCTACAATTGAACCCAAGATAGTTAAGGAAGCACTAAAGGATGATGATTGGGTTAATGCAATGAATGAAGAATTAGATCAAATTGAGAAGAATTAGACATGGTCACTTGTTCCTAGACCGGAGGATAAGAATGTAATTGGAACAAAATGGGTCTTTAGGAATAAATTGGATGAAGAATGAAGGATTGTAAGAAACAAGGCAAGGTTAGTCTGCAAAGGGTATGCTCAAGAGGAAGGTGAGGATTATGGTGAAACATTTGCACCTGTTGCTAGACTAGAAGGTGTAAGGATGCTACTGACATTTGTTGCATATAAAGGATTCAAAGTCTACCAAATGGATGTCAAGTCAGCCTTTTTGAATAGGATTCTAGAAGAAGAAGTATACATTGAACAACTAGATGGGTTTTCCTTGACCGATGATAAAGACATGGTGTATAAATTGCACAAAGCTTTGTATGGTCTTAAGCAGGCACCGAGAGCATGGTATGAGAGATTACATGCACATTTGATCAAGATTGGATTCCAACGTACTGGTGAGGACAACAACATTTATTTGAAGACTGACGGAGACAAGATGCTGATAGCAGAAGTGTTTATTGATGACATAATTTTGAGTGGCAATGATGATATGTGTATGGACTTTGCTGAAATAATGAAAAAGGAATTTGAAATGTCTCTAATCAATGAAATTAAGTTCTTTATTGGCTTACAGGTTCAACAATTGGATGATGGTATCTTTATTTGTCAGACCAAGTATATCAAAGAGGTGTTGAAGACTTTTGGCATGGAAGACTGCAAATCGATAGGGACTGGTTGCAAGTTGTCAAAGGAATATGATTCCCCTGATGTTAGTGAAAAAGAGTACAAATCTATGATTGGCAAGCTACATTATGTTGTCCATAGCCGACTGGACATTGCTCATGCTGTTGGATTAGTGGTTAGATTTCAAAAAGATCCTAAAGAGAGTCGCATGGTGGCTGTGAAAAGAATTTTTTGGTATCTCAAAGGCACAATAGACAATGTTTATGGTATCCCTATAAAGGAGATTTTACTTTGGATGTCTTTATTGATGTTGATTGGGCAGGTAATGTGGATGATCAGAAAAGCACAATCGGTGGAGCTTTTCTACTTAGAGGAAGATTAGTAGCTTGGACGAGCAAGAAACAAACTTGTGTTTCTCAATCTACAACTAAAGCTGAGTATGTAGCTACATCCATGAATTGCATGCAGGCAATATGGATGAGACATGTGCTAGAAGGATTCAAGATAGATATGTCAGAACAAGTGACTATCTATTGTGATAATACAAGTGCAATAAACATTTCTAAGAATCTTGTACTTCATGCTAGAAGCAAGCACATTGAATTGAAGTATCACTTCCTAAGGGAAAGAGTTCAAAATAAGGAGGTGAAGATGGAATATGTGAAGAGTAAAGATTAGTTGGCTGATATCTTTACTAAGCCCTTACCGAAAGCTACCTTTGAGTTTTTTAGAGGTAAACTAGGGGTTAGACCCCTACACCAGAAGAACTAAAATGATGGAGATCCGTCAATCTTGTGGATTTCATGTTTATTTTTCACTAAGGATTGATGAAGGTACAAACTACTCCTTTGGGGAGCAAGTCTGATGTAAAGTTATCATTTAATGCTCTGTTATAATTTTTTTGATTTATGGAGCAGAGATGATGAAAGAGGTAGCATCATAATTAAAGACAAGTGATGCATTTACATATTTGACATTGTTGTCAAAGGGGGAGAAGAAAAGAAAAGAAATCAGATATGACAGACATGTGAGAAGTTGAAGATCAAATTGCGTGAAGGAGAACCGATAGAGATGTGACATCGGCAAGGAAGTTGCAGATGATGATGTTATTCTGATTGTATATCTGATTAGTGTTGCCATCAATGCCAAAGGGGGGGATTATTGACATTTGACATAACTGATGCAGATCAGATGATGCAGTTGAAGTTGGATGATTGCACCAGTAAATGATAGAAGTCTATTTGTGATGAAGAGATTGAGATTCTATGAATAGATGACATGATCAGTTATTTGTGTTGTCATTGTTGGCAACTGATGTCAACTGATGTTCCTCATGTTTTTTTTTTGTCATCTAAGTGATTTCGTTTACCGAAAGACAAGGTTTACCATCAGTGACCTAAAGTTTGTAAAATAGGACTTGAACCGATAAAGCAAAGTTGTTTTGATTGGATCGGTTGATCGACGATGATTGGTGATTTGCGGTTTGGATGGTAAACTTGTATCATGGAAAGAAGTATCTGACTGGAACCAAAACTTGTGGAGATTACCGAAAGGTGTGTTTCAAATTTTTGATGAAGTTTTGCTAAGGTATTAGTAGGGTTTAAAGACCGGTGAAGAAATCATCAAACCGGTAATGATTTTTGTTATGACGGTGATCGACGACGAGTCTACATGAAGTTGGTAACACGCCACAACCTGCATGAAATATTTTATAGCTGTTTTGACGCGATTCAAGGAAGATTTTCATGGGAATCAATGAAACGCTTAGTAGAGTGTTTTGAGGATACATATTGGATTTCCATGAAGGGTTATGATCAACCAACGGTTGATATTGCATTGTAATTTGTTGTAATGATCTGTGTAGTGATCTATGACGATCTCTTGTGATCTAATTGTAAATTTATGATGTAATTAGGTTTTGTGGCCGACCTAGTTGAGATGGCTATTTAGGTTGACACAGTTGATGTTTATTGTGTTGGTGGTCTTAGAGAATGTGTTAAACCATCCAAGTGAAGTGTGAGATCTTCCTGAGAGTTGCAGAGTGTTGAGTATAACTAGATCTGATCAAGCAAGCATAGAAGTGCAAGTAACAGATAATTTTCTTATTGTTGTTCCTTAACAGTTGCAACAAGTTAAATTCCTTAACCGGGTAGGTCCTTACAACCTTAAACATTTAAGTCCCCTAACAGGGCAGCTCTCAAAAGAGTGTTAAATTCTCTCACGAGGTTGATCTTAACAGATCATAAAGCTCCTAACCGGGCTGCAAGGAAAATCCCCTAACTGGGTGACTCCTAACAAGGTTTGCTCTTAACCAGGCGTATTGTAAGATTCTAACAGGGCCAAGCTCCTAACATGGCGTACTTCAAAAGAGTACAAATATTTGTGGGTACCAACTCCCATCGTGGTTTTTCCCTATTTGGGTTTCCGCGTCAAAAACTTATGATGTTCATGTGTGGAATGTTTTTCATGTGATGTTCTTGTTTATATTTCATTTCATGCATTATTTCTGAGACATCGATTATGATGTTTTATCATAAGCTTATTAGAGGTTACCAGTACTGATAAGAAGTTGTTTGAGAAAGTATTTGATCTTATTGATAAGGTTAATGAGTTGGTAAATCATCAAGTTTATATGATTGCTTTGGTGGTGAAAGTATTGGTAAATGATTTGATTAATATGTTAAGCAAATCCGATATAGAGGTTATCAGATCTGATTACAAAAGTTGAGATATTTGTTAAATGGTTTCAGATCTGAGATACATTTGTTTTTGAGTTATAGTTTCAATTGGTCTTAGTACTGATTCACCCCCCCTCTCAGTACTAACGGGATCCTCATAGGATTAACAACATTGGCATTCAAGATATAAAGGTTGAGCATGAAGTTTACAAGAAAGGGGTGCTTGTATCAATTGAAGATTTGTCACCAAGGTATGACCATAAATCTGAAGTTTATAACAATGGTGAAATAACTTCTCTTCCTTGAGATATAGAAGCCTTTGGTCCAGAAGAGAACAATGATTTGCATTCTAAATTTGAGGGTACACATGGTGTAAGCATGGGTTACAATGATGTGAATGATACAACCCACCATAAACCAGATTTTGTGTACTTTTGGGCAACATATATAGAGCATTGTCAAAGGTTGAATGAAGATTGGTTACATAGAGCTACCCAAGAAAAGGTGCTTGTTGTCCAAGCAAGACAACACCTCCAAACAGTCAAAGAATGTCACAATCAACTAGATAATGCAAGGAAACAAAGAGAATCATCCTTTAGGTCTTTATTTCTTCCAAAAGAAGAAAAAGACATCGAAGATATATTGAAGAGTCATAAGCATAAGTTTGAATTTTTGAGTTTGATTAGCATTTCTCTTTCATCTCATGAGTCAAATTTGAAACCTTGCTTTGAGAACATTCAAGTAGGGATGGCTAGGCGTGAAATTGATTCCTTCCTACCTAGAGTTGATGAGATATTGGGTGGCATTCATAGTGGACCAACCACTAAAGGTTTGTCTATGTTGCAAAACGAAAACATCTACTATTCATCTGTGGACTTGTCACCTCTTTCATATGATAGGGTAGTGATGAACTTATTGATTGGTGACTCAGTTTTCTTAGATTTGACAGTGGGCTATGAAAATCAACATGTAAGGAACTTCATTTGGTGCATGGCTAAACAAAACATTTACATGGCATCCTCCAAGGAAGACACACTAACTTGCAAACAAATTGGACAAGTTGTAGTCGTTAATCAGAGGTTTTGGAGAGGTTTCTATCACACTTTCTTTGTTTGAGATTGGCTCATTGATGGGTTCATATCAAAATTGATGGTTGGTGGTACTCGTGCCTTCAATTGGAGTGAAGTTCTCAGCTAGTCAGATGATGTTCAAGTTCATAGCATCAACATAACGAGTATTGACATGCTGGATGGATATGACAGTACAAAAATTTAGGATCTTGGCATCAAAATGTGTGGTGCACTCCTTCAATGGATCCATGATGAGTTGCTTCACTTTGGGTATACAAATGTTTATATCAAAGTAGCGCAATGGTTGGGTGGAGCAATGTTTCTCAGATTGATATGGGATTTAAGAATTGGTTTTCAATGTGCAAATGAAGATTGCTTGAGGACAAGCAATCTTTGGGAAGGGGGGATTGTAATGTCCCTTCCTTAGGCATCTCAGACTTTAGCGGAGGTTGGCCTACTATTAGGGTCCTTTAGGTCAGCAATGTGGTTTGGAAACCCAACCGGGGGTTATGGAGCTTAGTAGGAATCTTTATGGGCTTTTTCAGATTGGAATTCTAGAGTTGAATCTATGATTAAATTGAAATATTAAAGTTAGCCTTAAGGAAATAGTTAAAAGTGAATAGTAATAGAGAAACATAGGAGGAATAATAAAAAGTTCCCCCCATCCTAGTAACTTAATTTTTTAAAAGGGGGCCAAGTTCACAATGAGGAATTAGACCCTCAATGTTATTTTATGATTTTTAGGGCAAATAGTAACTCCAAAATAGATAGAACTTTCTTGGAGAGGATAAAAAGACATTTTGTCTATCATGTGGATTCATTCTTATGACCTCATTTTGGAGCAGTGGCAAAATTGAGTGTTTAAACAACTTGGAGCTTCGAAGAATGCAAACTTCTGGGATAATTTGGAGATTTAGACGAAGATCCATCTCTATTGGTGACAAGTTTCAGCATTATCTAACTTCAACGAGTAGTTGATAACATTATTTGAGGTCCTAGTTGCAAATTTATTAGCTTGACAGAAAATCCTCTTCAACTAATTGCATATCAAACCTTCTAGAGGTCACTACAACTCATTTCCAACGTATTCTCAACTAGTCGTTCCATCTTGGAAATAAAGGCATCAAACCCTAGGTTGTATATGGGTTTTTTAGCTAAATATTGGAACTGATCTTCATATTCAATTAGTTGGAAATTTGTATCAGACGTATATGCTCAACTAATGGTATGTATATTGACCTTTTAAGTGAAAGAAAGTCATATTATTTGTCTTCTTTATGTGTTTTGCATTATTCTATTTTGTATCAGCAGCTTTTTTCATTTAACATTTAAGAATCATTCAAAAACACTAAAAAACCAAACAAAAACAAGAAAATCAATCAAAAACCCTTTTCATCATACGCTGGCCAATGACTTTATCAGCAAACAAACAATTGCAAATAACCTAAAAGTTTGGATCAGATTTGGTAAAAAATGGTTTGGGGATCTTTCACTGATGCATCATTTTTTGCTTTGAAAATTGATTCAAGCATTCATAGGTGCACACATTTTCAAGTTCAAAAGATGCAAGTAAATGTTAAATAGCAAGACACACATATATAGATTGTAAATATCAAGTAAATACTATTCAAAATAAGATTTTAGTTTAGTTTTGGTTTACATGTTCAAAGAGTAGTTCTACCGCACATCAATTCTATTTTATGTTGCACTAAAAGAAGTGAATTAAAACACTAACACAACATAGATGGAGAGGAGGTATCAATGTGTTACATATTGGCAAAATAGAGATATGCTAGATGTAGATGAACAACTTGTAATTAAGATAATATACTGAAACTTCAAGGTTAGGGAACCTATGAAGCATGCAAATTTGAATTGTATTTGCTTGGGATTAAAATATTATTATCTAGATTAATTATGTATAAGATAATTTCTACTCTATAATATTTCTTTATAGTTTACATATCAATGAAACAGATCATAGATAAAATTACTCTTCATCCAAATAGTTGAAATAGAATCCTTCATCAAATATGAAATAGCTTATACACCATGGCATTCATCCACATTATCCTAATGTATATGCCTTGCACACTCAGACAAGTAGAGACAAAGCAAGGATATATTTATGTTCAATGACATCCCACTCAGGGATATGTACCATTTATGTCAATAGCTTGTAATTAAGAAGTCATCTCAATAATCACAACCACAAGGCAAGAGGATTGGAAAACCACTGTCCTTTCTATAAAAATGATACAAGTTGGATACTGGTAGGTAAATTTTCCTAGATTACATTATGGGATTAAGAGATCAGGATTCAGAACTGTTTTCCACTTTTGAGAAGTATGCTATTTTACATAATCAAATACTGATGTGACAACCATAGAGTCTCCATCACCAAAGTTCAATGCCTTAAATTTGTTATTTCGGTTAATAACCAGTCATGAGAAAAGATCTCACTGTCAATGTCAATTACCATGGCAGAAGATATGCATAAGTTCAGTCAGCATTCACAGACTTGAGTTGCATACTGTCATACAGGTGTAAATTTACTGGGATTACCTTATGGAATCAAGAGATCAGAACTGTTCTCTACTGTTGAAAAGTATATTCTTTTCCATAATCAAATTCTGATATGACAACAAGAGAGTCTCCATCATCAAAGCTCAGCGATTCATATTTGTTATATGGGTTAATAATCTGCCATAAGAAAAACTCTTGTTAATGTCAATTGCAATGGCAGAAGACAAGCATAAACATGGTCAAGATTCACAGACTTGAGTTGCATACCGTCTTGTTGGATAATCTATAACCAATAGCAACTTCACCACGCAAGATAGCTCTCTCAGAGAGCTCATAAAATGAAGGATTCTCTCCCTTCTTCAAGTAAAAACTAATATCCTGACATTCAATTAAAAAATGTCATTTTTTATCTATTTCACAAGATCCATAAAGAATGCCAATCTTCTATAACATTTTCACAAAGGAGAGATATTAGCTCATATTAACACAATAATACCAATTATCGGGTGTGAAAGCTTACCTTAACATATATCTCACTACCCCAAGAGTTCAGAAGCTCTGTCCAAATCTCATTCATTTCATTGTGCACTGCCACTGAAAATAAACAGCAAAAATAGGTGGTGACATCCATTGGAGTTTTAAATTGGAGAAATGTTTAGAGAAAGCTATAATCTACAGAGAGATGTAAACCTTGGGCTGTCACATGGCCCATCAATTCGTCTGTCCCAATAATTGTCAGGTTTGGTTTTGTATTGCATATCTGCACGAATGAAGAAAAAATTCAATAAATGGATATTGTTGCATACAACTAGTGCATTGTATATAGGGAATGGATAAAATCCTTGGAATTTAAAATTATCAATATTATGTACTTACTTGTTTTCCGAGTTTTGTTTCAAGAAACTCTGCTACAAGATTAGCAACCTGTCCAAGAGTGCTTATATCGTTTAAAAGCATGAAAATAATGCATATACAACAAAATCATAACTAATATTTAATTTGGTTTAGATGCAGCCGCCTATTTCAAGGAAAGAAGAAGTAATAAATGCTAATGGATATACTCCTGCTTTCTATTTACTTTGATGAGGGGATCAAATTGTGATCCACTCAATGGCAGCATATAACTTCCCTGCCATTACTCTTTGGATAGGACTAAATCATAAATGAGAGATGGGAAAAGTAAACAAAAAAGGGCTATACAGCTAGCATCATCATTAAAACAGAAGGACTAGAGCTGGAAGGTGGATACCCAAAAAGAATGTTTTCTATTGGTGCAATATTTCATTCACCTTGGATATATTATATCTTTAGTGTGACATTGCATTTATTTAAAAAGTTTACTAGGATAATTAGAATATTTATTAAGTTACCGATTCGGGTACGGATTCGACAAAAAAAAAAATTCTTGGGTACGGGTACGGGTACGTCCGTACATATATATATATATGTTCAAACATCAAAATTATATATATGTTTTGATGCGTCATAAGGGGCAAAATTAGGGTTTAGATGTTAAAAAAATATAAAAAAAGGTGTTTGGGGCCCCATTTTTGGGAACCCACGGGCCTTGGTTCTCTTGGGTCCTCCCGGGTTCTCCCTAGGTTCCTCCCGGGTCTTGCCCAGGTGGCTGGGTTCTTTGTGGGTCCTTCGTGGCAGGACTCACAGAGAACCGAGCCACCTGGGCAGGACTCGAGAGGAACCCAGGGAGAACCAGGACCGGGCAAGAACCAGGACCCGGACCCAGCCCATTTTGCCAAGAACTGGTATCTTAGAATATTTAGTTTTTCTCATCTAATTAGCTAATAATGAAATGTGTCCAGCTTGAATTGAGGTACACAAGTGCCACCATTGTCTTATCAACTCTTGATTGATTGTAGTAAGGTGCCACTTTTGTGTAGTTAAGGCCATCTTCTCCTTAGTCAAGTGAACTAATCCAGTAATTGGAAGTTCAACTCTTGATTTATAGTTAAACCAAGTTCAAATGATCCACTAAATAGCAATTAAAATTCATCTCCTTGAGTCATGTATCTAAGTGGCCTACTTATATGTACTTCATCCACTCATTTGATTGTTGATTTTATATATTTGATTTGATGGCAGCAATAGCTATTTATAGTAAGTTCTTGCATGGAACCAATCTTTCTGGTTTTTTTATATTTATTTTTCTCTTTGGTCTTCAAGGAATGTTGCCATTTATATTAAGTGCTTGCATGACACCACTCTTTCTGGGTTTTTTTGGGTTTGTTCTCTTTGGTCTTTAGAAATCATTGCTATTTATAGTAAGTGCTTGCATGGCACCAATATTTCTAAGTTTTTTTGGGTTTGTTCTCTTTGGTCCTTGAAGAACACTGATAGTGCTAGTTATAGTAAGTGGTTGCATGGCACTGATCTTTCTGGGTATTTTTGGGTTCATTCTGTTTGGTTCTTGAATAACACTGATAGTTATAGTATGTGCTTATGTTGGCATCGATTATAATTTGTTGGCTTCAATTGGTCCCAACATGTTTGATTCTTTGTTTTTGGTGCCTTGACAAGTTTCCGTAGGGTGATGGAAATTATTTAAACATTTTCACTTAAGTGTTTTAATAGTCGCTTTTTAATATTTAACTTAAGTGAATCAATATTTGGAAAAGTATCTCCGATTGGGATGCCTAGGTTATGGGAGACATACTTTGTTTTTAAAAGTTATATGGGGGCCTTTAATTAGAGAATATTATATTCAAATATTTTAATTTGCTCTAATATCTCCCTCTAAGTCTACATATTGGGATTTGGGCACTCATTCTCTCATTCTACTTGGGCACACATAACAAGATGTTGAAATGAACTTGGAGAGTTCTTTCAGAGATTGTTGAGGACAAAAACCCTATACAGTTGATCTAGTTTTGGTGGTGCAAGATCTATCTCAACTGGTTGTTGCTTTTCAGATAGAGTTTTCAGTGTTAGCTTTAAGATTGGTGACAAGGGTTTGATGAAGATGAATATTTATAAGGTATTTTGATTTGAGTTTCCTATTTTTGGTGTGATTTATGGTTTTTCTGAGTGTTTTCAAGTTCGAGAGTTTTTGGAGACATTTTCTAGTGCCAGCCATCCCCTTCCAGATACCCTGAGATTCACATTTTTGCTCATATCTCCAAAAATAAGACATCAAGCTGGGTATTGTATCAAATTTTTTCTTATGGCTAGGTGATGAGGATGCATATATGATATGTGGGTTTTGGTATGGTATTTATTTTTCTAGTTCAATTTGCCCCTTGCAAGTAGCGCCCAACTTGGGTATTGGCACGTGGGGATTTGTGAGGTATTTTCTTGAGTTTGAAGGCTGCAAAATCATCTTTTGGGGGCATCCAAGGTTTCCTAACAGATCTGGATCAGTTAGGAGGGTAAAATAAGTGACTGGAATTTCTTACATGAATCGCCCTTGGTGTATGAGGATGTTGGAATTGCTGCAGCAGGGGTTTCTGAAGGTATTTATGAATGAAGGAAGGCATTCAAGTCATTAAATTCTACTCTTATAAGTCTGCAGATGAATGGTGTTGACATGCTACTGGAGTTTACTCAAAATTCATTCCATAGACCCTTGTTCGAAGCATGAATTAGACCCCAAACTTCCAGTGTGTTTTGCTGTCCACAAATCTCAGTCAAATCTGCATTCTTCAGGTCTACAATATTTATAATCAATCTATCTTTTGATGTTTTGTAATATGAATTTGATGAAGCAATAGATTTCTTGGTGATTTGCTGTTTCACTATGCTATCTATTGAATGCTTTTAAATATCATTGAAATGAGAACACAAATGAAATCTGAAAACAAGTTACACAATCAGAAAACAGTGCATTTCCTTTATGATCTCTCAAGTCAGAAAGCAACAATCACAAAAATAAAAATCTGGGGTATACATTATAGTGGTATCAGAGCAAGTTTTTTCAGCGAGCCTATGGGATAGTGGTCACTTGTTGCAACTTAGCAGTTGCATAACAGAGTTGGAAAGATGTTCACATTTGACAAGTTTGTGTGTGAGATGATGCAAGAACTCTACAATCTAATGAAAGACCTAAACATTAAAGAGTATCTCCAGATAGCGACAATACCCAAACATGTGAAGTCAAGTATGCCAAAAGATAGGCAAAATACTCTGCATCAGAGAACTCAGGAGGAACCTGAAATTGAAATAAATGAATAAACTAGCAAAAAAGAGCTTTTGGATGGTGAGGTTGCCTTACCCCATGAGGAATATGTGACAGTTTCACGATGATTCATTTGACATACATGCAGCTACTGTTGATGAGATTGTGCATGAAGGAAAGACAAAATAACAACCACAGATCCTAGATCGAATTCATCCCATGAGTTCACTAATGTACTTTTATATCCAATTCAGAGACTATTGATTTTCTTGATTATTGTAGCGAAGCAGGTATTGATGATGAGTTCACTAATGTATTTTCAGATTGTTGTCTTCATTTTTGAATTTTCAATTGACAACCCCTACAATGTTTTGCTCAAAAATTTATAGTTATCTTCTCTAAGGCACATTTTACGAGGTCCAAAACTTATGTTTATTTGTTTCCTTTTGTTGGTGTTTTTGTCATCTTAGTTCAAGTTTTGGTTTGTTCTTGTCTCCTTTTCCCTTACTTTCTGTGCAATTTCGGGTTTTGGCACAGTCACTGCAAGTAGGGGTTTTTTGCGGTCATTGCAAGTAAACGAACGCTTACTTAGAGCTATCAGATTTCCACAATCCATGCTAACATTCAATAATTGCTTCTGGATTCGATTGTGTGAGCCAATTTTTATATCAATGTTTCAAATCACACTCTGTGATTCATCTTTCATCTCCTTGGTCTTCATGTTTATACTGACGATGAATCACGGAGTGTGATTCGAAACGTTGATATAAAAATTGGCTCTCACAATCGAATCCAGAAGCAATTATTGAATGAACCCTTACTTGTAATCGGGTTTCTAGAAATATCAACGTTTCAAATCACACTCCATGATTCATCTTTCATCTCCTTGGTCTTCATGTTTATACTGATGATGAATCACAGAGTGTGATTCGAAACGTAGATATAAAAGTTGGCTCTCACAATCGAATCCAGAAGCAATTATTGAATGAACCCTTACTTGTAATCGGGTTTCTAGAAATATCAACGTTTCAAGTCACACTCCATGATTCATCTTTCATCTCCTTGGTCTTCATGTTTATACTGATGATGAATCACAGAGTGTGATTCGAAACGTAGATATAAAAGTTGGCTCTCACAATCAAATCCAGAAGCAATTATTGAATGAACCCTTACTTGTAATTGGGTTTCGAGAATCCGATTACAAGTCAACCCATTTTTTTATAAAGTTTCAACTTGCAATCGGGGTTTTGTAACCCGATTACAAGTATGTTTTGATCAAGTAAAATAAAATGCATTCTTCCTCACTTGTAATCGGGCTTTTGTAACCTGATTACAAGTTCATTTTATTGAAATGAAATGTGTTTTCCTTTACTTGTATCAACGTTCTTAAAACCCAACTCTCTCTCTCTCTCTCTCTCTCTCACAAACCCGTGTTTTGGGGAGGAGTTTCATTAATGGTGCAGTAATTGCATTATAGGAGTGTGCTTCCTTCAAATCGTCTATTTGAAGTCCTTGGATAGGTCTTTAAAGCTTCATTTAGCTCTCTGAAATCGCGTTTGTGATTTGGGCGAGCCTTCTCTTTAAATTAGGAGAGTTTTTAACTCACACGCTGTGGCTGAACCAAAATTTTGACTGCTTTCCCAGGTGTACAAAATTTTCAACCAACACAGATGAAGGGCATGGATAGAGAAAATATGATGCCGAATTCAAGTCAGCTTTTGATGATCCTTTATTGACTAATGTTTTCTCAAGTTGCAGACTTGGGTTGGAAACCTAGGAATCACTATTTTCAGCAGTGAAAGCATTGCTCTAGATGGTCTAGGAGGAAACATTCAGATTTCTCAGTGGGACATAAAGGACATATTTATGAAGTGTTTTGTGGAGATAAATTTATAGGTATTTTATTGTTTCAAAATATAGAAAAGTCGATATTTTTAGAATAAATTTGATATTCTGTTTGCTCTCTATTATCTTCATGATAGATCACAGAGTGTGATCTGAAATGTTGATGTCAAAAAAACTTCACACAATCTAATCCAGAAACACTGATTCATAAGTGTGGAAACTTAATGTCTGTTATTTATGCTCTCTTCCATTCAAGTTCTGGATTATAATATTATTGGTTGAATATAATATTATTTTATGGGACCGTTTGAAATGATGCTTGGGATAAATATTTCAAGTCTCGATCCTGCAAATATTTAAATATCTATTATAGTTGGGGCAAAAGTATTTGATTATCGGGTGTTTCTATTGGTTTGAGCCATCCTTGGAAATTAATATTTCAAGAAGTGTCGTCTGATATAATCGCCATATTGGCCATCCCAATGTTTCCGGTGACAAAGTTTCTCATATAAGAATGCGGAGTCTGCCTTTCTCGAGGTATTTCCGCTGCCTTTCTAGAGTCTGAAAAAGGATTTTATAGGGTATATATATATATATCACTTCCGCATAAATATTCGAAGGTGACGAGAATGAAGTACCATTGAATGAAGTGGGAACAAGCAGAAAGGCATCGAGTGGCATCATACATGGCGGACCTGACTTGGAACTCTTCCCCACGGCAGGAACAAGCAACTCCTGATATCAGGAAAAATTGATGTCGCAAGGTTCAGACATGAACACACCACAATGTCCTTTGCTGGGCAATAATCTTATCGGTGATAAGTGGTATTAGATACCAGAAGACTGCTGCATTCTGTAGTTTCATTGCTGATAGTCTGTGAGGACGTAGACACAAAGAATGTACCGAAAGCACTCCGGGATTTATACTATTCTACTGGCAATCTTCCAACATTGATATCTATTATTTTCACTGAATCGCGTATTATACTGATTCTATGCATTGCTGCCATTTCAGTGAACACTACCTTCTAACCATCGATTTCTACCTGAAGACGTGAGCAAACCCTTCAAATATATATATATATATATATAAAATATTTCTGTATCAATTTCATCTTGGTTGATATTATTCAAATTCAGACTTGCATTTTCAGAAAAGGAGGAAAGGCTGGGAACTGTGCATAAATGGTGTCTGCTATATGGAAAGAAGACATTGGAGGTTCGAAGCCTAAAGGTACATATTATTTGTTTAGTGCATAAACAAACCCTGTTCAGTTTCTGAATGTAATTGCTTAGCAGTGTTCATAGGCAGTAGTGGTTCACATTACACTTGATATTTCTGTTATTGCCGTATATTGTCATTAATACTTTCCGTTGCAAACATAACTCGAATTCTAAGTACCGTTCAAATTGAAATTATACAACTTACCATTATCATCCATATATGCAAACAAACTATTTAACGAAATTCCAAGAGAAAAGTCTAAAGTTGCTTCAAATATCGATGGGGTTTTTTAATCTTTTCATCATCTGGTCTATTTTGAAGAAAACATGATTCTCAACAATTTTTTGACTTGAGAAGTAGATTTTAAAATGCAAATATTACCTTTATATTGTTGAAAAATTTATTTGTAGTGAAATATGATTCAAATTGGCTGATTCATTTGTCTAGTTCATCTACATTGATTTTTCCTTCACAAAGATGGATACTTGCACCATTTCATGGGTCTGGTTGAGGAAGAGGTAGATTCCTAAGGCAAGATTCACAAAATAAAAAATTAGCAAGTTTTTCCATCATCTCCTTTGCTTTTCAACGATTTCCTTGAGCAACAGTTTCAAAGGATCTCCCTATTGCTTCTTGCTTGGAAATCACCAATTCCAAAAAAGATGAAATACAAATATGACAAGTACCAAAACGAAGTTGCGCCTTCCCAAGTTTCCTCTCCTTTGGATTGCATCAGAGATACAGAGATAGGGCATGTGGACATGTTAGAATTTGTCAAGAGGGTTGAGGATCCACAAAATAGCAATATGCAACAGCTGTTGGACAGCCATATCCACCACGCATCTTCTTTCCCGGTGGCTGTCCTAGAACTTGAATTTGTTCTCGCTTGCGCCCATCACTTTGACAAGGAAACAAAAATCATTAAAAATGATAATGGCGAAACAATAATCCACCTTGATGCAGACACAATTGAGAAAGTCTTCAAAATACGTCCTGCACCTGTTTACATGGAAATCTCCAAAGAGAGTGCAACTGAGTATTATGTGAAAAGGGAAAAAAACTGTAAACGACATAGCAACAGGTGGATCTATGAGCCACGAATTGCCTTCTCAAAGTGGGCTAAGTTGTACCGCTGTGACTTCAAATAGGAAATAGGAGACATCGTAACCCTCCTCAGCAGGATAATGGGCCTTGAACATTCTAATGTTTTTGAGCCCTGGATGTACCAGTTCATCATGTTCATAAAGCAGTCCCATCATATATCATGGAGAGAAGTCATCAGCGATGCCTTGTGTGAACAACTTTCAGCAGTCTCTTCCACCATGACTTTCTAAATGAACTCATATTCGGTGTACTTGGCAGCATCGCCTAGGCATTTTCTAGGTCTTTCTACCAAAGGTGATCGCTCGCTTATACCAGTTTGGGAATATTATGATCAGATGCCTTTGAGACCCAGCAGATTGCATTTCATAAGAGTCCAAGATGCATTCTTCGGTTACTTCATGTGTCAGTTTGGCAGAACTCTGAAGAACAAAAGGGTATCAGATGAGGCATGGGAAAGGGTGAGTGAGTATGGATGCTTGTTTCTAAAGTTTCCGACCTTCACGTATATGAGAATCAGATGCTATAGTGGGCAACCATATATGCTCCCTAGATACCCAACTGATAAGATCATTCGTATGGAGTTGGGAAGACTGATCATGGCTGTCCACGCTCATCAGTCCTTCACACATAAGGTTGGAATGGGGATCTCTACAACAAACCCATTAAAAATTGGTCGGTATTCTCTTGTCACATCCGTTAAAGCAAAGGCCATGGAGACTGAAATGCAGGAAATTAAGCTCAAAAGGTTTAAGTCCAGAGCTGATTTTGATTACCGGGGTATGAAGGAGAAGATCAAGAAATACTTTGTGCACGTGCATCGCATTGAGGATATCTGGGTAGATCTTTGTACAGAGGTCGAGGTTCTGAAGATGGATTATTGTAGGCTCACTGTTGAGCAAGTTGTTGATTTGAACTTGGTGGATATTCCACAAGGGATGATTGACGATGGGCACGTACTTGATCCTGAATATATTTCACGAAGGGTTGAGGAAGCTCCACTTCCTTTAATCCAATGGTCACACAAGGAGTGCATATCCATTCTTGAGAGATTTCAGCCTATCTTGGCTAACACCAACGCTTGGCTGAAAAGTAATGCTGTTAAACTCATAAAAATCAAGATTGAAAAAGAAGATGATTCTACAGGGCCTCTTGGACGTAAGTCTGAGATTTAGATTGACAACAAGGAAGGCGCATCATCTTCGGACACAAGGATCAAATTGCGAGTTAGTCGGGCAGTAGTGCTTCCTCCTGAGGAGGCGACAGTTCATGGGAAGGAAAAGTCATGGTTTCATGTTCAGGTGATCGATTTGGACAATCTAGAAGAAGGGAAGCAGTCTGATGATGCTCCCAAGTCTCCAGCATCAGATTTGCCTCATGAGATCATTCCCACAGTTTCCATTGAGACGCCCCTTTCTCCTCCTAACTTGCTTGTGGATGAATCTCCTCAGAATGCCATTCCTATTTCGACATACGAGCCACCTCCTAATCATCAACAAGAGAATGTGCAAGAAGTTCCTGAGGATACTCCTGCTTGTATCCAGCTGTCAGAGATTGATACCTCCACTTTTGGTTTTGAAGAATTTATGAGGCAATCTTCATGCCCATTGGTTACTGAGCAAACCGTGGTCGCCATCCAAACAAGTATTCCTCCCAGGATGACCACGGTTATTCAAGAAAAAACTACTTCTCCTTTGCCTACAACTGCTACTGAAGGAGGGTTGATGGCTTTACCTCCATGGCTTAGTTCTTTTACTCCAAAAAGGAAGAAGCAAGAAATCTCACCTGATGCCTTTGATTATCAGCAATTTAAACAGTCCAGATCCAAGGTTGCTTAAAAGGCCAAGACTATCTCCAGAGTAACTGTTGACAACAACAAGATGAAGGTAGCTGAAATTGTTGAACCCATTGCAGATAAGCCACTTGAAGAAATGTCGGCTGCTGATTACAAAGTTACGAGGATAGAATTGGGTAAGCAAACGCATGAGGTGATTAAACATGATGCTCAGTTTTTTGTAGCTTCATTGGTACAGCGGTGTGATGAACTTCTAGCAAAGAAAGACAACCTAGAAGAGGAAAGCCGACAACTTATGGCAGCTGTTCCTAAAATCACAAAACCTGCTGCTGAAGGGAGTAAATTCCATAGGTTCTTCCGGTTCCCAAGAATCAATTCGTGGAGTGGAAAGGGCTGCTCAGAAGGTACAAGCATTGGATTCCTGAGTTGATCAACTTCCTGATCTATGTGCACAAGTGATGAAAGACATTTTTTAGATGATGTCTAAGTTGGAAACCGTTGAAGAGAAATTGGATCAGACTTCCAATACTTTCAAAAAGAATCTGGGAAGTGTTGAAGATAGTTTGACAATTTGGCGTACCATGCCCCAACAACAGTTGAGTGTTCTACGGGAACATGCCATCATCTCTTCTAGGGTCATGTACTTGGAATTTGAAGAGCTTTTGGAAAATAAGGCCCTTGTTCTTAAATCCCTCATTGAGGAGATTGGTGATACAATGAGATTACGGGGTGAAGTTTTCCAAGATATTGTCTCTCATTGTGAAAAGGCCTCTTGCAACATAATAAGTCAGGATGGAGAGCTAATTCCAGAAGAAGTTCTTGCTGATTTACAGATGAGGATTCATAATGAATGGAGGAGCGAACAATTCTCGGCTGCTTCAATTCAAATGTTGATGAAACACCAAATCTTTTTGCATGAAATCCAGTCCATCCTGGAGAAAAACAGCTTTGCGCTCCTCCGATGCCATGATACCATTGTGAAGACCATGGTTGTTGCCAAGAACACCCATGAACCAGATCCCAATGAACTACAAATGATCATCCAGAAGTTTGAAGGATTCATGTCTTCACGTGCTATAGCCTAAGTGTTTTTCAACACTTAGTTGTATTTTTCCACTTTTGTAATCTTTAGTTGTAGCTTTTCTTTTGACAAGTTACATGTAAAAGTAACTTTGTAAAATGCAAGTTAACTCATTACTTGCACTTTTGTAATTACATATAAAGCAACTACAAGTTGTGTTCAATTAGGACTGTAGTTGGAATAAGTCTTAGTTAGTTATTGAATAAGTCTTGGTGGTTGAGAGAATCACTCAAGTTAGTTAGGATCCTCCCACTTTTTTCTCAAGGCTCCTCTTCTATAAATACTTGAGGGGTCTATTGTAATCTTTATCTTTTGGAAAGCAAGCAAAAACTCTGCCAAGTTTACAGCAAAGAAGTCTTTGAGCTTTCATGTGTAAATTCAAGAATTGAAGGGAATAGAAGGAAAATGCTCAAGCTCTGAGTCTTTGTGCTACATACTTGAATTTGTATTCTATATTATCTTTCTTGCAAGTGTTTCTTAAAGAGCTTAATCACATTTGATTTGCAGTCTTTGTGTTGGAAGTATTTGAGGTTAATATAGATTAAAATAAATATTCTGTTGAGAGAAGCTGTAAGTCTTTGTGCTTCCACTTGTTCTTAAAAGAATTTAGGAGCAGATTTTGTGAGAAATAGCTGTGAGTCTTTGAGCTTATACTACTTCCCATTGTTTTAAGTAGAAAAGAATAAGATATTCCAGTCTTTGAGCTGTTATAATTTGTTCTTGATAGAATTAGTATAGAAAAGGGTAGATAGGGCTTCATATAGTCAAGTCTTTGAGCTTGATATTGCTGTCCTGTCCCAAAGGAAGTGACGGAAGTCTTTGAGCTTTCAGGAAACTTCATTTCCTTTCTCTCATTTCATTTTGAAAGTTGTTACTACTGTTTTATATCAAATCGCTATCACTTTTCTATGAAGAGAAAAGGATATTATCTTTCTTGAAAAAAAAAGAAAGATTGTTGTCCCATCCTATTTTATTTTCAAAGTTGTAGTTAGATAGGGGGAGCTTTCCCTTAATTAGGAGAGTTTTACTCACGCTGTGGTTGAAACCACAATTTTGTATATTTCCCCAAGTGTATAAAATTTTCAACCAATAATAGGAAAATAAAACCCCCATTACGAGTTAAAAAAAAAAATGAACATAAAGACTTGTAATAGGGAAATATCCCCATTACAAGTTTTAAAAAAAACACAACTTAAATAAAAAAAGATTTGTAATAGGGAAATAAAATCCCTATTACAACTTAAAAACAAAAAAAAAACATAAAAAATTGTAATAGGCAAAAAAAATTCCCATTACAAGACACAAGACATAAAAACACTTTAAAAACTTAAAAAGACTTGTAATAGGGAAATAAAACCCCTATTACAACTTAAAAGACAAAAAGGGAAGGGGGAAATAAAAAGTAAGTTATAAGTTACAAGTTACAAGTTTTAAATAAAGTGCACTTGTAATTGTTTTAAAATTTCCCTACAACACAAAAAACATAAAGAAAACTCCTAACCTGCAATTGAAGGAAAATTTTCCACTTGTAGTCAGGAAGAAAAACCCGAAATTGAAGAAAAAACATAGCAAACGAACTCTAAAAGCGATGAAATTTGAAAAGTGAATCGAGGATGGACCGAAGATTAGTCCAATCTAGGAAGAAGCAAAAATTTTGCCTCTGGAAGCATGCCTTAAGAGTGAAATCTCAACCTGCAATGACTACTCTGAAACCCGAAATTGCACAAAAAGCTAGGAAAAAGAAGACCAAAACTCACCAAAACTTGGACAATGATGACAAAGACACCTCTCAATGATTTGACATTAACAAATGTGAGTTTTTCACCTCGTAAAACGTGCCTTGGAGACAAAAATGACACATTTAAAGCAAAAATTTGTAAGGGTTGTCACATTGAAAATCCAAAAATGAGGACAACAACTGGCTTTGACTGGGGAACTTCCTTTGATTGTTGGAACGACCGAAGGGAGTAGAATCCAAAACTCTATGTGCCTTAGTGTCCATTGGGCTATAGAGTCTAGCAACAAAGACACGGACGACAAGAAGAATGATATGACTGACGTCAAGCAACTAATTGAACAGATTATCACCCGGTACGGAATACCTATTCAACTGACAAGTGATAGAGGGGGGCACTTTGTAAATCATATTATTCGACTACTGACAACCGAGTTCAAAATTTTTCATTCTCTATCAAGTCCGTACTATCCCAAGGCAAACGGTCAGGCTGAGGCGACCAACAAAATCATCGTGTCAGTAATTTATAAGTCCTGTGGGGTGGAAAAAGAAGATTGGGAGGAGCGTCTGCCTTCGGTACTTTGGGCGTACCGCACAACTTACAAAGTAACCACCGGGCAGACACCTTTCCAATTGATGTACGGCCAGGAGGCTGTGGTACCGGTGGAATTCATGGTGCCAAGTCTCAGAATCGCTATTGACAACAAGCTAGGCGACATGGAAAGCCTTCGAGAGAGACTATACGCCTTAAATAAGTTGGATGAAAGACGAACGATGGCACAATGGGTGACAGACGTGGCCCAGCAACGCAGGAAATACTGGCATGACCAACACATTCGGCGGGCGAGGTTCACGCCGGGCCAATTAGTCCTAAAGTATAACGGACGGAACGAGATTAAGCCCGGCAAGTTTAGAGTGAAGTGGCTAGGTCCTTACAGGATCCGAGAGGTCGCAGCGAATGGATCCGTCAAGCTCTCGACCCTCGACGGACAGGAAATTCCAGAGGGCGTGAACGGGTCAAAACTGAAAGTGTATCACCAAAGGCTGGAGGCGCGCAGGAGCAGCCCGACAGGAGGCGCGCAGTCACAGTCAGAAAGAAAATGAAAAGAAAAGAAAAAAAAAAAGAAAGGAAAAAAATAGAAAATATGAAAAAATATATATATATAAAAATTTGAAAAAAAGAAAAAAAAAAGAAAAAGAGAAACGAGGAAAAAAAAAAAAACAAAAAAAAACCACCGTACGGTGGCCACGTAGTGGCACCACCGTGCGGTGGCACCACCTACGGTGGATACCACCGTGCGGTGGCACCACTGAAGGTGGAACCCACCGACGGTGGAAGCCACCGTGCGGTGGTATCACCGACGGTGGGACCACCGACGGCGGAACCCATCGTGCGGTGGAAGCCGTGGGAATATAAACGCTGGCCACCGAAGAGGTTTCTATCACAACGGCCACCGAAGGGGTTTCTATCACGACGCCGCACATACCGAATGCAAGGAACACAGCCGCGCCTACCGAAGGGAAAAGCAGCCGAAGGAAAGCCGCGCCTACCAAAGGGAAAACAATCACCGCACAAGCAGCCGAAGGGAAGAACAAATTACACCGCACGTGGAAAACACAGCCGCACACGGAGGGAACAAAAAAAGAACAAAACAACCCCGCACACCGCCATCACCGCACAGCAAGGGGTAAAGGGAAGAAGACGCCGAACACTGCACCACCACGCCACCACGTGATGCGAAGGGTAAAGCACGGGCCGACCACCACAGGTAGACCAAGCAGCCGCACGATCGGAGGTGCCAATGCTGTTGTTGACCGTATAGGGAGGTTGTATGGCCGGGGTGCCATCGGGGACATTACAGTGCCCTAAAAAAAAAACAAAAAAAAACGACGACGGCTAGATTTAAAATGATTTGCTGAAGTCTGGAGCGTAGACACTGAAAATATTGGAGTGTAGAAGAAGGGTTTTGACATCATAAAATATCACAGAAATGATGCGCGCCATGGACTTTCGTGGGGTTCAGAAGGTTGTAAATTGGTGTACAAGTTACAAGTTTTAAATAAAGTGCACTTGTAATTGTTTTAAAATTTCCCTACAACACAAAAAACATAAAGAAAACTCCTAACCTACTATAGAAGGAAAATTTCCCACCTGCAGTTAGGAAGAAAAAACCCAAAATTGAAGAAAAAACATAGCAAACGAATTCGAAACGTGAATTGAGGATGGACCGAAGATTAGTCCAGTCCAGCAAGAAGAATTTTTTTGGCCTCGAGAAGCGTGTCTTAAGAGTAAAATCTCAACCTGCAGTGACTGCTCTGAAACCCAAAATTGCACAAAAAACTAGGAAAAAGACCAAAACTCACCAAAACTTGGACAATGATGGCAAAGACACCTCCCAATGATTTAGTACTAACAAATGTGAGTTTTGCACCTCGTAAAACGTGCCTTGGAGACAAAAATGATACATTTTAAGCAAAAACTTGTAGGGGTTTACACATTTTTGAAAATCCAAAAATGAGGACAACAAAACACGTTCTTGCAATTCGCCTAAAAGCACTGAATTTTATCGTTTAAGGGTCCAGTGTTGTGTTAAATGTAGAATAAAGGTAAGAGAACTTTCTAAAAGGCAAAATCGCACAAAGTTCACATTTTCACCTTAAGAGCCGAGTTTTGCAAACAAAGGAGGCATTTAAATAAAATCGTACTTTTTCACCCAATAGGCCGAGTTGGCAAAGGAGTCACCCAAGTTAAACACACGTATAAAGGCAAACTTGACGATTTCAATAGTTTTGTAAAAGATCCAAAATCGCGCATTTTGTTCAAGAAGCCCTATTTTTGCAAGTTGAAGGGGGTGTATAAAGAAATAGTTGGCGTTTTTATCTGTTTTGCGAGGAGTAAAAAGATCACGATTGTCTTTATAAACCCGAATTCCTCCCCAACACAAGTAATCATGCAAAGTGAAGGGCAAACAAGTTAAAGTTCAATGTTTCAAGCCAAATTGCAAGATACATGCCGAGTTTGCATTCTCCTTCTAAAAGCCGAAGTTTTGCCCTGACATGATAAAGCGCCAAAGAAAATCAAATCATTTGATCCAAAGGCCATTTTAAAAGTTGCCAAGTGTTTTTTTGACACTTGTTAAATTTATTTAATTTTTCGAGATGATTAATTCAAGTTGAAATCGATTGTTTGCAGATCGACGTCATTGGGAAGAGCTAAGGTGGTAACTTGGAGCGCAAATTGAAGGCCTGATCACGATCAAGGTCGGGAAGTGAAGATGCAGCGCACAAGATCAAAATGGTGATTACGAAGTGTTGCCAATGAAGAGCGCATTGTAGATACGTGCCACCATCGACCAACAAGATTGAAGACAAAAGAACACACAAAATGCTACAAATATATGCACACTCAAAAACCACTCAAATTACATAGCAGATAATATAAAAAAATTAGTTTGCTTGTAAAACTGATTTTTTTTAATGTAAATAACCAAAGAAGCATTAATCGTTTGGGGAATTAATCAGCAAATGAAAAGTATAAGATTTTTTGAAAAAATCAGATTAATAAAAAAATTGAAAAAAACATTAAAAAATTTAAAATTATTAAAAATAAATAATTATTAAATAATTATTTATAATTAAGTAAATTAAAAATTATAGTTGATTAATATATTCTAAATAATTAAATAATTATAGTAAATTATGAAAAGTTAATAAATATATTTTTCTAAATTATTAACATAACAATAAATTTAAAATTATTAAATATTTTTAATGCATGATAGCTTCGGTAAGATAAATGATTGAATGAGAGATAAATGAAGTCTCTCATTCAAACATTTATCATATCGATTATTCAATTGATAAACATTCCCTTTATATTAATCATAGTATCCAAATCTGATAATCTATTCATATTCACCGATTGACAAATCGAGTTAATTCTTGCAAATAAGACTTAACGATTATCGGTTAAACTATCGTTTAGATTAGTCTATGTTCACACCGATTATATCGGATGTTAAGGATACACTGCTTGGCATACATCGATTATATTGAGTGTAAAAGATAATGCCAACATTACCATGCGCCACCGATAATTATATCGGGTGTTAATATAAACCATGCTCCATCGATAATTATATCAGGTGGTAAGATAACTATACACCACCGATAATTATTGGGTGTCTTAATATATGCACCGGTTGGTACGTAATATGCCTTGCATTATTATCGTGAGGGGACACGATAAAGTGATGTCTTGATCGGCCATGTCCAAAAGACATGGCCGGTCAAGGCATCGCTTGACCATAACCAGCCCACTACATATACCAAATGAAATGTGTGAGAATGGACATTGAAATTAATAAATGCTCCTCCTCTCCTGCAACATAAAAGAAGACAATCAGATTTATACAACAATTCAGTGATAGATAATACATAGAACAAGATAAATTTTAATTCTGATCAATAAATTTAACATGGTATCAGAGCCAAGTTTCCTTCTATAAAGCCTAACCACCTGAAGGAAGATCCGATTAAGATCAGATTGATATCTCCTTGAAAGTCTGTATTTTAAAATGACGAATGGAATCAGATTCGAAGACAGACTTGAAGGTGCCTCAAACTATGATTCATGGAAACTACGAATGATGTTGGTACTAAGGAAGAATGAGTTAAAAACAATAATAGAGAATCCTTCTAAACCTGATGGAAAAGACGAACAGAGTCAGTGGGAAAAGAACAATATTAAAGCAATGGAGTTATTAGTAGATGGAGTAAAGAGTCACCTACTACCTGTCATTACAAAGTTAGATTCTGCATATGACATGTTCAAAGCCTTGAAAGACATGTTTGAGATTAACAACACGAGCAAAATCCTCACACTTAAAAATCAACTTTCTAATATTAAAATGAGTAAAGAAGAGACTATCACTTCATATTTTATGAGGATAACAGAATTAAGGAACCAACTCTCATCAATTGGTCACATTTATGATAACAAGGAGCTAACTATGATAACTCTAAATGGGCTCCCTATCTCATGGGAAAACTTTAGACAAGGAGTTAGTGCTCGATCCAAAGTTCCCAAATTTGATAGACTAAAAGCTGACTGCATTCAAGAAGAGTGTAACCTAATATCAAGAGGAATCATGAAACCCGTTGATGAAGATGTTCAAGTTCTAGTCTCTAGTTTGAAAAGGAAAAAGGACAAAAAGACATATGGTAAGTTCCCAAATTTGATAGACTAAAAGCTGACTGCATTCAAGAAGAGTGTAACCTAATATCAAGAGGAATCATGAAACCCGTTGATGAAGATGTTCAAGTTCTAGTCTCTAGTTTGAAAAGGAAAAAGGACAAAAAGACATATGGTAATCGATCATTCAAGAAGCCTAGAGACTCCTCTAAAGTACAATGTTTCATATGTGACGAATATGGCCACATTGCAAGAACTTGTCCTCTCAAACTTAAACTACAAGTGTCCCTTGCTGAAGTCAGAAATTCAGACGTATGTTCAGAAAAATATGTTCTCTAGAAGAAACTCAAGATACCTTGTGATTGAGAGGGAGCTTACTAATCAAGATTGAGCACTTCTGAGGTAAAAATTGTAAATATTGATTATTATTATTAATACTAATAATTATTTTATGGGCCCTGTGTAAATCATAAGGAAGTGACGACTTCCAAATGATTTCCACTTGTATTTTTGAGGTTATTGGAAGGTGACGATCTTACAATAACTCAAGATTGTGGATAGAATCGCCGATTGAGGTAATCCACGTAAGAGCTTGTGGATAGAATCGCCAACAGAAGCAATCTACACGAGCTCATGGATAAAATCGCCGACTGAGGCAATCCACGTAAGAGCTTGTGGATAGAATCGCCGACTGAGGCAATCCACACAAGAGCTCATGGATAGAATCGCCGACTGAGGCAATCCACGTGAGAGTTCATGGATAGAATCGTTGACTGAAGCAATCCACACAAGAGCTTGTGGATAGAATCGCCAACTGAGGCAATCCACACAAGAGCTTATGGATAGAATCGCCGACAGAGACAATCCACTCAAGAGTTTGTGAATAGAATTGCCAACAGAGGCAATTCACATCTTGAAACTATGGTCCCAAGATAAGCATCATACGATTTATGAATATTGCTCCCAATACCTTTTACATTCATCTTACCTAGCTAAGAGGGAGTATTAATGCATGATAGCTTCGGTCAGATAAATGATTGAATGAGAGATAAATGAAGTCTCTCATTCAAACATTTATCATATCGATTATTCAATTGATAAACATTCCCTTTATATCAATCATAGTATACAAATCTGATAATCTATTCATATTCACCGATTGACAAATCAAGTTAATTCTTGCAAATAAGACTTAACAATTATCGGTTAAACTATTGTTTAGATTAGTCTATGTTCACACCGATTATATTGGATGTTAAGGATACACCGCTTGGCATACATCGATTATATTGGGTGTAAAAGATAATGCCAACATTACCATGCGCCACCGATAATTATATCGGGTGTTAATATAAACCATGCTCCACCGATAATTATATCGGGTGGTAAGATAACTATACACCACCGATAATTATCGGGTGTCTTAATATATGCACCGGTTGGTACGTAATATGCCTTGCATTATTATCGTGAGGGGGCATGATCAAGTGATGTCTTGATCGGCCAAGACATGGCCGATCAAGACATCACTTGATCATGCCCCCTCACGATAATAATGCAAGGCATATTACGTACCAACCGGTGCATATATTAAGACACCCGATAATTATCGGTGGTGTATAGTTATCTTACCACCCGATATAATTATCGGTGGAGCATGGTTTATATTAACACCCGATATAATTATCGGTGGCGCATGGTAATGTTGGCATTATCTTTTACACCCAATATAATCGATGTATGCCAAGCGGTGTATCCTTAACATTACCATGCGCCGATCAAGACATGGCCATGTCCAAAAGACATCACCGGTGTATCGGCCATGTCCAAAAGACATGGCCGGTCAAGGCATCACTTGATCGTACCCAGCCCACTACATATACCAAATGAAATGTGTGAGATCCTCTCCTGCAACATAAAAGAAGACAATCAGATTTATACAACAATTCAATGATAGATAATACATAGAACAAGATAAATTTTAATTTTGATCAATAAATTTAACAAATATTTACTATATATTATTAAATAATTATTAATTTATGTTAATTTATTTAATTCCACGAAAATTTTAATTTTCTTATATTCGATAATATATTTTAAATAATTTTCTTAAATAAATTATTAAATAAAATTAAAGAAGCAATAATAATTTTTCTATTCTAAAAAATAAATATTTTGGAAAGATTAGACATTCGCATAAAATTTTTTTATTAAAAGAATGTATTTAATGTAAATACATTAACAAACATAAATTTTCGAAACATTATATTCAGACAAAATAATGAAAATACATTCATAAATGTTTTCACCCACACGATGCAAAAAACTAAAAAAATACATTTTCATTTTTACCGAGGAAAGAAAAACTTCATCAATACAAATCTTCATTTTTAATCAATTACGTATTGGCTCAAACATTTGATAGTGTGCGCAAGCTCACAATTCTGTGCACGTTGCTTACCAGGATCTTCATTTTCGAGATATAAATGTTGCCCGAGCATGGGTCAAATAGATACCCACAATGGTAACCTAAAAAATTTGTTATTTAAATTTCGTTCTTAATAAAATAATTTTCTCAAATATTAATCAGCTCTCTCTTGTTTTCTTTTCCTAAAGTTGAAGGAAGGGCTTTCTCTACATTTGAATAATACCAGAATGAACTGGAACACTCGCGACCTGATTTATAACATTTTCGTAGCAAATTTTTTCGGATTTTCACAGGTTTTAGGGTTTTCGTGGCACTTTTTTGGGTGACGATTTTTCACTAATTAAATGACGATTAACCACGCGATTTATTCGCGATTTTTTGCCAAAATATTGTGGAAAATCATTGACCGATTTTTCCACGATTTTTTGGGGGGAAAAATTGACGCCCCTAACGATTGCAGATTAATCGCGATTTTTTCCCAACTAATGCTTCCATGTAAATAGCTACTTGTGGGCCCCATTTAATGTATTTAAAGAAAAGGGGTACATAGGTCAGTTATTCCCAACTACCCGATTGACCGAATTGATGCCAAATAGTTGCCGGTAGCTGGGAAAGTGGTTGAAGAGGGTAGTTGGGAGTTATGGTAGTTACTGAGTGTTGAGGAATCTAGATCAAAGATAGAGAAAACAATAGTCTAATATTATATATAGAAGAACAAACTTTTATGAGATTACTGATATGAATATATTAACCACCGATGTATGTATATAATTCTGTCCATTAATCTTTTATATTATCGACTACTTATTGGATCATGAAATTTCCACTGTAATTGATTTCAATCACCAGCAAGTATTGAAGTCGAAGTATATGTATGGAGGTGAAAAGTCATGTCCACGTAGAGTCATGACCCTACGTGAACATGACTCTTCGTATGCAATAGTCACCGTTTTAGTTATGCATCAAAACATTTAACGGTGCTTGATGTTACCGGGTTTATTGACTTCGACTTCGACTTCGACTTCAACAATCACTATATATATATATTTTGACTTCAACAGTCCTCAGATTAATCTGCCGTAAGCAATCGGTAACATATTAATGTTACTATTAATCAATATATAATGTGATATATATATATATATATATATATATATATATATATGTTGTTTGTTTCAATCCAAATGAGGCTATATCCTTAACATTCCCTCTTAGCAAAAGAGGATTGAATTTCATAATTAAGTTTAAGGAACAACATTCTAGATATATATATTCATTTGGCATGATCACATACATTCAGTGTTTACTAATGAAATACTTCATATCTCAAAGAGCTATGAGATATGGATTATCTGATATCCAGCACTCTGGGACAACAACTACATGAAGTCTTATCGGATAACAACCTTGATCCTAGTGACAACTGTAAAATTGTCATTATCACAGATGCAAAAAATTTAGTATCATAATATCCAACACATTCCGGGACAGCAAATTAATGTAGTCAATCATGATATGATTGTTATCATAATTTCCGACACATTTCGGAACAACACTTAATGACAACAAATCAATAACTCAACATAACAAATTTAGTATCAAGATTTCCGGCACATTCCGAGACAACAACTTAATGTAGTCAATCTTGATAACAGATCGGGCTATTGTGGAGGTCGTCACCTTACAATAGCAATGTTACACATACATCTCATGGAAGATCGTCACCTTTCATGACATAACACATACATGCAATATTGCATCCAAGATATTCATGAATATATCAAATTACATATGATTAAGATTCAATTTCAATTATAATATAGTCATACCAAGTTTACCTCTAAAGTACTCCACTTTCAACTTTGCAAGAGGTTTGGTGAATATGTCGGCACTTTGCTCTTCAGTGCTGATGTAGGTCAATTTGATAACATCTCTTTCTACCATATCTCTTATGTAATGGTAAGGGATTTCTATATGCTTGGATCGATTGTGAAAAACTGGATTTATAGAAAGTTTGATGCAACTTTGATTATCGTAGTGGGGTTCAAGGGCTTCCCAAATAGTCCAACTAGCAATTTCCTTAACCACACTGCTTCACGAGCTCCCTTGGAGGCAGCCATATATTCGGCTTCAGTGGAACTCTGAGCAACTGTTGACTGTTTTCTGCTAAACCAGGATATCATAGTCGATCCAAGTCTAAAACAACACCCTGTTGTACTTTTACGATTAATGGAACTGCATGCCCAGTCGGAATTAGAATACCCTTGGAGTTGTATCTCAACATTTTTATACTTTAGGCCAAGTCCAATAGTACCATGCAAGTATTTCAGAATATGCTTAGCTGCCATTAGGTGAATCTTCTTGGGTTCGCACATGAAATGACTTAACACATTAGTAGCATAACAAATATCAGGGTGAGTGTTTACCAGGTACATGAGGGATCCAATAATTTGTCTATAGTATGTAGGATCTGTAGGTTCTGAATCTATTGCTTCACTTTTGAGCTTATTAAGATTTGTTTCCATTGGAATAGATAGAGGTTTACAATCTATCATACCAAATTTGGTCAGGATATCAGTGGTGTATTTTCCTTAATTTAGGAAAATATAATTCTCTTTTTGCCATACTTGTAGACCCAGAAAATAGTGCAGTAGACCTAGATCCTTCATATCGAATTCAGCCACAAGATCTTGTTTGCATTTTGCAATGAGATGATCTTCTCCTGTTATCAACAAGTCATCAACATAGAGAACAAGTATTAACATGTCACCATCCGATATTTTGAAGTATATGTTAGAATCTACTTCATTTTTGGAATATCCTAGCTTGGAGAGATAACTATCTATCCTTTCATACCATGCCCTGGGAGCTTGCTTAAGGCCCTAGAGGGCTTTTTTCAGTCTGCACACATAGAGATTTCTATCATGTGTAGCAAAGCCTTCAAGTTGTTCTATATATACTTCTTCCTCAATAACACCATTCAAAAATGCGGTCTTTACGTCCATTTGATGTATCTTCCACCCTTTAGACGCTACAATGGCAATAATGGTTCTTACAGAAGTATATCGGGCAACTGGAGAAAATGTCTCTTCGTAATCAATTCCAGCCTTTTGAGAAAACCCCCTGGCAATGAATCTGGCTTTGTGTTTTTCAATACTACCATCTGTTGCATATTTGATTTTGAATAACCACTTTGAAGAGACAACTGATTTGTCTTTTGGTCTAGGTACAATGTCCCAGACATCATTTTTTAAGATAGACTAGTATTCCTCAATCATTGCATCTTTCCAAACTTGACATGTTAAAGCCTCTTCAACATTTGATGGTTCAGATTTTGTAAGCTCAGTCATGAGTGCAACATAGCATGATTGACTTCTTGTTTTCTTATTCTCTTTGAAGATTTCATCAAGTTCCACATTATTTTCCTCAATCATCTTTCTTGCCCATAGTGGTCTTTTCTTCTTGTTAGAATTTTCAGCATTCTCAAAATTAGATGATTGAGGTTCATGATCTTCTATGATATTCTCCCTCTGATTCTCAATTGTAAGATTTTCATCTGATTCTGTGGTTTGATCATCTTTTGCACTTAGAGAGAGTTTATAAGTAGCATCTTCTTCAAATTTGACATCTCTACTGATTTCAATAGATCTTTGTCTTGGAATATAGACTCTGTATCCTTTAGTGGTTTCACTGTAGCCAACAAATATGCCTTTCTTCCCGGAGGGTTCTAGTTTGGTTCTCTTTTCTTTAGGAACGTGAATATACACGTGGCAACCAAAGATTCTTAGATGGCTTAAATTTGGTTTACTCCCTGTAAAGGCTTCTTTAGGTGTTATATTCTCTAGGATTGAATGAGGGCATCTATTTTGAATATACACAGTTGTATTTGATGCTTCAGCCTAGAATGAGATATGTAGGTTTTGATCATGCATCATGGCTTTAGCGGCTTTGATGATGGTTTTGTTTTTCCTTTCTGCAACTCCATTCTGTTGAGGATTATAAGGTACTGTACACTCCCTCTTAATCCCAACAAAAATGCAGAATTCTTTAAAATTTCCAGAGATATATTCACCCCCATTATCTGATCTTAGAATCTTTATTTTCTTCCCAATTTGATTTTCCACTAAGGCTTTAAATTCTTTGAATTTTAATAACACTTCATTTGATTCTTTGAGTTTTATGAAATAGATCCAAGTTTTCCTATAGTCATCAACAAATATCACGTAATACAAAAATCCCCCCAGTGATGGTAATGACATTGGACCACACAAATCAGTGTGGACAAGTTCTAGTACAACTTTTGATTTGTGTTCACTTGATGGAAAAGACCCTTTTGAGTTCTTCCCTAGAGCACATCCTTTACAAGTTCCAACATGATCAGATTTTAGATTGGGTAATCCTGTGGTGATCTTTCCTATAGAAGGTAGGGCACTAAATCGAAGATGTCCTAATCTTCTATGCCAAATTTCATTAGAATTTGATACTTCATGATTTAGTGCTTGTTTTTGAGTATTACATAGTTTGTATAAACTACCATCTCTAGATCCTATAGGAATAGCATTCTTTATGTTAGAATTTTTAGGCCAGAGTAGAACTTTATCTTTAGAGTAGAGACCAAATTCCTTTTGATACCTGGTACAAAAAGAACATCTTTCAATTGTAATGTAACTCTTGTTCTTAATTGAACTGAGCAGGTCCCAATTCCTTTCACTGGATAGGTAGAATTGTCTCCTATTGTAACTTCTTCAGTTGAGTGCCCTTCAAAGGTTTCGAATTGATCTCTAAATCCGGTTATGTGTCGTGACACTCCACTATCGATTATCCACATATGTTTGTTTGAGTTTAGTTCGCTTGATAAGGCTAAGAAGAATAGAGGATTCTCTACTTCCTTAACTTCAGCTATGGTTGCTTGAGCTTTCTTTCTTTCTCGGTAGACCCTGTGAGTGTGTCCAAATTTATCACACCTGTAGCATTGAATCTTGGAGAAGTCTTTGCTTTTGTGATTATTTCCTCTCTTTCGTTTGAACTTCCTTTTCTTCCCTTTGTTGCTTGAGTTAGCATTTAGTGCTTGAATTTCTCCTTCTTTGTTTGGACCCATCCCTCTTGTAATTAGTCGAGATTCTTCTTGAGTGCAATCATTCTTGAGTTGATAGAATTTCGGTAGTGTCGGTCGAGCACTAATACCTTGAATAAAGGATTCCCAACTGGATGGTAATCCCTTAAGTGCTATTAGAGATAGCTCCATATCATCTACATTATTCCCAATAGTTGACAATTGGCCTTTCAACTCTAAAATCCTCATGAAATAGGATGTGATTGTTTCTCCTTTGTTCATGTAGATATGCATTAATTACTATTTCTGCCAACAACCCTAAAGGAAAACAACACAACTTGGCAACTAAAGGGTGAAATAATTTATTTATTTTTTAAAGATTAAGTGCATTAATTATAACCATTGCACGTCTAATAACACAACAGAAGACTAACACATGATTTCCTAAGGGTTACCAACGAAGATTAATCGTAGATTATATGAACACCATGGTTAATTATTGTGCGTTGCACACGCTCCCTGTCACCGACAGGGTCCCCCTTCCCTTTTTTGAGCCTTTCGTCTTCGCCCTGTTGAGTTTCATGCAGAGCATCTCGCGTCCTTTCGAGCGAGTCCGCGACCAGTCCGTGAAGTGATGATGTTGAAAGGAAAGAGCCGATGGTTCCATTAGGCTAGTCTAGCCCTCGGGCACGAATGCCAAGAGATTGTTCAAAATTGTGAAATCACCTTGGATAGGTGTAAGGTGATAGAAGTTGGTGAGGCCCGCCAAGCAAAGAGCAGCGCGTCTGAAGATCGCATGACGACCCAAAATTGTCATTTTCACGTAAGAGCGATGAGATGGATTGCATGAGGTTTGTTTTTACAGAGTTTACAAGATTTGAACGAATGACGATTTTTGACAGCCGGAGAAGGAGGAGCGAATTTCGTTGCAAAATGCCAAAGTCTTGCAAACTTGCCCAAGTGCCCAAGCTCGCACAAAAGGAGAGAAATTTCGAAGGTTTGCAAAATCGCCCAGGGGGCCAAATTTCGGACCCTGGGGACAAAATGAGAGAAATTTCAAAGGCTTGCAAAATCACCCAAGGGGCCGAATTTCGGACCCTGGGGCCGAAATTTCAAAATTTCAAAGTCGCAAAAGGCATGGAAACTCCGAAATTTGCAAAAGGCATTCAAAGCTCCGAAAATTCACTTAAGTTGCAAAAGGTGCCTTAAGGTCCGAAATTTCAAAATATTCCAAAGTCACAAAAGGCGTGGAAACTCCGAAATTTGCAAAAGGCGTTCAAAGCTCCGAAAATTCACTTAAGTTGCAAAAGGTGCCTTAAGGTCCGAAATTTCAAAATACTTCAAGTCGCCAAAAGGCATGAAAGCTCCGAAATTTGTTAAAATCGCAAAAGGCGTTCAAAACTCCGAAAATACTTTAAGTTCGCAAAAGGCATAAAGGGTCCGAAAAATTCACGTAAGTTGCAAAAATGTGCCAAAATTTCAAAACACTTAAAGTTGCCAAAATCGCCTTATGGGCCGAATTTCGAACCCCAAGATTAAAATTTCAAAACACTTAAAGTTGCCAAAATCACCTTATGGGCTGAATTTCAGACCCTAAGGGCAAAACGGGAGAATTCGTAAAACTCGCAAAAAACGTGAAAGCCCCGAAAATCGCCAAAACGTCTGAAAAGTCCGAAGTTTGTGTGAAAAGCACCGAAGTATTTCAAGGAAAAACACAGTTTAGGTTCCAAAAACCTCCATTCCACCGAAGTTGCGAGCTAGAGGATAGCCGCGAAGAAGCAAGGGCAGTTCTGGTGTAAACCCCAAATGCTTCGAAATCTTCCATTCATCCGAAGAACATGGCGCGAAAGTGCAGTAAACCTCATAACGCAAAGGCATCCGGAGTTTGCGATTTGGGAGACGAAGTGTGAAGTTTAAAAGGCCTGCAAAACCCCTCCATACCACCAAAGTTCGCGTGAGAGAGGATCGCGTTCGATTTTGAAAGGGAAGCCAGAGAGTATAATTTGCATTCAAGGTAAAACGCGAACACAAACCCTTCCAAGTGTCCAGATTCAAATTGCTAAATCGCCTAAAGTGAAAATCGCCTAGTTTAAAACTCGACATTGCAAATTCTTTTCCAACCGCAACCGCGAAAATTTGAATTAGAGAAATAACCGTTGGAATTCGAAATTCGCAAATTTATCCATTCATTTTTGCACAGCAAGTCGGGCAATTTCTCGCCATCCATTTTCATCAGGTAAGTACGCTTTGTCTCTCTTGATCATCTGAAATGTTTATAAATTGGATGCATGCATTTGCAAAACTGATTAAAATGCTTAAAATTCGCATCTTTTTTCCGATTATTAAAACGTCGTGCAAAGCAGTCAAAATTAGAATTTGCTCCTAAGATTTAACCAGAAATTGCATTTTCAAACTTAGGAGAATTTTTCGAGCTTTGTCCCTTTTGAAAATTAATCCAAAAAATGCTTAAATATAAATTCGCGATCAAAAGCTTCATGAATAAATGTTTTGCTCGATCAAGCTCTCAGCTAGCAATATCACTCTGTTTCCAATCTAAATTTTGAATTAATCCTTGAATGCTAGAGTATTCTCTATCTAACCTGCCTTACTTCTTTTATATCGCCTTGTAATCCGCATCCGGCTGTGCAGGATAAATGCCTAAATTGGCGGTGGAATCATCAAAAACACCCGCTACAGCCGAGACATCGCGAGCATCCAAATTAGATATCCCACGTAAAGTCGAAAGGATGAAGTACCAGTATCAAAGAGGGGGATTGAGGGAGTCAAAAGTTCAAAGCGCCTGGGATAGTGTCAGTGATACCGACCTAGGCCATATTGATATCCAAGACTTCAGGAATCGGGTCTTCTCCCCTAACGCATATGGCAAGCCCAAACAGATGGTGGAAAGCGGCATCGCCCAAGCAGCGGGATTTCCTCCAGCAGTACAAAACTATGAGTTAGTGGTAGAGGCTGCCCGACATTATCAACCAAGTTCCAGATTGGTGCTCCTCGAGAATATGACCCTTGCCAACTTCACTCCTGAGGCCATTGGTGACGCATTCGACATTCCCTTCCCAAATAATCCCACGGCCACGACTATAGACGAAGCACAGGGGGCATATGATATGAATCCGGCCAGATGCAAAACACTGATCAACGAAGAGTGGTACAAGGAGAGAAGGCCTCCAAGTGCCAAAATTGGGAAGAAGACCCCAAGAAGTGACTTTCACAATGAGCATGGGGATATGGTCACATTACTCAGCAGGGTTATGGGACTTCCTAAATCCAACTACTTTGAAGAGTGGATGTTTTATTTCACAGAGCAAGTCTTCGCTGGGAAGTCTAAGTTTGACTGGGCCCAGATTATAAGCGACAACATCCACGCTCAGCTAATTGAACTCGAGAGCAAAAAGTACTTCATTATGACCTCTTACTTGGTCTACATGTTCGCCAAGAACGAGCCGCTGCCAGGTTTAATAATGAAGGTGAAATTAGGAATGGGCTTGGTCAGGTAAAGGTCTATGATTGTTACCCGCAGTTGCACTATCAGGATATAGCTCAGAGAGAAAAGAGCAGCCCAGCTTATGCAGTTGGCCAATATGAGTGCGTCAATGATGCCTTCACAATGTGCCTGGTCAGGCTAATGCAGGGAGGATTACACATAAGGCTCTCAGAGCAAGCTACTATTCTAGTATAGAGATACGGAGCTTGGTTCATCCAGTTCCCAAGGTTCTCCTATATCCGAATAGCAGGCTTTGATGGTGCTCCTCTCCGACTTCCACGGTACCCAACCGACAAAATAGTTTTTATGGAGGTCGCAAGGCAGTCACATCCGGCCGGCGTCTTACTCAGAGAGAGCAAGCAGGCTGGATTCGCGTTCCCCATGATCATAGGCAACCAGGACGTCCATTTGAAGACCCCCACCCTAGCAGAGGAATCCCTCGCAGAGCTGGTCTCTTATGGCCTACAAGAGCACTTTCCGAGAAAATATTTCAATCACGATAATCTGGCAAGGAGAGCCTATGGTAGGCGGTATAGGGCAAAGGAATCAGTTGAGGATTATTGGAAGAACTGCTCTGATGACTATGAGGTCAGGAGGTGTGAATATTCTAGGCTGAGTGTGCAGCAGATGCGACTCTTTGAATACCGCCGGGTCCCAGATCAACTCACAAATTCAGGAAATTGCCTCTAGGTCTGAGAATTTGAGGCAATAAGGCATCTTTTGCTAGGTGTTGATTGGTCCGAGGATCCGATCACTGATTTTGAGGCAGTCATGGTAGCCCCAGCAAGATACACAGACCAATGGTTGCATCAACAGATTGAGAGACTAATTCATGAGGGAGTCCAATTCACCTACCACCTAATGGGTAGCCTCGATTCTCAGTCTTCCGAAGATGAGGGAACTTCCAATGCACCCAGGGAAGAAATTGAAAAACCCGAGAAGAGAAAGAAGGCTAAGGCTTGCAGAGGGACTCGGACGTCAAAGAGAACAAGAAGGGAGAAGATTCCTATAAGGAGACCAGAGGTCACTTCATCGTCAAAGGACCCCAGTTCGTCTGACGATGTAGTAGAATTAGATTATATACCTGCTCCGCCTTCCCAGAGTGACATTGATGCGTTTGGAGCTGATGATCCTCCCGCACTCGACATGCTAGAAGCTGAGCTAAGAGCCATTGAATCAACCCAACCGGGTAACCAAATAGAGGAAGGAGAGATTCCATCCATTCAAGGGATCAGAGTGCATGAACCCACCCAATAGAGCCGCTATGAACTATTGCTCCATAATACAACCAAAGATGACTCTACCGTTGAAGGAGAGCAAAGGGCAGAGGAGACCCGCGAGATCGAGAGGACTGTAGAGCAAATATCACACGAAGGCACCAGACAATTGTTCAGTGAAGTGGGAGAAAGTTCAGCTACAAGTAAGGAACTTGGCACCTCCTCCACCCCTCCGGTAACAGAACAACTGCAAATTTGTGATGAGACGGCTGAAAACATCAAAGAACGGAGTGAAAATTTAACCATAGCGTTAGTCCAGACTGTACTTCAAGAATGGTTAATTGCCAGAGCCCAACGCAAGGCTGCCACCAAACCACCTATCGACCTCGAGGACATATTCTCACGCATAGACCAAGCTAAGGCTAAGGGGAAGAAAAAACCCAAGGCATATTCAAGAATGACTAAAGATGAGCAAAGGAACTGTACTCTCCACATTGCCACCCCGCCTGTAGACAAGCCAGCAAATCAGATCACACTGGTAGATTATAGCATCACAACCGTCCCCATCGGACAAGCCACTAAGGCACAGGAAAAGGAGGAATTCAAGGATTCAGTGCAGAACATACTCAAGCAACTTGAAGAGATAACAGCTGAGAAGGATATGTATCGAGCTCGTGCTGAGCATGCCGAAGGGTACATCGATCAACTCCTGAGACCATTACACAATGCCTCTGAATCCCACATTCCCCCGACAGCATTGGCATAGAGGACCACAACAGAATTTGAAGGAGTATAGGACACTGCAAGGGCCATCAAGGAATGGATACAAGGCATCAGAAGAAGGGGAGAATGAATCCTTGAGGAAGTGAAGGCAATGGTTCACCACCAAAAAACCACTTTGGTTAAGTTATTAGAGGTAAAGAGGGAATCCCTCCACATCTAGGAAGTGGCTGCCACTATTCTTCCCCTCATGAACCCTCTTTTTTGGACCCAGGCACAGATCCCTACACTCTTCGACATCTTGCACCCTCATGGTATTGGCATTTTCAAAGAATGGTACTGGACTATCAACATGAATAATGATGCGAAGGAAATCATCGATAGAGAACACAATGCATGGGAGGTAATTCTGAAAACCATGCAGGAACTTGGCAAGATAACCCTTCGATCAATGGTTTCGGGATGGGTAAATGACCAATCCGATGAAGTGATACAGCCAGACTGGGAGGAAAGATTGGGAACAAATAAGATCACTTATTCCACTAAGGACCTAGGCTTTGCCAGTCAATTCCACTCGGACATGTTGTGCTTTGAGCATAATTGTTCCAGTTGGCAAGATGGTCTAAAGCAGGTAGACCAATACCTCGAGGGCATGCAATATAAAATTTGCCATCCTCCTATGCCTCCATTCAGTCTGCTTTTCCAATTATGTATCAAGTTCCAGGAGTATGTTCGTGAGGAACGTGCAGCAGGTCGAGATCTCTGGCGGGAATATTTGCATGAAGAAAGTCAATTTTTGATAAAAGGAATTGAAACTGGAAAAGAAAAAGTGCTTTCCTAAAAATGCATTTTTTTCCTTTTTAAATTTTGAAAAGTGCACTTTTGGCCAAAAGGGTCATATTTGACTTTCAAGTCAACTAAAATGTAAAACTTTATGAATGCACCTTTTTGGATAATTTTGGACGAGTTTTAATTGTCCTTTTTGGATAGTTATTGCTCATTTTGGGGTGGTTGTTGATATTTGCCTCCCATTTATGGGTATGGGCAGCCATGTTTTATGGATGAATCTGGGCCATTTGTTTAAATTAGATCTGGGCCATTCATCCAATTTTGGAGCCTATTTAAAGGGGACTGGTTTTCCCTCATTTTGTAAGAAGTTCTTGGATTGTTGCAAAAGCTCTGGCGAAATTTACAGGATTTAATGCAAAGTTAAGACTGTTTTCAAGTTTCCTTGTGAGTGCATGGTCTCCTTCTTCATTAATCTAGAAATTTTTTAGTTATGTTTATTTCCTTTATATAGCATTTTCAAATAAACATCCGATAGAATCCTCGCAGTTCACACCATTAGGGAATGGCTGATTGCCCTTCCTTCTGCATGGTTAATCTGAACCTTTCATATATTTAGTTCGGTTATTGAATGCTCACTGAATGAATGTAAAAGTTCTAATGTTGTATCTGATAACATGAAAATCCTATTTTCCTTTGAAGATTGCACTAGATTTATGCAAGTATTGTGCTTAAAATGCTGGTGATGCTTAGTCTAGTTATTTGGAGGTGTCTGTCTGTTTACTGAATTTGCTATCTTAGTTAAAATTTATATTTTATGTATCTCTCTCTCCCTATCCTTCCCTCCTTTTTCCCCTTTTTTACCGAGAAAATCTGCAGTCCTATTAAAAACAGTATCGACCCAACTGAAATCATTTGATAAGAAAGACCATTAAAATTCCAGGGAACTCATCCATCAATTACCTATCTTACCGCAAGTCCCCCTTGTGTTTCCAGCAAAACACATCAAACCACTGAGTAATCCCGTAGTCAAGACGTGACAAACGAAACCTTGAGGTTGTCCCCTTTGATCAAACGTAGAAAATAGCATTAGGGATTTCCTTATCTCAAGAGAGGATAGGATGCTCAGCGAGTTTATTCTATTCTGCGTTGGCCGTATGGAGTTTGCAGCAATGCGATTTCAGACACGTCAACATTAATCCAATTGTCCATTTAATTAGATAAAGTAAATGCTTAAGTTCAAAACTACACATACATCTAAATTCCATAATGAAGAAATGAAAGTATTCCAATGTATCCAATATCCATAAAACATTTAAACATAAGATCAAAGCAACTGAAATAACATACATTCCACTGACATACTATGACAATATCCATAAATACATGCCTTCCAATAATGCCACAGATTACAAAGTTTACAATATCAAGGTTACATAAAAGTTTGATACAATGACCACAAGGTCTCAACTAAACAATGATCTCGAACAAGAGCTGGTACACGAGCCACGAACCAAGAAACACCAGCGGAGCCTTTCCTCGCCTGAAGATACAATCCAGAACATTCGATGGGAAGTGGCACTACCACTCGACCATGTGATCCCTAAATGGAACCACCCCACCGTGCTAGGAGATAGTAGAAAACCCTCAAGCAAGCAAAGTAGACAGTGAGCAATCTACTTGCATTATTTATTTCATATGAATTTTGAATGGTCTTGAACATATCATAAGCTGTAGTTAGTTTTGATATGGTTGGAAGAATGTGATCTTTAACAACATCAATTATTATTTTCCTGGCCTTGTTGTTGTGTCTTTTCCAGGTTGTTTTCTCTGGTTCGTCTTCAAGCATCTTTGTATCTTCTTCTATGTATGGATCTAGTTCGAGTTCTTGAAGAATTGCTATTATTCGAATTCTCCATGAGACAAAGTTGGATGCGCCTTCGAGTCTATCCTCCACTCTAACACTGTTCACCATGATTGTTCTTCCTTTGATTTTGAATGCAACTCTAAATTTTAATTTAAAATTGTCACTATCTTTTATTTATTTCTCTACCAACCTGGCTCTGATACCATGTTAAGGAATCTAGATCAGAGATAGAGAAAACAATAGTTTAATGTTATATATAGAAGAACAAACTTTTATGAGATTACTGATATGAATATATTGACCACCGATGTATGTATATAATTCTGTCAATTAATCTTTTATATTGACTACTTACTGGATCATGAAATTTCCACTATAATTGATTTCAATCACCAGCAAGTATCGAAGTCGGAGTATATGTATGGAGGTGAAAAGTCATGTCCACGTAGAGGCATGACTTCTACGTGGCTTATGCCACGTAGAGTCATGACCCTACGTGAACATGACTCTTTGTATGCAATAGTCACCGTTTTAGTTATGCATCAAAACATTTAACGGTGCTTGATGTTACCGGATTTAATGATACTTTGACTTCGACTTCGACAGTCACTATATATATATATATATATATATATTTCAAAACCTGTCATTTTCCTGTCTAGTGGAGTTGCATTTATTGGTTTTGGATGCTTATCTTTATTATGTTTTCAAACATTACTGACTTCCCCTTTGAATAGAAACTAAATTATACGTCATGCCTGACATCTATTTGTATATTATAAACATTATAATGGAGACGTTTTTAAGAAACGACAGATTGGCATTCAAACACGTTTTCATAGTTGTGACTACTAATTTTAAAATCAATTTTATATATATATATATATGTTGTTTGCTTCAATCCGAATGAGGCTACATCCTTAACACTGAGCATGGGTTAAAGCTGCCAAGTTTCTAGAAGGCAGATTGTAGCCATCAATCCTAGCCCTTGATTCAAATTGTAAAATCTATAAAAGGCAGGGCCTCTTTCATTGTAAGAGGTCAGATTTCAGCAGGTAGAATTTTAGGAGTTAGAAATAAAATAGATTTTAGCAGTTAGCAGATTAAGAGTAGAATAGGACTGTTGGGAGAAATTGTTGTAATGTCAGCCAAAATCAATAAATGAACATTGAATCTGGTGTTTGTTATTTTGGTTTCTTCTGTTTGCATGGTTTCCCTTCAGCTGGTTAGAATTAGAGTTCAGTGATTTTAATAGCGAAGTGTGAGGGTATTTGATGCATTTCAGGTTCATACCCTTGGGGACCTATTGATTGAAGGTCACCGTGCATGGTTAGTCTGAACCCAAAACCGTGCCTAGTTCAACTATGAGTATTTGTCTCTGGCTGCGCCAGAATTGGATGCCTAGATGAATCCCCATAGTCTGAAAATCCATTTATCCTTTGGAGCTTGTACCGTTCTTATTGAGTTGTGAGGGTGTCTCTGGCGAAACAAGAATTGGTTTATCAAAATCTGTCTACCCGCTGCATTAACTGTTATTGTCACTGTCCTTAGGATCCCTAAACCCTTCCCTTTAGCTTTTATTTTTTGTAGCTTGCGGATCGCAACATTGTCAAATGCAGACCAGCTTGTTGTGAACGTAAGCCCCTTGTGTTACCAGCAAAACATATCAATCACTAAGCTATCTTGCAGTCAAGACTTGGCATTTGGAACCTTGAGGTTGTCCCCTTTGATCATCTAAACATAGCATTAGGGATTCCTTATGCAAGAGAGAATAGGATACTCAACATTCTATTCTACGTTGACCGGAAGGAGTTGGTAATCTGACTTTAGCCACATCACACTTTCTAGCCATTTGTGGAAAGAAATGAAAATCTAAAATAAAAAATAAAATGATTTGCATGGGAATCAAAAAGGGCATGCTATAATAGTTTCCCAAAGAAGTGGAGACATGTCATGACATGAAACTTGTGAGAATGCAATTTTCATTTATCTCATTTTTTTGGCATTTTTAATTTTTTAATTTTGTGATTTCAAGGCCCTTCAACGCTCATAGCATTTCTAGGGGCCAAACATTGTCATCTAAAATCTATTCCTACAACAACCACTTTGATTGTTTTAGAGGCCAATTTGAGCATTCCATTTTTAGTTCATATTTCAATCAATGGTGAAGTAACTCAACCTTGACAAGGTCATCTACTAGTTTTTCAATATTTTTCTAAAACTGCCAAAAAATGCCACTTATGCTAGAAGGGAAAAATCATAGCTTGTTTTCTCTTGGTATTCTTTACTGTGTCTAAAATAGTTACCAACCATGCATACAATCTTGACAGGGTTCCCTTGGTCTAAATGTATATAAAGTCTTAATTCAAACTCTTCCTTTGCAAGATTTTATGTGTTATATATATGCTATTATTTATTTAGGTACATCTTGAACTGAATTCTGTAAGGTACCAGATAGTAGTTCAATTGAAAGGATGAGAACGACAAGTCAAGTAGTAACTATTTGAACAGAAAATAGAGCTGTAATGCATGAGAAGGAGTGTCTCTTTAAATCTATGTTACCCTGAGTTTCCGGGACGGGGATGGCAGGGGATGGGGGTACGCGCTTCCGGGACGATGATTTTTTTTGTCAATTTTGGGGACGGCTAGGGAACGACAAAGGGGACAGCTATATAAAAATAGGGAAAATTAAAATGTATAGGGAAATTTAAAATATTCATATGAAAATATGGATAAAACATGCACATATACATTATAGAACCTTAACATATAAGAACCAGTAGAGTTCTTATGGCAAATTTGTGTTAAATTGAGAGTCAAGGTCAAATTACTTATAGAGTTCATTGTCAAAATTCACTGTCTATATGCAGAATTTATGGAGACGTCCCCGGGTAACATAGCTTTAAATTTTAAAAAATCATGTTGGAAATAATAGGAATATGAATCATCGAAACAAAACTGATCATGACAATAGTGTGGTGCTAAAGCACTAGTTGTAACTAGATTTGGTGAACACTTGGAACTATGATGAACTCGTAGAGCAGGTTATTAGTAAAGATAAAATTTCATTTCCTCAATAATAGAAATAGTTTTAAACTTTTCAGAATAGAATAAGGGATAGTGGATAGCTTCACAATAGTAATGCTAGCTATATGTGCATGAATATATTGTTCAATACACACTGAATGCATGAATACAACTTAATACTTGAATGCCCTTCGCCTGAAAATGTGCTTTGTCAATAATCATGCCTACAACATCATCTATTGATTCTATTCTATCATGAATATGTACCTGAACATTATTTTCTTTGCAAATATTTTCTGCCATAAGAAGAGCAAAAACTGATTGCTTGTCAGCCTTAGATGGATCTGCAAAATTCAGGTGTATTATCAAAAGTGCAAAATAGCAGGTGCATATTTATGAAGTCACTGTCCTTGAATGGATTCTACTACCTCCTATATGCCAACTTCTGTCTGAGACCACTACTATTGACAAAGGTAACTTATCTTCCTTCTTGGAGCCCATGTCTATCTCTTGTATAGCATTCATTAGGTCTGAGTAGTTGTTAGGGTTTCCAACCTGAAAGACAAGATTCAATTGAATTTTTTTTTGTCAACAATAGCAATTTAGCAAATGCATAGATTACAACAGTATTTTTTTTGTACATTTAGAATGATGTTCCTTAACAAAGACGTCATGCACAAATTTAAGAGAGAAAAAGCTTCAATACTTCCATGGAAATAATTTGCAAATATTCCTCTAAAAATAGAAAATTTAATTCTCATGTGGAAATCAGGAGACATACCCTATGAGTGACATCAACATTCTTCAATTTCTCTTTAATTATTCCATTCACTAAATGTTTTCTCTCCTCAATTGGAGCCTCTGCCAGTATTATCTGCAATAACCCAAGGATTCAATATATGTTTAAAAACAGCATTTACTTTGTTCATCATGCTGGACGATTATCAAGTTTCACATGGCACTCAATAGCAGTAGGAAATATCATTTTCTTCAATGTATGACATCCAAGTAATGAAACCCTAAATAATGAACCATCAATCACAGCATCAAATGATCCTCATATAAATCTTTACCTATGGACAAGTTACATTGTAGAATTTTTTGCCTAACAGAGGTGTCTACAGCTAGACAGAATCACCAGCCTTGAAATATCAAATCAGCAACACTTTCACCATCATTGCATGCATAGGATGCTTAGAAATCAATGTCAGAGAAATGATGGAGTAGGAATTGCACTTTTGTTTTGGCGATGTTCTTCTGCCATAAAGAGGATTAGAAAACAGGCATGCATGTTTCCATTCAGATTTTGACCATTTAAGGGGGGATTGTAGCAGCAGCAGCTCTCTATTCTATACATAGACATAAGACAGTTCTTTATCTTTCTTTTTTCTTTATAGAAGACAAAGTATGTATTTATAAATATAAAAGTACCATTTACAAAAATCCATAATTCTTAAAAGAAAAATAAAGGATTAGAGGGTAGGATGGCAGCAAGAATACATTGCTGTTACAAAACTGGGCACCCATTTTGCAATAAAAGATTAGCATGTCTAATATACAAAGAAATATAGAGCTCTGACTATCACATTGAATAAAACTGTGATAGAAAAAAACAGCAGAAAACTTCAATTTAAGGGTCCACATTATGGTTGGTATCAATCTCGGCTACAGTATGCCACATTGAGTTGGCAGATTGTGAATGAAGGATGAAGAGATTCTGAGAGCAATTGCCTTTATTCATTCACTTGTATGTGGCTGGGATTTGAGGATGCCTCCCTTGATTTGAGGGCTTGGCTGCATCCATTAAACACATGGCAGTTCAAAACTAAATGCATAAATGTATATGCTTCTAAATTTTAGTTATGTTGGGTAATTGAGAGGACCCAGTAGCCGTGCACCCTAACATTGCACTTCTCAAACTCCTGCAAACTCCTAAATGGTCCATCAAATTTTTGCAAAAAATTCAGAATGATTTCATATGTAAGCTAAGAGCTAATGCTATTGTATGGGATTCTAGGTATTAATGACAAATGCAGGATGATTCATTATGCAAATTGTGGTCCTTACGTGGTCATTTTGAAGTGGTGACTGGTACTATGTAGGGAGAGGTCCAATAGCCAAATGCTATGCCCACCAAAAAATAATAATGAAACCTTTATTTGTGCATAAGTAATCACCCATCAATCATTAACCTACATAATTCCATTCAATGCTCATATACAGGAGTTCCCTTAACATTAGGTCACACATTTTATTTTATAAACATTGATTAAGAGTTTAATACCTCACATTTTAATAGCATCGGCAAAAAATTTATAAGCACAATGATTAATTAATGTGGGGACCCTTTGATTTCTGCATTTTAACCCTAAACTTAATTATTAGTCTCACTACTTCCCACTTCATTTTCACTCTCCCTTTCCTTGCCAATTGCCACACTTCACTAACCCCTGTAATTTCATGGAAAACCAAGCCTCATATATGCATTAGTACATTAGGAAACACAAGTCTTCATTGACATTAACATGGATTAGAAGTTATTCAAATGAATCAACATCCAACATTCTAAGTAAAAAGAACCTCTCAGGCATGTCCTTTACTTGCAGGAAACTAATGCAAATTATTAAGGGTTTCTTTATGCAAAATTTATTTTTCTCAAGTGAAATTCATTTGTGTGTTCAAGGTTTGCATTTGAGCAGCCATTTATGCCCATTGCATGTAGGAATGATTCACAAAATTATTAGAGGTTTTTGTATCTGGTATATGCATTTCTGAAACAGAATTCATTTATGTATACAACATTTTCATTATGCAGCCATTTGTGTCCTTTATTAACATATTATCATGCAATATTTCATGACCCCATCTGTAAGAAAGAAGTATACACTTTTCTGGTTGAGAATTTCCATAAATTGTACATTCCTTTCTTTGACATCATAAATAATGTAAAAATACACAAAACTTGGCATTTCCCTCTTTTTTTGGGTATGTTGAATTGATATGGATGAATATGGGTTTGAGGCAATTTCGCATGATCCCATTTGCTGGAAATAAGCATGCTTCATTTGGTACTGCATTTAAATATTTGGTTGATTTCTTATTGTGCATTACAAAATATGTATAGATCCACTAATTTTGCGTGTTCCTTTTTCTGGGCATGAAGGCTTGTGATGGATAACTCTAGGTTTGAGGCTATTTTATAATATTTTCTGTGTATGAGGTATATTCTGCACTCCTTTCAAACATTATGCTATTAATGTGCAATATTACTAAATTGCTGCAAAAATATATGATTAACCTACAGTATACATGATTAAGCTCTTGCAAATTTACTAAATATATTGTATACAATTGCATGTGTACAAGTTTTGCATGCATACAATTATATGTCGATAACTTTGCATGATAGTTGCCAGGAGACTCATCTCCCCCACCTGGAGATGCGTACCAGAGACGGAGACGCATCTCTGGAAACTTCTTGATGTATAGGGTGCTTTTGGCTGCCTTCTCTTGCCGTCTCCAAGGTCTCGCGTCCAAATATTGACATCTCTTGCTAGAAACCTTAGGGCAAAATACAATAGAAAGGAAAACAAAAAGCAAATAAATAAGATAAGCTTGCAGCAAAGCGAAGTCATAGGGAAATGACTGTTTCATAGGAAGACAAAAATCAATTCAAAGTTATAGTGATTGGATCTATTGACAGTGTAGACTTTTTGAGAGGACTGATTTCTTATCATTGTAATAGTCTAAAGAGAAATTGCCTTTACTATTTAGCCGACAATATTGAGTGTGCTCAACATCTATATTACCTTACTCACTAAACAATTTAGACTGCCTATGGTATCAGCAGTGTAAGCAATTTTAATTTCAATTTTTTTTCAATTTTAAAGTTAATGTTAAACTTTACCACTGTTCTTGTTTTCAAAGTTCTCAGTCATTATATTTTTTTGGAAATATTAAATTATTTATTTTTTAAATTGGTGTCTCCAAGTACCCCGTCTCCTATTTTTGAAAATTAGTCATATCAGTACCGGTACCAATCTACGGAGTCTCCAAGTACCCCCATCTCCTGGTGAACTTGCTTTGCATATATTCAAGTGTATGTATGCACCTTGTAAAGACCCTTGAAGATTTTTACCACAGTTGTCGTGTTTTTCCAATTAACAATTTTATTGTCAGAAGCTCCACTTTGCTGTTTATAAATTTCTGATGAAAATGATGTTTATTGCCATTCTGAGTTTAATATCGTGCTTGAACATGGGTTATTCTTGGAAACAAAATTATCATTCTTGATACACATAACAATGCAGCAATAGACTAAAATAACTCTTCCTTTATAAATATCAGTTGCTTAGAATGCAAATAAACAATTATATTTTACTCAGCAGTTTGCTGCGTACATGTATACATAATAGGAAGCTATCTTCAGAATGTAAAACAGAAAGCATACAAATGAACCTGGGTTAAATTCGTTCAGTCCACTATAGATGAAATGATCTTCAGAAATAGTCTCCACTTTGCTGTAGAAAATCGCTTAGTAAGAAAGAAGAAGTCACCCAGATCTTGAAAAATCTCTCTTATTGAAACAAAACTATGCTTATAAAATACAATGTAGTCGTTGAGCAAATAATCAATTGACCGGTTGACTAACTCTGGGATCTTGGACCTCAGAATCAGGGAATCGGGCAGGAATCATGGACTCTATCTTGTATGTCAACAAAGAATTGCCCATGCTGAAGTCTTCTATCCACACCAGCAGAGTATACACTTACCTCAAACACTCAAATACCACTGCAGTACTTTGCAACAGAAAATATAATGCCAAGGGAAGCCACATCCAGTTTTCCAGTCAAAGTCAACTACTCCAACAAGCACATGAGTGTGGTATAGTGCAGTCAGCAAAAATCTGTTTGTTGCTGCTTATTTGCAGATCTCCCTACTCAGAAAATTGTTCATGTTCAGCAGCTTGTCATCCAAGAATAATGCCAAGGATTTCAATATAAATTCTCTGATATTTTCACCCAGCAGATTAGCAATGATTTCCATGCATGGCATCCAGCAATATAGTCATCCTACTCAAAAAATATTCCCACGCACTAGCAAGGGATCTGACCCATTCACCTAAAGGAGTGCACCTAGTATTTCTTCATCTCTCACAAGCATGCACATGACTCAAACAAGGATGTTTACAAATGAAATTATATCAGCTATAAACTTAGTATTCTTTTAACAAGGCATCCATTCTTCCTGTAGCTTATTCCACAAACCTTCTGAAATTTGTCTCCTCTGAAGACTTCACAAATTTCCAATAATTGTTCTTTGCTATTATAGGTTTTTCTAGGGGAATTAAAGGTGTTTTTATTTAATAACATTTTTCTAGGTGTGGGCATCCAAAAAAGGGAGTCTCAAGGTGATGTTTAATTTAATTAAAATATTACAACTCTATAGTGGGAATGAATTGTGTTGATGTGTTTTTTATGCACTTCTAACACATAATAAAATACCAAAAGTAGTCTATCCTCTCTTGATCAAAATCTTCCTAGATGTTGAATTACATGAACAACCAAGATGACTCCAAAGTTTCTACAGTCAGGTCTTGACGTGTGGATAGCTCAATGGTTGATGTGATTTGCTTGGATCACCAAAGGACTTATGTTGAATACTTGAATGTTGAACGTTTGGATGTTGTTGGAACATGGAAATTAACTTGATTAAAAAGGGCAAAAGGACAGGGTTTGAGAAGACTATGCTACTCCTAAGATCAAAGATAACAATGAATGTTACTCGGATAAACAAACTCCTTCATATCAAGTTTTGCTTCGCCATGATAACAACAGCTACACAAGATTGATGTGATCTTCTAAGGATGAGAAAGGTTTTCATATCATGAATACTCATGCAAATACCCATACATGATGCAACTTGAATAAGTATCCACAATTGAACTAAACACAAGTGTAAGGTTTAGGCTAACTTTGCACTGTAGCATACAATCAGCAAGCTACAAAAAGTATGAACCAAAGAATTCTTCAAAATATCTGCATAAGCATACATTATAATCAATGAGCTTCAATTAAACTATGAGAAGTAGACAAGAAAACATGCCCAAGCAGAAATAACACCAAATTCACCATAACTTCAATGAACAAGCCTTTGCAACAACTTCAAGTTTTCCTCCTCCTACTCTACTCTAACTATTAGCAAATTGCTTTCTAACTACTGCTCTTCTCTTACTGTCTTCTTGTCTTCTTATTCACCTACTCTTATGTTAACCTTTACAAATCAGAAAACTGAGCCTTATATAGATAGCTCTTTACAATGAATGGCTCAAATTGACATACAATCAATGGCCGAGATTACATGATGGAAACCCTAACTAGGGTTTGTTCCAACAACTCCTTTTGGCCAATGAGAAAATTACATTTAGGTTCAATACTGAATGTGACACAATAGAAAATGAGGTTAGGTATCTCAAAGTTCGTGCCTCCATGGGTGGGTCAGGTACATTGCATTTGGACATGTTGATGTGGAACCTTTTGATTGGTTGAGTGATGACAAGGATGCCACCTCAACTTGTATTGTAGACTTGATACTCAGCATCACAAGTAAGTGTTTTTATGCCTCGAGCAATATCTCTTGATGCTCAACATCTCGAGCTTACTCAATGTAGTGATGATGATGGGAAGCATCATTCTAGTCAAGTCAATCCTCTATATTTGATTGCTTATCTTGGCTTTACGCCCTAAGGCCTTGACTTGATCAACTTGCCCCACTACTAGCTGTCTTCTTGGTGATGTTTCAATGTATACTATGTGATGCTCACTTGAACCTATCCTTCAAATTGTGAAACCTTTCCCTTTCGTGTGTTATTAATGGATCATCCGTCCATCCTCTTGCATCATTTGACCCTTGGCTAAGTGACGAAACTCCTCCTTGATGTAGCCTTGACCTATCTCCCCCTTGTGATATTGAAATTCTAACCTCTTTTCTTGCCTTATCAACTAGATGGATCCTTAAAGTTTTTTATCATGATCCCATTCCTTCGATGTTGAAACACCATCCTTGGAGTGCGGTTCTGATCTCCTACAATTAGGCCTGCCCTTTCGATTTCCTCCTTTGTCACCTACAAAGTACACAAAAAGGGTGTCAAATACATAAAATACATACTAATTTCACTTAGCTTTCATTTCTATATGCTCTGATTCTTGATTTTCAGATTGGATTATGTGGTGTTTCAGGTCTGATTGAGGTCTGATCTTAACCAAACTTCCCTTTAATGTTGCTACAGGTCTGGAAATTCACCTCAATCTGCCCAGGCTGCCTTCAAATTGAACCGTAAATCCTTTCAAACTAAGTTCAAAACCCTTCTAGTTAAAATCGCCTCCCTTGATTAATGAAATGATCAAGGAATTCACTGATCTTTGTTACAAAAATCGCTGCCCTAAAGGTATTTTTGCTCTGCTCTGATCAGAATCACTGATTGCTTATTGAATGATGTTGAAATGAGGTTAATACTCCCTTCTTATAGGCGTGGATGAGTGAAAGTGTATGTCTACATCCTTAGGCCGACTTGTTTTCAACACATAAAATGTTTTAATTTCCTCTCTTTGCTGATCACCTATACCTCTGGTTTTTGTTTGATGGCCACTAGTGCTTGATTGGCATATCATGCCTTAGGCAGTATTGAGTCTTTCATTTGCACAAAATCACTTTGCTTAGTCGGCATCAAGTCCTCCATTTGCACTAACACATGCTAGGCGGCATATTAAGCTTTGTTTGCATAATGAATTCGGTCTTTAAGCCCTTTGTTTGCGTTTTGCTTTGAGCGGTGTTTAATGCCTCATTTGCATAAGCTTACTTGTTCTTAAGCGGACTTTAGGTCCTCAATTGCACAATCTAATTGGCTCTTAGGTGTTCATTTGCACAATGTAACCTTTGCTTGGGCGGCCTTTAGCCTTTCATTTGCATTTGGATTCTGGCTTCAAGCCCTTTGTTTGCACAATCAACCCTAGGTGGCATTTTGACTTTCATTTGCACAATGTAAACTTTGCTTGGGCACCTTCATACCATCCACTTACACAACTTGGGCGGCTTTTATGCCCTCATTTGCACAAGTTTAGCGACAAATTCATCATTGTTTGCACAATGGCTTCTCATCCTAGGCAGTATTTTGTGTTTCATTTGCACAAGTAGGGCAGCAAATTTAGGTTCATTTGTACAAACATGGCCAAAATTTTGCACAACTTACTTGGTTGGCATTAAGTCCTCCATTTGCACAAGGATTTCTTGCCTAGATCAAGCTTGGTGTGGCAGCAATTGATGGTCTATTTGCACAGTTTGAACTTGCATCTCATCTTAGCCATAGAAAGTTTGTTGATTGAGATAGTAATTTTGGTGCATCTTTGCCTCAAACCTCCTCTAACCTAGGTGCAATTTCACCTTCCATTCATTCAATTACCTCATAGTGAGCAAACCCATGCCAGGACCACACTTTGAGCAAGATCATGCCTTAGCCAAATTTTTGCCTCAAAACCTTAATGTGCCCAATGTTATCATGCTTCAACATTTGTTTATCATTGAAAGCAACTTTGGTGACCATTCTCTCAATTTAACCTATGCCATTGTAAAACGCTAATTCTCACCATCTCAATGTTGGCATTGGATTGCCATTGATGACAACATATTGCCACGTTGATAGAAAAGATGAGTGTCATAGAGATGAAGTGCATCTTCACATAGTGGATGTGTATGAGACCCATATTCGTGTTTATGTCGAACAGTCTAACAGCAGGTTGAAGAAAGCATGGAGGTTGCATTTGGGCAGAGAAGACAAACATGATATCAAAAGAATATGTACTGACAGAAGGGATCAATACTGAGATGGGTTGACATGACAGAGATGTCTTTGAGACCTTTGGGCAGAGCAGATAGATTGTGCGCAGAAGAAACAAACTATGCGTGTAATGGTTGTGACTATTTATCCCACATAGGTAGTACAACGGTGATATCGAGTATCTATATAGACCGATGAGTATTGGTTAAGTGTGCAATGGCACACATGCTTTTTACCCTCAACTTGGGGTGGGCGTAGAGGAGTTACGAAGTTTTAGGCGCAAGATCGCAGCGATCATGACAGACTGTCCGATGAAGATTGCGATGTTGTGTAATCTCCCCTTCTTAGCCAGAATCAACAAATCAAGATCAGTCTATTAACGAAGTCCTCGTAGACTGATAAGGATGGACAGAGGACACTGGACTGGCGATTTTCTCCTATTTCTGAGGGCACTTTAGAGTAAACATGGGTGGAATCTGTCAACAGTATTGTTATCTCGAAGTTGCCATTCTAAAACTGCATTAAACCCTAGAATATATCCTTCAAAGACATAAGTGAGTCTAGAGAGAGAGTGAAGTGCTTCCTTGCTAGGTATCCATGAGAGAGAAAAAAGGAAAATTAAAAGAGATATTAAAGTTGATGCATAGAACTTTATAATCTCTCCTTCGGTCACTAAAAACAAATTTATAATATAAAGTTTGACTTTTCCAAGATCATATTCCTAGAGAGAGAGTAAAAGGGGACGAGAGAGATAAAGGATGACTTAAGTGGAAAAAGAACATAACATAAAGTGAGCTCTCCAAAAAGGGAATATTATTATATTGAAAAAGGTGATCATTATTTTACTCATTTGGAATGTTAGGGTTTTAGCCCTAATTAGGGTGTAGCTAAGGAGAAGCATAAAAAGGCAAACTTTGGGGAGAAGATGTTATGTTGATAATATTTCACTTTCTCGCCTCCTTTGAGGAGCTTGTGGTTTTGAGGCCTTAGAGATGTAGCCCTCCAATTGTTGTTGCACATCTACAGCTGTGAGAGACCAGCCAAGGTTGTGAAGAGAAACTCTACATCAAGGGTTTCTTTTGGGCTTATGGTGAATCAGTTTTGAAGTTTTGTGACCTCCTTGCTTGTCAGAGAAGCCGTACCATCTTGGGAGTGATTAGCAACAAGTTTTGAAAGCCATCTTTACACAAGGGTTATACCAGCATATTAAGGCAAACTGTGAGAAGACAAGGCAACGATTTGAAGGACTTTGGAGCAGCTAAAGGAATGGTGTTGGTGGTTGAGTGAGATGGCTGCTTGCTTAGCCAATTTCCATCTACAGCACCTTGTAAGTCATTTCAGACATTTATCATGGATTCTACTCTCATAAAATCCGCAATGTTCAACCTTAAGACCTGGACAATGGAGTAGTATGTATACTTAAAATAATCTTTAAACAAATTCACATGAAATACCAGACCTTCCCTTGTTTCTAATGGTGCATCAGGATTAAGCAAGTGAAAGGGCAATCTCCATCCAACATAAGTGGTGTCTAACCTTCAATACTCTTCAAGCAAATTCCTGAGGACAATGGGATGATCATAAATCCCAAGAAGGTCAAAAACTTCAAATATTGCTTCTCTTGACATAAAGAAACAAGGATTCCCATCCCGGTCACATATTGCCCTCTTTTTGGAGTCATACTTTTGTGCTAACAATTTCAGAAGATCCACATTAGCATAGACATTTGGAAAAACTAGTTTTCCCAAGCTCAGTTTCCACGGGTTGCAAATTGGTTCAGACTTCTCACACCTATGATAATGAAACAAGAATAATTCATAGCCTCTAATGGTTGTATATACATCTCCCACATCACCATAATTATCTTTTGATTTCCATTTTGCAGACCTCTTAGGTTTGGGAGTGGAACCCGACAATTGGTCTAATAGATCCTGGTTCAATTTTCTCTCTTCCGCCCTAGTTTTTGGACTTGCTTCCTTCGTTGTTTTCTTTTTCCCTTTACCTTTTCTCGTTTCCCCCCTCTATCTTTTCACAGAACCACTAGAACCCTCCATTTTGTAAGTAACTCAAAGAATTTCTTGAAACAATCACAGGGAAATCGCCCAAGATACTTGCTACTTTTATTGTATTCTTCTTTCCTGCTCCAATGTCGTCTCTGTATGTCTGCAATTCTGATGCAAAAATTTGCAAGATGTCTCTCAGAGAATGTTGTTCGTGCAGCAATAAATGTTCCAATCTGTAATTCAATGGGGCAATCTTTTCGAAATTTGAATGATTTTGACGACGTGTGACATCGGTTTAACTCTCCCTGTCACTGCTTCCAAGTTTGGCGCCTTTCTAACAAACTAGTTGTTGCGGATAAATATGGCGATATTAGTAACTGTCTCCTTTTCGCGTCATTTCAGCCTAACTTATATCGATAAGCGATCATTAACTTGATTTTGATCTTCGGGCTACCTATACCGAAAATACCTTAGATGATGCCTATCGATATTACTTTCATTATCGACATATCCAAAGACTGTCTTTCCGACTTTATAAGTCATCCCGATGAAAACCTTGTTTCTGAATTCGCCATGAGTTATCCCAATAGAGGTATTCTTATCAATAGTATGCCATCGAACTAACTATTCCGATTAGGTTTCCTCAGTATTGATTTCTCAGTTCGTAATTCCAGAATCGGGATAGTTCTCCCGGTATTACTCCGTCCATTAATCGTTGGGATAGCTTTATCGATCAAAACATCATTTATGTGTTATTCCGATGAGATACACTCGTTTATACTTTCTTCCATTGGGATAGTTTACACCATCTGGATAACCTTTTGAACCTACACCGACCTTATATATTATTCCGAAAGGACCTGGACCGGCATAATTAATCCCAAAATGTGTATCGGGATAACTTTACTCTATCGGTATTACAAAGTATTGCTATTCCGCCCTTGACGACTATTCTGATAGGCATCTCAATGTTCACGTTCGGTATAACTATACCAAGAGCCATGTTCAGTACTGACTTATTAGATCGGGTTAGCTATCTCGATATATACATAAAATGCTGCTTAATGAGAGTTATTTTGCTAATCTTTCTTGGGTCTACCAGGGGTTATTTTCATAGGATTTAGGACACAATGGATATAGTATGTGAGATCTTATACTAGACAGGAGAGAACTTTTGTAGCTTCAACCTTTTACCATCTCAAATACAAAAGATTGGTGATGACTGACATGCCAGGGGTACTAAGTATTGTTACTAGATTTTGGGGTTTCAACAGTGGCTCTATCTGAGGATGAGGTGTTCAAAAGAATACCTGCAAGAATCTAGGTCAATCTCTGGGAAAAGCAAACCAAGTGATATGTTACATATATTCTCATGATGATGGGAATGGGGTGTACAAATGAGATGGTGAAATGAATCCTAATCTTCTGTGCATGGATAAGAACTTATTTTTATAAGAAAGAAGTGCTTCAAGAATTGTCCATGCACTGGCAATTCTTGTCGCTCACCTGATGTGTTTTGTAAGAAATATGAATCTTCACCTCCTTTGCCTGTGACAATGTATGGTCCAACCCACAATGCTTCAAATTTTCCATGTTTTCCTTTGTCCTGCTGCCTGACATTCCACATAAGAACCCATTCTCCTTCATGGAACTTCCTATCCTTTGACTTTCTATCATAAAGAAGTTCCATCTGTGCTTGGGCTTTGAGATTTTTATTTTGTGCTTCTCTCCTCATCTCATCTAATTCTGCCAACTGTATAAACCTTTCCTCCTTTGGATCAAAAAGGTCCTCCTCATTCACAAATTTGTAGACCAGTAATAAATTTTCCAATGGAAGCACAACTCGTTTCCCATATACCAACTCAAATGGGGATTTTCAAGTGGATTTTTCGGTGGTAACTCTGTCTACCCAAAGGGCTAAGTTCAACTTGGAATCTCGGGCCCTTTTGTTGTTATCAAGCATCCTTCTTATGATTTTCAGAATGTTCTTGTTGCTTGATTCAACTTGACCGTTTCCTTGGGGGTGATATGGTGAAGCATGAGAGACCTCAATGCCATACTCTTCACATATCTCATTGAATTCAACAAATCTAAAACACATGCCATTATCTGTTATAAATCTAGCAGGGACATCAAACCTAGTCAGTATATTTTCCATCAAGAATTTGATCACCACCTTACTGGTTGCCTTTTTAGTAGGGATAGCCTCTACCCATTTAGTAAAATAATCAGTGGCTACTAGGATCCACCTGTGACCTTGTTGTGACGTTTTCACACATCGCCCCATTGCAAATGGGGACCCATGTTTTTTGCTTTTTAGGGTTTGTTCTTTGGGTCTTTTAGGGTTTTGTTAGCTAGCCTTTGCATTTTGAACGTCGCCCAGGGGATCACATGGGTAAGCAAGTCCGGCTTGAGTGAGGTCCTGATCCTGAAATTTGGCTAAGTCTGGAATGTCCTGATCCTGAAATTTGACTAAGTCTGGAAACTGAAAAACCTCAAAAAACTAGATTTTGCAATATAACTCCTGGAGGTCTGAAACCACTCTCAAACATCCTGAAAGTATATATGGAATATAACTTAAAGTATAAGAACTTATACTTAAATGTTATATTCCATAAAAATTATCCTGATAGAGAGTGCGAAAAGTCAAATTTCGCTCATGTCCTTCACTGAGGATCCAGAGCGAATTTCGCTCCTGTCCCTCTCCAAGGGACCAGAGCGAAAATACTTATTTGAGCTATTCCTGACCGTGTTTGGACGAATTGAGACATCAAAGGCATGGTGAAGGACGAAATGAGCATGATAGAGCATCCAGACTTGATCAAAAACAATGAAATGATGAAGTTTTTGCCTAGAGGGTCAGATTCGCTCCTGTCCCTCGCTGAAGGACCATAGCGAAATTCTTCATAAGGTACGATCTAGGTAAAGATCAAGCAAGTTTTATGTTTGAAGGCAAGAAAGGAGATGAATTGAACCCATTGAAGACAAATTGAAGATTATTAAACGTCAACAAGGGACCCAAATGCCCAAGTTCGCTCTTGTCCCTCAGGCAGGGACCAGAGCGATTTTTGTCTTAGACAAATTTCTTGCCAAGTTACAATGAATTCCAAGGCATGGATGAATGAAAGGGGACATTACGAGACCGTTGAAGATAAATTTGGAAGCTGGCGAAATGTGATGGAGACTACAAGTACAAATTCGCTCCTGTGCCTCTCCAAGGGACCAGGGCGATATCTTAGTTATGTTGCCTTTTCCTCAAATTCAAACCACTCCAAGTCAAGGAGAGAGGTGGCAAGGACATTTCGAAGCGTCTCAATTAAGCACAAAGCATCAAAAATTGCCAAAGATGAAGGATTTGCACCAAGACATCTAATTCGCTCCTGTCCCTCAGGCAGGGACCAGAGCGAAATTCCTATAAAGGCCAAGATTTTGAAAGTTTATCAAGTGTTAAGTGATTAAGGAGAATCAAGGGACTTCATTTTACGCATCGAAAGCAATGGCAAGTTGAAGAACGCAAGAACAAGCTCAAAATCTTGAAGTTCGCTCCTGTCCCTCTCCAAGGGACCAGAGCGATGTTTATCATATTGGCCAAATCTCTCAAAAATCACGTGAAGTTAAGGTTTTGCAAGGTGGTAAAAGGTCCGAGGCATGATTAGAAGATGATATACAAAGGCTTCAAACGTTAAACGATCACCAATTTGTATAAAGAGCCTATATCGCTCTTGTCCTTTGGACAAGGACCAAGGCGATTTCATTAAAACACTCATGATCCTTTAAATGCATGTCAAGGCAAGTGCACGTGAGATCAAGGACGTCCTTCAAAAGGCAATGAACGAAGAATCAAGGTTGAAAGATCACACATTTTGGCTAGAGCTTCCAAATTGCTCCTGTCCCTCTCCAAGGGACAAGGGCGATAATCTTTCTAAAGTCTAAATGCCTTGTAAAAAAATCAAGTGGGACTAGCATGGAATGAACAAACAATGTTATTATTCGCCCTACAATGAAGATTAGAGATTAAAGATGCCAGGTCAAGGAGAAATTATAAGGATCGCTCCTGTCCCTCTCCAAGGGACTAGGGCGATATTTGCCAAAGCACTCATTTTCCTTCGAAGATCATGACAAAACAAACTTGCAAAGGGTTCAAAGCGTTGTTTGAAAGGTAATAAAGGAGAAGTTGATATCAAGAAAGGAGAATTTCAAGTAAAAATTGATGGATCGCTCCTGTCCCTCTCCAAGGGACCAGGGCGATAATAGTCATGAGATGCATTCATTCGCACAAACAAGTCAATTAAGCTCAAAGATCCTAGCAAAAATGTCTAATTCAACGTGGAAATAAATACTTTGGACGTCAAAATTGCACGAATCAAGACCAAGATGATGGATCGCTCCTGTCCCTCAGTCAGGGACCAGGGCGATGAGGTACGTATTATTTCATTTTCAAAAATTTGGCGCTCAAACACATTTCTTTAAATTTATTTTAAATGCTAAAATCGATGGATTGCAAATTTAATTAAAAATGGCATTTAAAATTTGCGCTTGATATTTATTAATTATTTTTGCCTTTATAAAAATCGAAATTTATTAATTTAAATAATAAAGGCATTTAATAATTAATTATTAATTAATAAAAAATCAAATGGAGCGCTAAGATATGAAGGTCGGCTTTATTTATTTATTAAAAATCATTTAAATTGTCTTATTTTATAAAAGTCGTCCTAAGTGAATTGGTGGTGTAAGCGCTTATAAAGGGTGGTGAAGATTGTTATTTTCACATTACCATTTTATCATTCAAGTGCGATTTGAGGAAGACAAAGGAGTAGTGCGAATTGTGTGTTAGAGGTGCGAATTTCATTTCAAGCAAAGGAAGGCGCTAATATCATCAAAGGAGTGCGAACTTAGTTTTCCACTTGAGCGAACTTGCCAAGGACATTGAAGATCACGTCAAGGACATATCAAAGGTGGTGAAGTTCCTAATTTGAACAAGAGATCACGTTGATGCCATCTAATATCACTTTTGCCTAGGCGAATTTTCTTCATTTTGCATTCTAGAGTTAGTTCTCAAGAGAGGTATGGCGATATGGATTTATTGTTTTGATTTTGAATTTTGATCGTCATAGCCTTAAATTTTGAAATTTTGAATTCATAGCTCAGTAGTCGTTTTTAGGAAATGATTAATAAAGGACTTATCATTAAGTTTCCTAAAATTTGCTCTCTAATTTATGTTATGTATTGCAAAATCATGGTACTAATTTTGAAATGTTGTGTAGGCATCAAATGGAGATCTCTTCAAGGAAAATCAAGCCGGATCCAGGACGGTCTTCGCCAGGACGATCAAGTAAGGACATGGGCAACCTCTTTCAATCCAACGTTCCAAGGCGAGGTACATCATCATCCTGCACATCAAGGACACAAGGAGTTAGAACAAGGGCTCGTTGAAGAAGCAAATAATTCCAGATGAATTAATTAAAGCAAGCTTCTCAACAACATCAAGTTGAATATTTACCAAAGTTACAAGTGTCAGATGAGGTGGCATCCTAGTCATCACGTCTCCAATCAGTGAGGTCCATCTCAGCATGTCCAGATTCAATGTACTTAACTCATGGAAGGTGGCACAAACTCCGATGTACCTACCCTGGCTATCCATTGGTCGATTTTTCTAGAGTAGACATGTGTCCAAGCAATACAATTTTATCATTGGTCAAGCATTAAATGTTATGTAATGGTTGTAATAAACCCTAATTAGGGTTTTCATTGTTGAATCTTGGCCATTGATCTTGAATTGATCTAAGCCATCAAATTGTATTGTGGGCACTATATAAGCCCAGGCATTTCATTTGTAAAGGCTAATTAGCAATAGCTAGAGAGTTAGAAGATAGAGAGTAGTTAGAAATTGATAGAATAGTAGTTAGAGTAGAATAGGAGGACAAGGCAAGAAATTGTTGCCATTGATTGTAAACAAACTCCATTTTCATTGAAGTAATGGTGAAGTGTGTCGTTTCTTGCAATTTGCATGGTTTCTTGTTGAGTCTTCAATCCTAGATGGTAGATGATTAGATGAATGGAGGAAATGTGATTGATTAATGGTGGAATTCGTATATCCATACTACTAGCAGTTTGTTGATTGCAGACTTGCCTTGTGTAGTCAACTGGAATCGTTCAGCTTAAGCTCAATTTCAATTTGTTGCCTCTTCATTGATATGCATCAACTTGGATGGTATCTATGCCTGTGGTGATGATTTGAACATCATAAAGCTTCCCTTAGAAGATCGCACTAGTCTTGTGTAGATGTTCCATTGATGTCAAAACAAGATCTAGTTAGAGTTTCATCAAAAAAATCAAGTCATTGCTCCTACATTCTTAGTATTAGGATTAGATCCTCTCTTCGCCCTTATCCTTTTTTCATTTTTTTCAAATCTAAGTTAGTAAGAGCCTGTGTCCAGCAAAGCAGATCGGAAGTTCAATCATCACATGTAAGTCCCCTTGTGATCCCAGCAAATCACATCATACCACTGGAGCTTGTCCACACGTAGAGACCCTACATCAAAGAACCTTGAAGTTTCTCCGATTGATCCTTTTCGCGATATCTTCAGCATTCAGAAACTTTATTCAAGAGAGGATAAGGTACCCTTGGGTATTTTATTCTGTGTTAGGCAGTATACAAAATACACGTCAACAGACCTCCACTTGACTTGTCAGCAATCTCTCCTATGAAATCAATTCCCCACTGCTGAAAGGGCTCTTCAACATGCATTGGTCTTAGTGGTAAAGCTCCTTGATATTTCAATTTTCCTGAAAATTTTTGACATGCTTCACATTTCCTTACATATGTGTATGCATCTTTAAAAACACTAGGCCAATAATATCCAGCCTTCAAAATTTTGTAGGCAGTAACTTTAGCTGAAAAATGTCCCCCGCACACTCCATCATGCATTTCTTTCAGCACCACCAGTGATTGATGTTGGTCTAGACAAAAATAACAGCACACCATCTATATTCTTCCAGTACAAGTCCCCATTTCTTAGAACATACTTAGCTGCTTTTAATTTGAGTGATCTTTTTTGGTTCTCGTCTAAACATTCAAGACACTGCATATGCTTCAGGTAGTAGATGATATTTGAGTACCAAGGAACCTGTTCTATACTCATAATTGTGTCTTCTAGGCTTACATTATTGATTTGGGCAGCTTCCAAATTTGATTCAGCCATCAACTTGGCTAACCCTTGTCCCCTTACCAATTTGGTTATTTGGATGTTTATATTGAATTCTTGTATCTGATTTATCCATCTACACCTTCTGCCAGTCACCTCTGATTGTCTGAATATGTCTTTGACTGTTGCATTAGGGACATATGCCACCACTTCCGCCCCTACTAGATATGATCTGAAGGTTTTTATTGCTTTAACAATTGCATAGGCTTGTTTTTCATTGATGTCATACTTCAATTCAGCTTCCTGCAAGGCTTTGCTAAAGAATGCAATAGGTTGCTCATGGCCCTCGTCATTCTTTTGTAACATAACAACAACAATGGTGTGATAAGAGGCAAAAGAGAATATTTGGAATGGCTTGGAGAAATCAGGAAACTTTAGCACATGAGCTTCCTTAATTGCTTTCTTGATACTTGCAAATGCATCCTTAGCTTTGTTGTTCCACTCCAACTTTGCACCCTTCTTCAACATCTTGGATATGGGTTTCACAATATCTGCAAAATTAGATGTGAATCTCCTCCCGAAGTTAATCTATCCAAAAAATGACTGTATGACTTTGACCGTTTTGGGAATGGGAATTCTATCAATGGTAGCAACTCTCTCTGGATCAATTTTCACTCCCTCTTTTGAAACTATATGCCCCAATAGTTTCCCTTCTGTGACACCAAAATGGCACTTCTTGGGGTTTAAAAAGATACCATATTCTAGAGCTTTTATGAATATTTTCTCAAGGTGACTACATTGATCTTCAACTTTCTTTGAGTATGCAGTTAGATCATCTTGATATACTATCATGATCATATTGATCAATTCTACAAATGCTACATCCATAGCCCTTTGGAAAGTAGCCCCTGCTTTTGTTAGACCAAAAGGCATTCTAGTATACACATATGTTCCCCACGGGGTAGTGAATGCAGTTTTAAATTGTTCCAACTCTTTGACTTTTACTTGGTTGCAACCACAAAAGCCATCCATCATTGACAGTAGCTCACATCCTGTTACTTTTTGCATTAGTGCATCCATGTCTGGCAGTGGGTAATTATCTTTTAAGGAGGATATGTTTAGATTCCTGAAATCAACACATAATCTAATGTCACCATTCTTCTTGCGTACTGGCACAAGATTTGAAACCCACGTTGAGTATCTAATTGGCTTGATTATCCCTGCTTCCTTCATTTTTAATATTTCTTCATGCATTTTAGGCAACAGGGCGGGATTGATAGGTCTCTGTTTTTGTCTAAATGGCTTTGCTCCAGGCTTCAGTGGGATCTCATGCTGAAATAAGTCCTCCCTATATGCTTTTAAATCATCATACAACCAAGCAAATACATGCCTGTATTTTCTTAGCAATGCTATTAACTCTTCCCTTATCTTTGGTGCAAGCTTTTTCCCAATGAACACAATTTTTGGGGAATTCTCCTTTCCAAGATTTATCTCTTCAACATCCTCATCCTTAACTGGTGCTGCCTTTATTTCTATTAGATCATCTTTGTCAAAGATCCTCTCTAATGCAACAAGACCTTCAGGGATCTTGTTTGTTTTGAGCTGGACTATTTCCTTCCCAAATATGGTCTCTTTCCCATCAATTTCTTCCACATAAGCATTAAAATCAATCTGTTGGGATTCATATTTGCCCACACAACGTAGAAAGTTCAGTAAATCCTCATCATTTTCAAAAACTTGCCAATTGTATATGTTATCTGGGGCAAAAGGTCTATTTTTAACCTCCACCTTGGACACACCTTGACATGTTATATCATCTCGTCTGATGGCTACATTGGCTAGAAAATCTGCCATAATATTTTGGGATCTATCAACCCACTCTATTGAAAAAGCATCAAAACACTCAATAGTATTGTCATGTCCCCTCTTTAGCTCTGTCTAGCAGAGACATGTGAGTCAGCTTATTATGGGGTCTTGTACGCTGACAGTGGTGGATAGAGACTCAGTGAGGATATTCACTGTTTGGGATTCGGTGTTCTGGCAGTAGTAGACCAGTTTGGAGCAGTTCCTTAATTTTAGGAGGTAGTTCCTACATTTGTGGAGGCTATTCCTACTATTTAGGAGGTTATGACAGTATCCAGGGTTGGGTTTCCATGAGACTATTCCTTGGTTTCAGTTTCAGAAGATTTGGGTATGTTTCCTACTTTCTAGGAGCATCCCTAGATTTTAGGGATAAGATTGTCAGTGGATCCATGATTTCCGACTTCAGTCACAGACAGGTGGCAGGTTCCGTTTCAGGGTTTTGGAGTCATTTGAGCCTTCTACAACTATTTGGGTTATATTTTTAATATATTTAAATATTTCTTAAGTTAGCATTTAATTAAATAAATAAGGCTATGTTTATAGTCATTTTGGAGTAATGAGGGGTTTTTGGCTTCATCTGGATTCATATGCCCATGTGTTATAGCTCGTTGGAAAGGTCTTGAACTTTTCTAAATGTTTCCCATTTGTCAAGGACCCTTTTGATGAACGAAATTCTTTTATATTAAAAAAGTGGCGTTTTCTCTATACTTGGCGACTAAAAATGAGAAATAAGACTTTATAAGCCTAAGCGCAATTTTCATACACTTTTAGAGTTCGAGCTAGAGGGGACGAGTTATAAGGAGATGGTAACCTAATTATCATCCATCTTTTACACATTTTATCTTTGATTTGGAGAATTTGCTCTGGAGAGCGATTCAGCATCTGGGACGGAAACCCCAGGGTCTTGCCTGTCTGGGACGTAGCCCCCAGCACAGTGGTTATTTGGTTCTTGCATTCAGTTTTCAGTGCCTTAGAGTTGGTACGACATCTTTTTTGGAGGATTCAGTGAACAGAGTTAAGGTTCAGTGTGGAGATTGGGGTTTTCAGCTTGGCATCACCTAACAGCCGTATGGTTGTACTTTGCAGCCATTTCTCTTCCCATGTGAAGCTATGTAAGAGCTTTGGATCTTTGCCGCAGCCTCCTTCTTGATTACAGTATTCACTCTTCATCCAGGTTGGACTCATTGTTATTGTAATCTTCCTGGAATTGTTTGGAATCACTATCTGGATAATTATTTGATTTAATAATCATAAATCTGCTTGGTATGATTCTGATTTGGCTGTGTATGAACATTTATTTCCAGTACTCTTTTCATGTACACTTGTTCTTCAATTATTACTTGCTGATAAACTATCAAAAACACAAAAATAAACAAACCTTCTGCAACTTCTGTCTATTCTCTAAAACCATCAAAGGAAACACAGGAAAATATAGATTATTAATTTAAAAACTACAACAGATTAGCAAGGGGATCCATCTGGGATCTTTCAGTGGTATAAGAGCCTGCATCCTGCCAGCCTATAGGGTTTATGAGAAATTGTCACATCTGGGTACTGGATAAAAAGTTTTGATAATTCATTCCAGCATCTAGGTATTTGATAAAAGGTTTTGATAATTCATATCAGCAACTAGGTAGTTGTCAGCCTACACATTTATGCTTACAGTTGACAGCTGGTAAGACAATATGCTGGCCAAAGTCCCAAAATTGTTGAGAACAAACTTTTATTTCGACCTCCGGGATCCGTTGGGATATCAATTTAGTTACAGGTAAATACCATGGCTAGAACTAAATTTGGGCACTCAAAAGTTTCATCTTCTCCAGCACGTAAAAGTAGGATGCCTCCTGCCAAGATATTTAATGATACAGTTATGAGCAGCTATCATCAGTATTGTTCTCTTCCTAAGATGATACGTGAGCTCCTTTCCTTCACACAATTTATGGGTGTACCCGAAGCAGACGAAGATAACTTGGTAGCTACAAGTTCAGATCAGTGGCAAAGAAGGAAAGAAGAATCAAGGGTGCAGGAATCAAGAATGGACAAAGAACTTTCATTTGGGGGTAATATACCTCTACATAAGAATGTTTTGGTACCCTCAAGTTCCGACGAGTGGGACAAGAATTTATGTGATGGTTTTGTTAGACATGTGGATTCAACTCAAGGAGACATTAGGACAACTTTGGATAATGAATTGTCCTCACCTTCCGTGCAGGGGATTTCCCAAGAGGCAACTGATTTAGAGGTTAGCAACTCTGAGTTTTATGACAGCAGTGAGGTACTTTTGCATAAGCTTGAAGTATTAATGTCTACACTTGTACAAGATGGTGCCAATGGGCTGTCACATTAAGGTATTCAAAATTCGGGTACCAACGATGCTTGGAATGTTGAGAACTCATATCATGATGATTCTGATTTTATAGATCAGACCTTAGAATCCAGCCCAGTACGTTCTCTTAGTAGCACTAGACCCCAGGATTGTGAGCCAGTGGGTTGTGCGGACACATGGGATGCAGAAGAGAGTGATGACAGTGCATTTTCAACAGTATCATCATTGATGGATGTGGTGTTCTCAGAGGCACAGAGCAGCAGTACTTTGGATGAGGTTGTATCCATGGCCGAGTGCATACACGATGTTGACTACAGAGAGGTACAAGATATAGAGACAACTTCTTTCCACGATGTAGATTTTGAGTTTGTACAGTTACAGGAGAGCCAACATTCTCGGACTCCTCATCACCTGATTGGATAACTCAAGGTTGATGACAGGCGTATAGACACAGTTATTGAGCATTTCGATGTCGCTCGCCAGTTGTTGGCTACACATAGTTGGAGCACCCTCATGATTGATGAGCAGGGCAGCAGTGATTTTTCCTTAACAGAGTTTCATGCTCTTTATGGAGCCATTGGGTACTGAAGCATGAGTACTTACAGTTAGTGGCTGACCGAGATTATATCCTTTAGAGGGATTTTATTAGTTATGGTGCTTTGTTGAGGGAAGAGGAGGAAGTTGATGTCCTCTCTCAGGAGCTTGAGGCGACTGTTGTTGCATGGGAGGATACCCAGTTGTCCCTTCAGGAAGCGAACTCCAGATTGGAGGAGCTTTCTGATAGATTGAGAGTGGCACAAACATCATCAGCGACAGATACAGTATAGTGTTCTACTATGACACTGCTAGATTCACCAAAGAGTTGTGATTTGACTCATGATATTACTCCATCATTGTTTTCACAGGCGACTAGCAGTTTGTCAGCTGGTTGGGAGTATGATACTCCTGTTGACTTGTTTCCTTCTCTGGAAAGCAAATCTTCTTTTACACCTCTTACAGCTGACGAGGGAAACCAATATGTTTCACCGGAGAGCCACAGTGCTCAGTTGAGGTGTATTTTGGATTTTGGATCTCAGACATATGAGTTGTCTTCGGATTCATGGTTTGAGAGCAGTGGGAGTGATGATGAGTTTGATGGACAAGATTATGACACAGAGCCATTGAGTGAGCCTACGAGAATCCATTTAGATTACCTTGCAAGGAGTGCACTTCATTTCTCTTTTAGTCCGATTGTAGATGATTGGATGGCTCGTAGATGTGAGTTGGTTCGAGACTTATACTATCTGTGCTGTGATAGTGCTCTCCCATCTTCAGAGGATAGAGTTATTGATTGCAGGCACCTGATCTAGTAGTTTGGGATGGATTGTTTGCGGGATCAGCAAACAATCAACCGTTATGATGAGCAGCGATCGTCAGAGTTTTTCATCTCCTTGACACAAAGACTTCATCCAGGATCATGGGGGAAGGATGATGCATGGATTAGCAGGTGTGTTGTGGTGGATGGTTATCACAGGTGCGAGAGTTTCACAGTGGTTGTAGAGAGACACCGTATCGAGGATGCCTCTTACTATCATTGTCTCTTCATGACAGATGGATGTGGAATTAGTTTTATTTGGGATCCAGGTGTTGATTCATTTGATACAGCATCTTATAGGGATTATAGTATGTTGCTCCAGATATTAAGATTATATGGCACTTATATCAGAGGAGAGCAGCAAGAGCAGTTTATGTCCTATAGGTGGTTTGTGTGGGATCATGGTATAGACATGTGTAGTACCTTTCTTTCGTGGATCCTACATGGGTTGCTTCACTTCAAATGTATAGATGTAGTCGTGGGTGTACAGTAGTTGTTGACACTTGGACAGTATGTTCGGAATTTCATGAGGATGGAGCTAGAGTTTACCCACTATCTATCTTAGTTTATCGAGCAGAGTGGGACGACAGTTGATCCACACGTTGATTGTCATCAGATAGCTGACGTGGATGAGTTATGTGATGTTACTCCTAGTGAGTACTTTGAGCCAGTTGATGTGGCAATTTCACCTGATTCTCTAGACAGGGTGATTGTTTCATTGCTGGTTGGTGATTACATATTTTTAGATGCCAGCCTGGATAGTGATGATTTTAGTCAATATTATATATTGTCTAGTGAGTTGGCATTAGATCTTCTAGCACATCAGCAACAGTGTGTGGCAGTTGTGTGTCACTTGTGTCAGATGGGGTCAGATCACAGAGGGTCTTCCATGGATTGGCATTCATTGGATATTATCACGGATGTTATGCATGTTGGTGATCACAAACACACTAGTGATCTTGGCATTTATGGATATTTGATCTATGGAGATGATTTAGTTTTCCATTGCTCACTTGAGGTATTCAACGGGAGCTATGCTTCGCTCTGGGACCCAAGCAGTGTTGATTAGACAACACAGGTGCTTCAGTGTTTTGAGGAGCAATTCCAGACCGGGGTATTGCATGTTGTTTATATCAGAGATGAGCAGCAGTTACATGCAATGATTTGTTTACGTCTTATTTGGGATGGTGGAGGATTGGTGTTTCAGTTGCTTGTGGGCAAGCATCTCCGAGAGGGGAGGACTGTCATGTCCCCTCTTTAGCTCTGTCTAGCAGAGACATGTGAGTCAGCTTATTATGGGGTCTTGTAGGCTGACAGTGGTGGATAGAGACTCAGTGAGGATATTCAGTGTTTGGGATTCGGTGTTCTGGCAGTAGTAGACCAGTTTGGAGAAGTTCCTTAATTTTAGGAGGTAGTTCCTACATTTGTGGAGGCTATTCCTACTATTTAGGAGGTTATGACAGTATCCAGGGTTGGGTTTCCACGAGACTATTCCTTGGTTTCAGTTTTAGAAGATTTGGGTATGTTTCCTAGTTTCTAGGAGCATCCCTAGATTTTAGGGACAAGATTGTCAGTGGATCCATGATTTCCGACTTCAATCACAGACAGGTGGCAGGTTCCGTTTCAGGCTTTTGGAGTCATTTGAGCCTTCTAAAGCTATTTGGGTTATATTTTTAATATATTTAAATATTTCCTAAGTTAGCGTTTAATTAAATAAATAAGGCTATGTTTATAGCCATTTTGGAGTAATAAGGGGTTTTTGGCTTCATCTGGATGCATATGCCCATGTGTTATAGCTCGTTGGAAAGGTCTTGAACTTTTCTAAATGTTTCCCATTTGTCAGGGACCCTTTTGATGAACGGAATTCTTTTATATTAAAAGAGTGGCGTTTTCTCTATACTTGGCGACTAAAAATGAGAAATAAGACTTTATAAGCCTAAGCACACTTTTCATACACTTTTAGGGTTCCAGCTAGAGGGGAGGAGTTATAAGGAGATGGTAACCTAATTATCATCCATCTTTTACACATTTCATCTTTGATTTGGAGAATTTGCTCTGGAAAGCGATTCAGAATCTTGGATGAAAACCCCAGGGTCTTGCCTGTCTGGGACGTAGCCCCCAGCACAGTGGTTATTTGGTTCTTGCATTCAGTTTTCAGTGCCTTAGAGTTGGTACGACATCTTTTCTGGAGGATTCAATGAACAAAGTTAGGGTTCAACGTGGAGATTGGGGTTTTCAGCTTGGCATCACCTAACAGTCGTACGGCTGTACTTTGCAGCCATTTCTCTTCCCATGTGAAGCTATGTAAGAGCTTTGGATCTTTGTCGCAGCCTCCTTCTTGATTACAGTATTCACTCTTCATCCAGGTTGGACTCATTGTTATTGTAATCTTCCTGGAATTGTTTGGAATCACTATCTGGATAATTATTTGATTTAATAATCAGAAATCTGCTTGGTACGATTCTGATTTGGCTGTGTATGAACATTTATTTCCAGTACTCTTTTCATGTACTTGTTCTTCAATTATTACTTGCTGATAAACTATCAAAAACACAAAAATAAACAAACCTTCTGCAACTTCTGTCTATTCTCTAAAACCATCAAAGGAAACACAGGAAAATATAGTTTATTTATTTAAAAACTACAGCAGATCGGCAAGGGGATCCATCTGGGATCTTTCAAGTATCCCAAACTTCATTCCTATATCTCTTTAGCCTAGTGTTCTTAGTGGCATACTTGGATCTGACCTATGAAATGATTAATTCTGAATCTCCATAAACACTAAGGAGCTTTATCCCATATTTGGATGCCAAATTTAGTCCTAGCAAGAGAGCCTCATATTCCATTGTATTGTTGGTGCAATCAAATGACAAAAGGAATGAATATTTGAATGTTCTCCCTTTTGGTGAAATAAAAACAACTCTAGCTCCATTTCCTTCTTTGCTGCAAGCTCCATCAAAATACATCCACCATACCTGATCCATGCTTTCATGGGTACCAAAGCTAATGGGGTCTGCACTTCGCGTCTCAAGCTTTCTCAATTGGACTGTAAAATTCTCCATGTCTGAGTGATAGAAATAGGTTATTTGGTTAGGGTCTATGTCTTCAATAATGTAAGAGGATCTTGATTCCCTCTCTACTTTTACTTCCTTCCCATTCTTTGGTATGGTAGCATATGATAGGTCAGGTTGAACATGACCTCCCACTAGGCCTGACCATTGTCTAGACAATAGCATCCCATAGTTAGGCGGAACATCCACCACTATTATATCCATTCTGTATGAAGCCTCAAGGCAAGCAACAATTTTGAATTCTACATTCTTCAGGACACCCACCACTGGGATAGACCTATTGTCCATGGCATAACAACTTCCATAAGTAGTGTCTACCCACATCCCCAATTCTTTCATCATTTCAAAAGGCATGATATTCATAGCGGCTCCAGAGTCCAACATACAATTTCTTACCAATCTATTGTTGATCATTAATGTCATATAAAAGGGGTCTATTTGCGAAGGATCTTTTGTTATTGTCGTTCCCAAGTATACCACAGGTGCAACCTCTTCTTTATGCTCCTCTGTCTGACCCTAGTGTTTTGTTCCTTATACGAGTTTTTGGGAACTGCATATATCATCCTCATAGTTTCTTCTCTATATTCAGGGAATTTCATCATCTCCAAGAGAGGAACTGAAACCTTCATTTGTGATAACACATTAGCGATATCAAAAGATGAGGTGTTTGACTCAATCTTCTCAATGTGTTCATTCCTCGGTGGCTTGACTAACTTAGTGTTGTCTTCTTTTGTTTTGACCACATTTCCATCCTATGGCTTAGCTACTGCTGTGGTTGATGACTTGTTTTTCATGTTGCCTTCTTTTATAAACAATCCTGCAGGTTTTCCTTGATCTGGTTTCACAACTCTGTTTCTCAGATTGTAGTTGCTCCTTGCTTGAGCCACAGCCGCAATGCTCAGTGCCTCTTGTTCTTCTTTCATAATCTTTCTTAACCTTCGAACCTCCTCTTCATCATGATCTGAAAACACTTGTTGCATGCAGCATTGATGATTATACCTTCAATCATTTACATCATATTCATAATCATCTTCGGATGAGTCATAATCACTCACCTCATTAAAAGGTTGAATGACACTGTATTTATTAATTGATTAGGGTCATATTGATCATATGTTGCTTCTTCACTTTGCAAACTTTGAGCCACAACACATTTTAACCGAGAATGTGGTAAATTGCATGCGTTACACCAAGGAGTATCTTCTATCATGTAATTTCCTTTGCCAAGTGGATCAGGTAAATCCCTATTAGAGTTTTGTTTTGGAACTTCAGGTTTTCCATCTTTCCAATTTGTGTTGTAAGGCATATCATGGAGCTTTGGTCTATCATGTCTATAAAAGTACGATCTATCAGGCTTACCTACTTTCATAGATAAGTCTTTTAAAGCACTTAATACTTTATCAAATTTGTCTTCCTCGTTCTGTTTATGGGCTTTTGGATTATACAACCTTGTGCCATCCCTCTTCCCAATTCTGCCAACAGCTTTTCTGTTATTTTCTATGGTGATTGTAATCTTTAGGGCCTCTTGAAGGGTAGATGGGTTCCTTGATCTAATCTCATAGTTAGTCTTGCTGTCAAATGCATTCATATAATGAAGGATGCTTACCTCATTCAATGGCTTCATGTGTCGTGGGATTTTATTCAACACTTTATTGAATCTTTTGTTAAATTCAATTACTGATTCATTATGCCACTTTTGTATAGTCATAATCTCGTGTAGAGTAAATTCAGGGCTGTTTTGATCCCCATACTATTCCAAGAAGAGTCTTTTGAATTCTGATAAGCTTCTGATTGAAGCATCTAGTAACGCCCTAAACCAATCTCTTGCATCTTCAATCAGTGACTGCATAAATAATTTCATTTTAACAACTTCGAGTGGAAAACCAAAATCTTCTATCACAGTATCAAATGCATTGCAATGTCCTTCCCCTGTTATGGCACCACTCCCTGTAAATTTTGGAATAGCAGTTCTCAGATCATTTGAGATAAGGTGTGGGTAATCTATAATTCTTGAGAAATCGAACTCGTTATACTGATCAGTGTTCCCAAATCCACCTAAAGAATTATATCCCAGGTTTGGTTGAAAGTGACCTCCATAAAACTGGCCTTGGTTTATATTGTTGTAAGGGTGGGTGAAAGGGGGTGCTTGATTGTACTGTGGTTGAAAATATGATTACTGGGCAAATTGATTATATAGAGTATACCGTTGTTCTGGATGGGGCCGTTTATACAGATTATATTGAGGAGGGTTTTGATGGTGGGCAAAATTACTTAGTCCATGATTATGATCATGTTCTTGGTACAAAGGGTTTTCATGTGCTCTTAAGTTCCGATTTCTATGGTTTGTCCCTGGTACAAGATTTTCCTTTTGAAGGGGTCTCTGGGATAGACTCGCTCCTTCTCTGTTACATCATGGGCCAAGTCATCTTCATCAAGTTTTATGCCTAACCTGGCACAAGCGTCCAAAGCTTCTTTTGTCATCCCCTGATTTTTCATTTCCATAGCTGTGTCCATAACTTGTTTTACTAGTCCCTCAAACCGCCTCGATAGTCCACTCAAGTTTTTTGAACTTGTAGAATTCGCTTTAGAATCTCTTGAACATGAGCTTGGGGCTCTAGAATCTCTTGAACTATTTTTGGCAATGCTATTTTTGGCAAGGATTCTACAACTCAGCTCAATGGCTATTTTTAGCAGTATTATTTTGGCAGGATCCTGTATTCACTCAGATGACTATTTTTAGTAGTTCAGTTCAGAGCTCCAACTCAGTTCAGTTTTGGTGATTTCCAGCACTTCAGTCTCCAGCTCAATTTGGCAATAATCAGTATTTGAGGAGAAGGTATTTTTAATATATTAATACCTTAGGCATGAGGTATTGATATTTGATTATTTTATGGATGGACGACTTAGGAGGGGAGAAAATATTAATTTTATCCTAAGTCTATTTGGACGAAATTTGCATATGACTTCAAGGGGGTCGTCATGGTGTTAATAATTAAATTATAACTCAAGGCAAATGGAGCGATTTTCTAAGTATATTGCCTTAGTAATATTTTTTATTTGAAAGTCATAGTTGGGCGCCAACTTTACACTTCATTTTAAGACACTTATATTTATTAAAAAAGGGCGATTTTGGGTGAATGTGAGTTGGGCGAACTTGTGCAAGGAAATGAAATGAAATACAATGCCAAATGTGGATGAAATGGAATGGCATTTGGTTTGGGCACATTTGGAGAGCATTTGAATTTGAATTTGGCTGGCAAAAAGTTATAAATACAGGCCTTGGGCTCTCATTTGGCATCCATGAAAATTTGTATAATGAAGTGCTGCCGGAATGGTGCCAGATTTGTGCTTCGAAGTTGCGAGATTCCTAGCCTATGTCAATTTCGTGCTTGAGAGATAGCACCTAGCTGCGGAGAGACTATTTCTCATTCAAAGGAATAGATAGAGCTTATTGGGAATGGTTGCTTCAGTTGGTTTTTTGTTTTTGGTGTAAGTTTGTGTGCTTCCGGGTTGCTGGTTGGCGTCATGGCTGAAGCATATTTTCACTCCTAGTTTCTTGTGCGGACTCCTGTTGATTCTGGGTATTGGCTCTAAAGATTTCTATACTCCCAACGATAAGATTTGTATGTTTATAGCCCCTAGTATTGAGTTTCCAAATTTTAATTGCAAATCGAACTTTTCAACATAGACGTTTTTGTTAGGGAGTGCATTGGGTTGCGTGCTGAGTGTTTGGGGTTATATTGCTGCTGTTTTCTTGTTGGTTCTTAATCGTTATATGCTTATTATCAATTTGGGTGTGTTGTTGGGTGATTTGAGTGGGTTTTGAAAGAGTTAGGAGCATTTTGGTATGTTTTGGTGTTGCTGGTTATGCATTTCCAGCTTGCTGTCATAAATATCAAATTTTCGAAAGTTGGTCACTGGGTGTGCTTTTGAGAGTGTGACTAGATTGGGTGGTTAGATGATGATTGGAGGTGTTGTTGCAGTTGTCAGCTCATAAACAGCACTTGACTATCAAATTTCATATTTATTGTAATGCTGGTTAGTAGTACTAACAGCAACATTTTGGCTTTTTGTTGTCCCACTGCATAAGTGGAAGAGGCTGGCTCAGCCGCCTATCTTAGATTAGTAATATTTCTTATATTCAGAAATCGTGTAATGAATTTGTAAAGCTGGTTAGTAGTACTAACAGCTATCTTTCAAATTTCTTAGTTGGCTCCCACTGCATAAGTGAGAGAGGCTGGCTTGGCCGCCTATCTTGAGTTTGTAATTTTATCCTCCCGCTAAAGAAGCGGTGGAGTTTATATTAATTTCTATTTCTAGTCCTCCCGCTGCACAAGCGGTTGAGTGATTGCATTCTTCAGTTCTTTGACTTGTCCTTGGTTGGTTTACCGTTAGGTGATTACATAGTTTTCAATATCCCGTTGTATAAGCGGAAGGGGCTGGCTTGTCGTCCAAAGATTGTAATCATTTTCAGTTATTGGCATCTAACGATCCCCTCAACACAGTATGCTCTCACCCTCCCAGATTGGGCTCTCGGTGAACTAAAAGTGGAGGGTTACTTTCAGCAGCATTTGGTTTTCATTTCCTAACCATAACAAGTCTTGTGTTGAATGTAATTGTGGAAAAAATTGGGAAAAAATTAAGGGGGATATTACAATATAAAGCTGCAGCCATTTTCTACAGTTTGATAACAGCAGATTTGCAAGGACTTTCCATCCTTGTTCTGGAGGTATTTCCATTGTATGTTTCACATAACATCTCTTTGTACTATGTTGTCAAATTTTCAATGATTAAACATCCAAGCAACTTGTAACAGAAAAGTTAAGGTTGATCTAAATCAGACTGTATGACAGCAGATGAATTTATGCATGATTTCTATATAATATTTTATCACAGTAGTATGTACAACGATTGCGAGTTTATATATTGATTATATTGTGAAAAAATTCAAAAAAAATTAGGGGGTGATCTTACAAACAAGGTAATACTTGTTTGTATTCATGCATAAGACAATGGTTTTGGAGCATCATATAAATTTCCTTTCTAAACTTTGTCAGTTATGACTGTAAACATAGTAATACCATTTTTTTAATTTTTGGTCATCCTAGTATTTTATATTGAGATATCATTTACTTCATCAACATGATTGAAAAGGTTGCCAAGAACAACTGCATAGACAAATTAAAGAGAGTGTGTACCAATTCACTATCAGGTCCAACATAGCTATCATACTCTACGATCATCTCATTTACACCTGTACGCCATCCCAGCATAAGTATACGCTCTTTTGGGCCTAAAACTCCATTACCCGCCTGCAAGAGAAAGGGAAATCTCAGCCCTGATATTACTTATGTTGAACAAAATATCAAATATGATCTAAATAAATACCTCGATGTTCACTATTAATGCAAAAAATTTGGAACAAAATTATGCTAGCTTATGCATTCTGTTGCTACTAGATTTTAAAAAATAAAATTATTAAAAATGAATTTGTATGATATATTACATGCAAGATCATACCTTTGATCCTGGTTTCTCAGGACGTTTTACTACACTTTCAAACCGCTTTGATGACACTAAATCAGTCCTAGAAGAAAGAGACAATGAATCACTGGTTGGCATATCCATGACTTGTGTGCCAAAATATGTTGCTTTTTCATCAGCTGTCAAGCCAGGTTGAATTTTCTTATGGGATTTTGGTGGAGCAATAATAAGCAACTGCACCTCAACCAGATACAAAACAATAAACAAATTAATGGCAAATAAAATATCAGCTAATGTAACTTCTGTGAATTATACTTAAGTTAAAAAAATGTCATAAAAAAAGCTTACAACTCACCGGTTTTGCTTCCACATTATCTTATAATGCAATCATTGTGACAGATAGTGGAAAAATTCTGAAAATCTTTTGCTTTAGTAGTCATTTTTACAATAAGTCTCAAACAGAAGTTCACAGAATTGTTTATAGCTTAAAATTATATTATATCTGGACTCCAGTTGTCACGTTACAAGTAGTACTGTTTTCTGTTGTGCAAAACTTATCTATTTCAACATTATAATTACACCAGAAAATTGAAATGGAATACACAACATAACAAATAAATTTATCTCTCTTTCTTGTCGATAATGAAATGAATTCATTTTAAATACAGTAAGGTGTTTTTGACCTTTCAAGACATAATATGCCACAGATACCAAGTGAACAGATCCTTAATAATTATTATCTTGATGAGTATGATATGCATATGATCGACCCTAATGATGACAATACTAAAAATCTTCATATCTCAAACATGAATAAACGTGTTTGGGTGACAAACAATCAAAATACATTACTGCAGAACATTTAATACACATACAAGAGACAAGAGTCATAAGACAATCTTCCATCAAATAGAGGTCCTCTAAACCTTAATAAAGAAAGATAACCCATTAAGGTTCCAGTTAAAGATTCTGATTAGAAGATAGCATTTTTAAGGCAAGACTATAAGAATCAGCTACCTCTTTTTTCTTGAAATATCTAGTTGCTGCTGGCTGAGAAGGAATTGCTAAAAAGTCAAAGTTATGAAATGGATTATGGTAATACTTTGTTGACCTCCACCCTTCATTGTGAGCATATGCTCTGTTAGCACAAATATATTATTGCACAAGGGAGATGATATTTTTGAGTCAGCTATGTTAACAGCAATTACCATCAAAGCCTTTGTTGGGAGAAGATGATTTCCTGGGGATCCATACTAATGTTTTACACATTAATTTGACAAATTCTCATCTTGAGACTGCAAATTATTTAGCTTCTGCTATTTTCCATTGATCTACGAAAACAAATGATCGTTTTTTAAAACTACCCTATGCAAATGCTCTAACAATCTATCAGTGAAAATTTACCAAGTAATTGTTAGTGATTGCCTCATTTACTTGTCTGTTATATTATGGCCTAGTTAATCCGTAAATTGGATCTTAACTATGACTGAAAGGTCATTTTTTCTCCAGTTCACTTGAGGAAGACTAGTCAATGCAATGCCCCCATTTTCAGCCCAGGTTTCTGAAGAAATAATGATATTAATTAAATTAAGTTGTTTAAATTCATATTTTTAGGCAACTTATATTTAATTAATTATGTTTATGAGTTTAATATTTTATTTAAGTGACTTTATCTGGTGCCAAAATAAAATTAAATATTATAAAGTCACTTTATGAGCAAACTAAAACAAATAATTAAAAGTGATTTTATAATTGAAATTCTGGGAAGTTGCAGGGGCGTTTTTCGAAAAAGGTTGTGAAAGGTCATTTGATAATCTTTGGTTATTCATTTTGGTGAAACTCTCTTTGAGAGTTGAGTTATTGTTCAGCTATTCATCCTAGGACGAAAACCCTAAGGTGAATATTGGGTTTTGGATGAAAACCCACACAAACAATCCTGCTCTCAAATGCAATAGGATGCTTGTTTTGCATCAAGACAACACCTATTCCCTTTCCAAATGCATCACACTCAAGCTCAAAAGGTTTGGAAAAATCGAAAATAGCTAGAACTGATCAAAGCATTGCCACATTGCATTAGACCAAACAAAGGCCCCATTTTTGGTGAAATCGGTAAGTGGGGCAGCCACCTGTGAAAATCCCTTAACAAATCTCATGTAGGATCCACATAGACCAAAAAACTCCTTAAGCTGCGAGAGATTAGTAGGTGGAGGCCAATCCACACTAACATCCTCGGAGCTAATTATGTGACCAAAATAAAGTTGTTCTATCATACCAAATTCACATTTTGATTTCTTGGCAAATAAAGACTACCTCTCAAGGATGCTTAGTACCTCTTCTAAATGCTTCATGTACACCTACCATGTCTCGCTAGATATCAAAATATCATCAAAGAATATCAAAACAAACTTATCGAGCTGAGTGTTGAACACCTTATTCATTCAAGACTACAAAGTAGCAACAACATTGGTTAAGCCAAAGGGCATAAGAAAGAACTCATAGCGCCCAAAGTGACACCGCAAAGAAGTATTTTCTACATCCTCATGGACTTGTATTTGATGATAACTCAATCTCAAATTTACCTTGCAGAAGTAGCATGCACCATGTAGCTCATCTATCCACGGGATGGCAAAACCTATTCTCGATTGTCTTCTTATTTAAAGAATTGTAACCTATGCACATTCACATTGCCCCATCCTTTTTCTTCTCCAAAACCATCGAAGATGCATAGGGGCTCTTATTTAGCCTAACATGTCCCATGTCAAGAAGCTCCTTGATGACCTTCTCTATCTCATCATCGTGCCTCTTTTTATGGCTTTCTCTATCTCAACTTTGTGCCATGTCGACATTTTTACTTGCATTTTTCTTGCATTTTTACAGAGTGGAACACAGTTACGAGGTTGGGGATATGGTATAATTGCGACTTCATCGCTACAGGCAGTCTACACTTAAGAAGAGTGGAGCCGAGAAGTTCAAACCAAGATTCTATGGGTCGTTCAGAGTTGCACGCCGCATTGGTGAGGTGGCATATGAGCTGGAATGGGCTCTTGTGAGAACATAAGTTACATAAGTTACATAAAGGGAGTTATGTTTTATCCCACATTGACAAAACAAAGGAATGGGCTCTTGTGAGAACTTTTAAAAGAGATGGAAGAGCTTCCATTTAGCATGCTTGGATGGAGATTAATGTTATGCTGCTGGATTTCCTGGAAATCTGATTATCGGGCTTGGAAGACAAAATCCCTCTTTGCTAGCGTCTCTTCACTGTTGGAAGACACAGTTAGGAGGATTAATAGTGTTTTCATCTCAGGAAACACATTGAGCTTATTGGATTTTATAAAAGAGAAGGGCAGATTAGTGATTTTGCTACAATATCGTGAATAGCATTTTTGCTACAGTGTCGTGAATAGTGATTTTGCTACAATGCCATGAATAGTGATTTTGCTATGGTGCCATGAATAGTGATTTTGCTACAAAGCCATGAATACTGATTTTGCTACAGTTCTGCTACAGTTCTGCTACAGTGCGTGAACAGTGTTTGCAGCAAGTTTAGTTTGTTCATTGTAAGGGTTTGGTTGTGTAGTAGCTGATGTATTATTGCACATATGAAATAGTTGATTTATTATTGCATACTTCTGAGGTTTAGCAACAGCTGATGTATTGTTGCTTGGGTATTCATCTTGCTGGTTAGAAGTTTGGGAGGCTGCCATTTCATCTACAAATCACCACTGGACCCAATTCCAGGTTTCTTCCATCATATTTTCATATCTATACATTGTAGTTGTTGAACAAGTCTGAATATTTGTCGTAGCCTATAAAGCAATTGTATGTGCACATTTACATTGCAAAATCAGTATTTAATCAGCAAATAAGGAGTTTCAGATTTTCTATATATTGTAGCATGTTTGCCAAGTGTTTGACAAAATGCCATGTTGAGTATTAAGCAATTTGAATGTTATTACGTAGTTGTTCGCAAGTCTATTTCATTGGAAATCAGTTTATTGGTGAAATCAGCTTTATTAGTTTGCATACAAAGTGTTTGACAATATTCCTTGATGTCAATTTCTACAAGCCAAGGTTCAAATCAGCAGGGGGTATTACAATTTTCCTCAATGCATACCAAGTCAAGAAACCCATGCTTCAAACACCAAAAATCTACCACTCATTAGGAGCTCTCCTCAATGGATGCCAAAATTGAAGATTTAAAAATCTGATGCGAAATAAGAGAAAGACATGGGCACTTGGAATGTCTTTTGATGAGGTTTACAATGATTTCACAAAAACTTTCAATCTTTGACTTAAAATTGCTCTATTTTTCTATTCTCAAATATTGCACCATACAACCTCCAGCTTCAATGAGTTTTACATCATTTTACATTGCCCTTAAACCATTTTTATTTGATGAAGCTTGAATCTATATTGTTGACCTACCATTGCATTTACCACTTTTTGTCAAAAAAGAAAAAAAGAACTTTCTAGAGATAGAGAGTTGTGATTTCTGTTCTTATCTCATCAATCCAAGGCACAAAAAAGGCAAAAAGAAACTTATTATAAAAATAAAAAACGTTCTAGGAAATAGGAAGTTTCATCTCTGGTATTCATTGCTTGTCCTGAATATTGAACCTTTTGAAATGACAATTTCATGTTTGGAACATGATCCTCATCAGTGATTCTATCTCAATATGACATAGAAGATTTTCCCTAGCATCAATCCTTGATGCCCATGCTGAGTATCTACCATAATAAGTTTTCTTTGAACATCACCCTTTCATTCCTCTACTTGTGTTACAGGCATTTTCAAGATTTATATCTTGATTATCTCTGTAAGGATCAACCTGCATACATCATTAGTAAACCAAGACAGACCACACCTAAGGTGTTAACCATTTTGACACGAAATATAACATAGTCGGGATTGATGGGACAAGAATGACCTGACATTTGGCTACAGATATGATTGAACACAATTTTTTGGGGAAGCAAAATCTGGTACCAACAATAGTCACTATTGGCATTCTATCCATTATTGAAAAAGTCTAAAAAGTCTTTCTCAAGAATAAATTACCAAACCAAAAGATAAATGTTTTTTCAATTAACTGAAAAATTTTGGATTGATGCTAAGGTGGGGGAAAAATTACAAAAGAAAAAAATGCTGCAGAAATCAGAAAAAAAACTGTTGCAGAAATTGGAAAAAGACCACGAAAAATTCAGGAATTAATACAAAGAATTAAGAATTTATATATATATATATATATATATATATATATTCTATTTCACTAGATTTCTTACACTTGGATTGCAATTGTCTTTTGTTTTCGAGGTATGAATGTATAGGGGTTTCATTTATGTTCTTTCATAGCTCTCTTCAATGGCCTTGCTTCAAAGGCTGTAAGAAAACTTTAATACTGTTATAGATTAAGTTGGTCCATCAGATAAACAAAAAGCACACCCAAAGGGCCAAAAGTACCAAAAGAGGATTATGCAACTAGCTCTGGCCATTTATTAATTCCAAAAGTGATCTTCAGCAAGAAATTTTTCATAATGCTTAAGCTGCATGATGAAACCTTTTATGAAGCACCAAATTCTCACTAACTCAAAGTATTTTATACCTTATCTGTTTCTTCAAGAAGAACACTATCCCTTGGGTGAAAATACATTTTGCCTGATCGGTAAAGCCCACATACAACAGCCTGCAGTCATAATGCATTAAATTCAAAATGGCAACACCTTTCTTACATCCAACCATCATGATGTAATAATCATATCTTGTACTCCACATTTGTCATTCTATGTCATCTCAAAAGGATTAGTACCTCTGGAAATCCACGTCGCACTTTCTCATAAGATAGGCCAGCAAGACTAGGATAGTTATATAAATTGAAATCATGCCCTGTAAAAATATCAAAATTATTGTAATAAGAAAATATGAGTTCTAAGTTCTAACACTCAAATTCTGATTAAATGCAAGTGACGATGTTAAAAATAAATGAAATGCTCATCACAAATACTATATTCTATTTATTCCAAAATGCTTAAGTTACATCTTGAATAATTTGTTTCTTATTGCTTTGTAGTTTGCCATTAGGCACCAACAAGATAATGGGAGGACTCAAGGAAATTCAGAACTTTTCACAAACCTGCATTAAAATGAAATTAAAGCTTATCGTTGGCTCATGCCAGGTGCATGAAATTTTTATCAAAATTATGATAGGATATTGAAGACATGCACAACTACTCATAGGTCAAAGAAGAAGGCTACCTTAATACTTTTCCATTTACAATTTTACACTAGAAGTTAGATGTGGCATAAGAAAGTCATATGTAGAACTCTATACTTCTTTTCTTGCTTAGTTTCCAATAAGTTTTAGAAATATCTGGTATTTTCTTAATTCTCTTCCAACGAACATACCCTTTTGCTAACTCTTATGTCTTTTCTCACTTTCTAAATTACAAATAGATTAAGTAGCACAACAAAAATATTTTTTATCTCATTAACGTAGGATCAATATGTAGGATTCCATACTTCTTTCCATGCTTTGTTGTCGTGTGACCTTTTCACACATCGCCCCATTGCAAACGGGGACCACCTCTTCCTGCTTTCCATGTTTTGTTAGTTTATGGTTTTTGGTAGCTAGGTGGCAATTTTGAGTTCCTAAGTCTCATTTTTTATATGATCATGCCCAAAGGTCTTCAAAGTGCTAGTAATGTTTAAATTTTAAATTTTGAAGTCAATAGGATCAACTGTTAGAAAATGTTAAAAGGTTAAGGTGATCCTAAATTTTGCCTAAGTGTTGAGGTTGCAACTTGTTTTAAATTTGCACGTAAATGTGTTCAAGTGTTACAAATTGGTGTGAATTTTGTGCTAGAGCGTTAAGGGTCCCTATAGGAAAAGTTTTACCACTCCTAGGAGGTAGAATATGTCAAGTGTGCACAAAGTCCCGACAGATCCCCATTTTCCAACCCTCAAATCCAGTTAAAATGTTAAAAGTCCCAATAGAAATAGAATTTCCACTGAGCGAAAACATAAAATTTGACAAGTTTGGGCTTTTACAAGGTGAAAATCATAATAGTCCTAATGGAAAACATTTTTCCCCCATGAAATTCGGGCATAAAAGTGATTTGTCTCGATGGGAGGCGTTTTTCCACTAAGTTTCAAATGTATTTTGGGAAAATCTGAATGCATCTAGATTCTCCACTGAAGCTGTCCTGATGGAGATCATTTTTCCACCAAGCCATTGTCAGCGAAAATGTACAAGGAAAGTGAGTCTCGATGACCCACGTTTTTTCACCAAAGGTAAATGACCAAGTATAGTACAATTACTTGTCCAGATGAGGTTCGAATCTCCACAAGAGAAGGGAAATGAGAAAGACAGAACAAATTTATGTTGTCTTGATAAGGCGTGTTTTTCCACTGGAGGTAAAATGATGAATTTTGGTTAATTTTAAATGTCCAAATGGAGTTCGAATTTTCCCTGGAGACTATTTTGACAAAGTTTGACAAGTTTAATGAGATTTTTGTGTCCAAATGAAGCGGAGAATGTTTGAGACAAAGAATGATCTTCCATCCACCTTATTGGCAAATGTCATGAAGAGTGGAATCTACAAAGCAGCCGGTTTTCCACCATCCATTCAATGCTATGAGCTTGTAGTTGAGTGTGCGAAGCATTATGATCCACAAACCAGAATGATCAAATCACCTAAGGCAATAGTGCTTGCGTACCTAGTTGAGGAATCTATTGGGGAGGTATTTGCAATCCCTAGGTGTATAGACATGCAAGAGAGAACTAAGGAAGAGGCCCAAGATAAATTTCATAGAAGAGCAGAATCATTTATGACAGTTATCAACAACGAGTGGGTTCTTGAGACAAGGTGTCACATTCCAAGTTACCCAAGAGGCTCTTAAGTACAGACTTCAAAGAGGAGTACAATGATCTAATATTTCTACTCAACCGAGACATAGGAGCACCTCAAGGGGCACTATTTGAAACATGGATGTACTATTTTATTGAAGAGATAGCTAGAGGAACGATGATCAACTAGGCAAAGATAATTGGTGATAACCTCCTACCTTGTCTATGTACTGGCCAGATATGTTGTGTACAAAGGATTGATATGCAAGGGCGAATTTGAGAATGATCCAAGATAATACAGAGTTACGAGTGCTATCCACAACTCCACCTACACGGAATTGAGCAAATTGAGCATTACAGAAGGGTGAACGATGCTTTCACCATGTACATCACAAGACTATTGCAAGACGGGAAACATAAACAATTGTCCAAGGAGGCAACAACACTTATAGAGAAGTACAAATCATGGTTTATCCAGTTTCCTAACTTCACATACCTAAGGATTCAAGGTTTCACCTTGGGAACCATAAAAGCTTCCTAGGTATCCGATAAGAGATAGTTCTACTTGAGGTAGTGAGACAACTTTTGGAGTATGATTTCCTCCACAAAGTGAAACATGGAATGGGGATAACTTATCCTATCACACTCGGAAAGATGATGGAGGTATGCCACACCGCAAGTGCAACAAACACCGTCAATTAGGAATTGGAGTTCTATCATCTTGGAATCTATAGAAGCAAGGATTGATTCGATCCATTTTAGAGAACTGTAGCAATCAAAGGAGGGAAGTTCATACACAAAATTGACATCGAAGACTACTGGGTCAATCTCATGGATGAATTCGCAATTAGAAGGAAGATGTGGTCTCGTATGTCAGTGGACTTCATCAAGAAATGTAACCTGTAATGTCCCCTTCCTTGTGATGTTGCATTCAGTGGTCCATTGGCCTATTCTAGAGACCCATAGGCTATGTGGAAAGATGAATTAAGGGTTCCCATGTTCCTTGGAGTTCCGACCAGACTTGTCAAGGGTGGAATGTGAACTTACTATATTTAGTAAGTTAGGGTTTGGCTGTCAGGATGGTACAGAGTTGTTAAGCTTGCCAAATTTTTTCTCTGTTTGCGAAGATAACGATTTTTGGAGCATTATTTCATGACTTACTATTTTTAGTAAGTACCAGTTTGGGGTACTCTATTTTTGGCAGTCCTGGATTTGGTCCTGTCCCAGCACAATTCAGTGATCCTCATTGTTCAGCCTCATCTGGATTCCATTAATAATCAGTACTGGAACTATAAGCAATTTAATTAAATATTATTCCTTATCCTAAGGTTATTATTTAATTATTTTATCACTTATTGATGTTATGGGAAATTGTGCAAAATATAATATTTTTCCTAAGTCATGTTTGGGCGAATTTTTTGGAGAATTAAAGGGAGACTTCATTCTTTATATTTTAAAGAATTTATAATGTCAAAAATCGTGGCCCCTCTCCTTGGCGCGATTTTGACTTGGCAAAGTGGGCGCCACTTTGGGTCCACCATGAAATGAAATGCAATTGGAATGAGGCGAAATTGGGAGGCAATTTCATTTGAATTTCAGATTGGAAAAGCTATATAAACAGAGGTTGAGCTCCTCATTTGGTATCCAGAGAAAATATATCGTTATGCTATAGGAATGACTCCAGACATTCTTTGAGAGTGAATACCTCCTAGATACTTCCTTCCGGTTTCGAGTGTGAGACATCACTCCTAGCTGTGGTGCGTAGTTGTGAGCTTCTTGGTGATTTTTGGGTGTGTTGGTGAAGATTTGTGTATGCTGCTGGTTTTTTTGGTATTGCTCGTGTGTGCCAGCTGAAAGTGTAATTCACTCCTAGCTCCCTGTGTGTTGAATGCATCATTCTGGGCGAGGGCTCGTTGGAAGCGTACCGGAGAGACGATAAGTCTCCTATATTGGCGTGGCATTTGGAGAACTCTCCAATTTTTAGTTGCACATTGAACTTTTCAGCAAAAAACGCCATTTCCAGAATTGCATTGGGATGTGTGCCTTGCTGTTGGTGCTCTTCATTTGCAGTTTCGAGGTATTATTTTGTTTGCTTATGTCATATGCTTCATTTTCTTCTGATTTGGCATGACTCTATGGGATTTTGAGTGAGTTACAAGCAATTTAGTGGGTTTCGAGATGGCTGGTTCTGCGTTTTCCTTGTATTTGATTTCAGAACAAGTAGTATTATTGGTTAGAATGTGTTAGTGAATTCATAAGATATGTACTTCACTCTATCTCTTTTCACATTTCTATGATTGTAAGAATTGCTTCAGTAGTACTGACCAATTCATTCTATGTTGTATTTCCCACTGAACAAGTGGAAGAGGATGGCTTAGTCGCCTGTATGTTTGTAATTCAGTTTTGTCCTCCCACTGAGCAAGTGGTTGAGTGATATTGTCCTCCCGCTGAGATATGCGGTTGAGTGATAGTTTCATTTAAAAGTCCTCCCGCTGCATAAGCGGTAGAGTGATTTGGTTCTATTATGCTTTGTTGCCTTGGCTGGTTTATTGCCAAGTTTGTGTTCTTCATCCCGCTGAAAAGTGGAAGGGGCTGTCTTGCCGCCCAGTTTTGTAATTGCATTGTAATTTCCAGCGGATCAGAAAGCTCACGAACCCCTTGTCACCGTATGCTCTCACCTTCCCACATTGGGCTCTTGGTGATCAGAAAGTGGAAGGGTTACCTTTCAGCAGCATTTGGTTTTCATTTCCTAACCATAACAAGTGTTGTGTTGAATATAATTGTGGAAAAATTTCAAAAAAAATAAGAGGGAATTTTACAGTGGTATCAGAGCTGGTTTTTCTTGCCAGCCTGTGAAGTCAGGGTAATCAGAGTTCTCCATGAGTGACAGAGACGTCCACTACTACAATAAAGAACAGAAACGCCAGCAGTATCAGATCCCTACAGTGCCTTGTGAAGAGACTTTTTTAGAAGTCTTGAGAAACAGAGATAAGGAAGTTGATTCAGTAGACTCAGCAGATTCAATGGGGGAAAGATTTTTTGGACAGAATGAAACAACTATGGCCGTAGAGAAAATAGAAAAGAAATTTGGCACAATGATGGACATGATGTGCCAAATCATAGCCACCTTTAGGTAGAATGTTGGAGGAGGGCATAATCAAGATCCAAATCAGAATATGAGTGGTAATAATGGCAGTACTTCCAACAACTCCGTTGGTAATGGGAATGGCAGCAACAATGGCAGCCATGGAAATGGAATGCCTATTGGATCGGTGACTAGACCATTGCAAGTTGTTTTTCTTCCAAGGGAAACACTGCCTCTTGAAGTGGAAGTTCCTGTAGCTGAGGAGATTCGGGCCAGCTTTGTGGAGTATGCAACATTTCCCCAAGAGATTCCAAATGCTATGTCTCTTGACTAATACATGAATCAAAAGAAGAGAAGGGAAGGGAGATATGATAATCGTTACTCCACTACCAGAGATTTCCAACAGGCCCTTGGGAAGGTCACTCTAGCACACTTCGATGGAAGCACTGTGAGCACGGCTAGAGCTTGGGTGCAGAAATTGTACAACTACTTGTCCTTGAGACCCATGCCCGAAGAAGAGGCCATCAAGTTCGCCACCTTGCACCTAGATGGAGCTGCTCATGAATGGTGGTACCATGGGTTGATCACCCTTGGTCACAACTTGATCCATACTTATGCTGAATTCACCAACAAGTTGATAGAAAGATTTGATACCAAGGATGTGGAGGTGAAGTTTAGAGAGCTAGCACAACTCAAACAACAAAGTTCTGTGGACACCTTCATAACTGAATTTCAGAGTCTTTCAGTTATGGTTAGTAGTATCTCAGAGAAAAGACTGGTGGTCTTGTTCACTAAAGGACTTGAAGAGCCATTGAGAGGTTGGGTAAAAGCCTTTGACCCGCCCACCTTGGCTGATGCAATCAAGAAGGCTAGAAGCATGGAGTTGGCTGCCGCTAAGTCTAAATTTCAGTCAAAGCCTTTCCCATTTCGTAAGGACAAGAAGAAATTTTCTAATCAGCCTAAGAAGTTCCCTCCCCGGATGGATGATAAGCTTTGTCAAGAACTTTGGAGGAAGAATTTGTGTTACTCATGCAAGGAACCTTGGGTTCCGGGTCATAGATGCCATGGAAGGGGTAATGTTCGGCAAATGGAAGCATATTCAGCTGATGGATCAGATTCTGAAAATTCAAAACAGCAGCTTGACTCGGAGGAAAGTGAGTATGAAGAGGCTCCATAAGGGCCTGAAAGTGATCAAGATGATAAGGGTATAGTTGCCCCACTCTCTAGCTTCCACAAGAATGAATCATTCAGAGTTCGAGGAGCATTGGGAGAGCACTAACTTGTTGCTCTAATTGATACAGGAGCAACTCACAACTTCATTGATGCTAAGATTGTTGCCAAGAGAGGTCTTATCACTAATGATGTTGAAAACTTCAAGGTCATGGTGGCCGATGGATCGACAATTTGTTGTAAACGGATGGTGTCAAACATGTCAATGAAGCTTGGTAATTATGAAGTCAAGGATGACTTCTATGTTGTCAATATTGGAGGGACCGATGATGTCGTCCTAGGCATTCAGTGGTTGCGATCTCTTGGTGAGATCACTGTTAACTTGCAAACCATGGAGTTAAAGTCCATGACCGAAGGGAAGAAGGTGGTTTTGCGAGGAATGTCTAATGGGGGTCCTCGGATTGTATCCTTGAAGAGGATGGAGAGGCTGATCCGTCATAACCAAGTAGAGTGGGCAGCAGAATGTGTGTTAATGCCATCAAACCCATTAGAAGACAAGGGCAGTTACACTACTGATATCCAGGCTCTAATCATAGACAAGAGCAAGGTCTTTGGAAATCCACCACTTAGAAGATCTCCTGAGTATATGGTCATGCCATCGCACTCATCTGAAGAAAGGAGAAGCTATCCTGAAGACATTCAGGCTTTGATTTCAAAGAGGAGCAAGGTGTTTGAGACTCCACCCCCGGGTAGGCCGCCTGAGCGCAGTACTGAACACATCATTGAGTTGGAAGAGGGTACTAAGCCTATCATGATTACTCCTTACCGTTACCCAAAGAAGCAGAAGGATGAGATTGAGAAAGCCATTAAGGAGCTTTTAGACATGGATTACATTAGGCCAAGCAAGAGCCCTTTTGCTTCGGCTGTTGTATTGGTAAGAATTAGGATGGGACCATGCGTATGTGCGTGGACTACCGAACCTTAAATCAGAAAACCATCAAGAATCGGTACCCCATTCCGAGGATTGATGAGCTCATTGATGAGCTGCATGGTGTCGTGTACTTCTCCAAGATAGATCTCAGATCGGGCTACCATCAAATCAAAATGAGGGCTTCTGATGTGGAGAAGACTACTTTCAGATGCCAATTCGGGCATTTCGAATTTCTAGTCATGCCTTTTGGTTTGACTAATGCTCCAGCCACATTTCAGTCCTGCATGAACAAAATCTTTCAAAAGTAGTTGAGGAAGTTTGTGCTCATATTCTTCGATGACATTCTCATCTTCAGCAAGTCTTCGAAGGAGCACTTACAACACTTAGATGAAATTCTTAGCATTCTAGAGTCTGAATCATTGTTTGCCAAAGAATCTAAGTGTGAGTTTGGAATGGGGGAGTTGCTTTACTTGGGGCACATCATCAGTGCAAAGGGTGTGAAGGTGGATCCCAAAAAGATTAGAGCTATCCTTGATTGGCCACCACCTGAGAACATAACTCATTTGAAAGGATTCTTGGGTCTATGCGGTTTTTACAGAAGGTTTGTGAAGGGTTATTCTCAGTTGGCTGCCCCCCTCACGGATCTCACTAAGAAAAGAGCCTTCGAGTGGTCTGCAAAGGCACAAATAGTGTTTGATCAGTTTAAGGAAATCATGAGCTTATGCCCGGTTTTGGCCTTACCAGATTGCACCAAGCCTTTTGAACTGCAATGTGATGCGTCAGGGGAAGGTGTTGGTGCAGTTCTTATGCAAGACAAGCACCCTATTGTCTTTGAAAGTAGAAAGGTGAGAGGGCCTGAAAGGCTATATTCAATCTATGACAAGGAGATGCTTGCCATAATGCATGCCCTTGAGAAATTCAGGCAGTACCTAGTGGGAAGTAGGTTCATTGTTAAGACTGATCATAACAGTCTTAAGCATTTCATGCACTAGAAAGATATGAACGAAAGGCAGCAAAAGTGGGTTAGTAAGCTTCAGGCTTATGACTTCGACATTGAGTATGTGAAAGGGAAGAACAACATAGTGGCAGATGCCCTTTCACGGAGACCCCATCTAAGCTCTATATGTGAGCTTACTGCTGATTGGAGGGACCTATTGCTTGCTGATCATGCCAAAAATCAGTTTGCAACCAGCATTGTTGAAGGCACTTTTCATGATGAAAAGTACAGTTTGGTTGATGGATTAATTTTATATAAGGGAAGGATCCTTCTTCTACCTGAATCGAAGTTGAAGGAGAAGGTATTGCAGACTTTTCATGACATTCCCCTTGCTAGCCACCAAGGTTTTTTCAAGACTTACAAGCAAATTGAGAGAGATTCTCTTGGAAAGGGTTGAAGAGAGATGTCTTGAAGTACGTTAAGGAATGCCATACTTGTCAGAAGAATAAATATGAACACACAACACCCGCTGGTTTATCGCAACCATTGCCAATTCCCAGTCAAAAATGGGAAAGTGTCTATGGATTTCATCACTGGGTTGCCAAAGGCTAGTGGGAAGGATTGTATCTATGTGGTGGTGGATAGATTGACAAAATTTGCTCATTTTTTTGCCATCACTAGCTCATTTACAGCAGCTCAAGTTGCTGATTTGTTCTTCCGTGAGGTGTTTAGGCTACATGGGCTGCCTAAAAATATTGTGAGTGAAAGGGACAGCAAGTTCCTAAGCTCCTTCTGGCAAGAGATTTTCAGATTATGTGGTACTATGCTAACCCCAAGCACGAGTTACCATCCCCAGACAGATGGACAAACAGAGATAGTAAATAAGTGGTCAGAGGGTTACTTGAGGAACTACGTTTCAGAACAACAGAAGGCTTGGGTAAGATGGCTACATCTTGGTGAATACTGCTACAATTCCACTTATCACATGTCCATTAGTATGTCTCCTTTCATGGCACTTTACGGTTATGAGGCCCCTAGCTTTGTTGATTTGGTGTTTGGAGATAGTAGAGCACCTCAGGCTAGGGATATGGTTCAGCAGTGTCAAGACATTCTGAAAGCATTAAAGGACAACCTCCAGATTGCACAGAACCGGCAGAAGTTGTATGTTGATCAGCAGCGTATTGAGTGCTCATTTGAGGTTGATGATATGGTCTACCTAAGACTTCAGCCCTTCAGACAGTCTACTCTCAAGAAGAGTGGAGCGGTGTAATGTCCCTACTAGTTAGAGATCACTGTCCTGCAAAACCGATTGTTAGAATACACAAATATATATATATATATATACATATATGTATATATAACTAATCTAATTTGCAATTAAACTTAAATTACTTAATTAACACTAATCTCAATTCTTATTTAATTAAAAGGATACGAGTGCCGTATTGGGACATGTCCTTAGGTGGCTGTGAAGCTCGCCTTCTTGGAACCCATCTTGGTTCCAAGCCATACCAGGAAATCGAAGGTTAGTTCGATTCCTGTCTTGGATGGAACTTCTTACACCCAAGCCATCCAGGAAATCGAAGGTTAGTTCGATTCCTGTCTTTACACCCAAGCCATCCAAGGAAGACCATATGGTCAATTCCTTGCCTTGGATGATGCATTTCATCATCCAAGTCTACCAGAGGGGACCAGCCAGATCTGTTTCTTCTTGGATGAACTTTGTCAACCAAGCCATAACATATATGCATATAGATGTTCAGTATATACTGCCTACTAGGGATTATCATAATCCCTCCATTAGGCTAAGGGAATTTCCTCCCTATAGCCTCCATCATACAATCACATTTATATTACATTTTACGATCTATTACTATTTTCCATTCCATAATCTACATTTACATATTCTAAACTTAACATGTATTCCATAACATATATTCAAAAAACATCCATTATCATATATTCACATTTATTTATTAATGTATATTCCTAACTATTCATTAATATGTATTCATTAACATATGTTTACACATATTCCTTAACATCTAAAAACCATTCATTAACATATATATTAAAATATTCATTACTTATATTCATTAACATATATATTAATTATTCATTACTTATATTCATTAATATATATATACTCTGTGACCTTACTTACCTGTTCGTAACCCGCAGCAGTGGTTTCTAGTTCGTATTTCTTCCCTTGCTGTTCGCAGTCTACTCCTTTTCCAGACCTCCTTCTAATCCCCTTTTGTGCTCCTTGATCCTGCGATTTTCCCGGGTTTTATACCCGTGGAGGGGAGTGATCGTGTCCCTCCATGGGGACCCTTCCGTGGGAAGGGGTGTGACGGGTTGCAGCCACTTTCCTTCCGAGGGAAGGGGTGTGACGGTAGTCCCAGCCTAGGCTGCAACTTCCCGTCCCACCGCTTCCCGCGGGGGGGGGGGGGGGGTCCACGTGAATCTCATCACTTGTTATCGAAAAGTGATTCCTTTAATTTCTTTTCCCATTTAGTATACATTTAGACATATTAACTATATTAAATTAATTAAATATAAATATATTTAAGTAACCATTTTCTAGTACTTCATTCTTGTATTAACTCAATTTTAATATGTTAGTATTATTTCCTCTTTCTAATAATTTATTCTTTAACTCAATATAATATATTAGTATTTCTTCTAGTGTATTAACACTATTTGATATATTACATCATTTAATAATTGACTTTATCATTATTTGTGTTTATAAGGCTTACATCATGTGGTGAGGTAGGGTTATCACAAGCGGAAAAACTCAAGCCACGTTTTTATGGTCCATTTAGGGTCATCAGGGGAGTGGGAGTTGTGGCTTACTGTAATGTCCCTACTAGTTAGAGATCATTGACCTGGAAAACAGACTGTTAGAATGCAACAAATATATAACTAATCTAATTTGCAATTAAACTTCCATTACTTAATTAACACTAATCTCAATTCCTATTTAATAAAAAGGATACGAGTGCAATACTGGGACATGTCCATAGGCGGCTGTACAACTCGCCTTCTTGGAACCCATCTTGGTTCCAAGCCATACTAGGAAATCGAAGGTTAATTCGATTCCTGTCTTGGATGTAATTTCTTACACCCAAGCCATCTAGGAAATCGAAGGTTAATTGGATTCCTATCTTGGATGTAATTTCTTACACCCAAGCCATCCAGGAGATCGAAGGTTAATTCGATTCCTGTCTTGGATGTAATTTCTTACACCCAAGCCATGTCAAGGAAGACCATCATATATGATCGATTCCTTGCCTTGGATGATGCATCTCACCATCCAAGTCCATCAGAGAGGACCGACCAGATCCGTCTCTTCTTGGATGAACTTTGTCAACCAAGCCATAACATATATGCATGTAGATACTCGATACATACTGCCTACAAGGGATTATCATAACCCTTGCATTAGACTAAGGGAATTTCTTCCCAATAGCCTCCATCATATAGCCACATCATTCATATTACACTCTACAATTCATTATCATTTTCATTCCATAATCTACTTTTACATATTCCTATATTAACATGTATTCGGTAACATATATTCAGAAAATATTCATTAACATGTTCTCAAGAAAGTTCATTAACATCTAAAAATTAACATATATTCATGACTATTCATTAACGTATATTCACAAATATTCATTAACATATATCTAGAACTATTCATTAACATGTATTAAAATATTCATTACTATATATGTGTGTGTGTGGCACACACATCCACACACATATATATCCTCTATGAACTGCAGACATCACTTACCTATCGCAGTCTGCAGTCTGTTGTTGAAGCTCCTAAACCGTAGTCCCCTTGCTATCCTCCCGTCTCCCTTCCTGTCGTATCACTTGTAATGTCCCCTACTAAGTTTAGGCTTGTTTTAACCATAATTAATCCATCTTGATATACTTTGGCTTAAACTAAATTGATTAGGAGACAAAGCTGTTAGCGGCAATATTGTAAGCAAATAAAACTAGTTAATTAAGTTGTAAATTGTAATTGTCTTGGTTAGTGGCAACCGAGGGATGGTAGTTGCGGTACGACGGTTGGCGCTCGCACCTCTCGGTATCTTTATATACTTCCGAATGTAACTTGTGACACACAATTAGGAATGGAATAACATCTCTTATATTTGATTTGATATCTATGGCATTATTATTCTGCATTACGTGCTTTATTTATGTACTTAAAGTTATTCACCTGAGAGGGTAAACATTTGGTGCCGTTGCCTAGACATACTCGGGAACGGAAGATGCGGATGGCGCACGGACACGATGGACCTACCCGTTGGTGAGATAAATCCAAAGGCCAACAACGCGCAAACGGAGCTCTACAGCGGAGAAGATACTGCGACGAGGGAATTTTCAATTTTGCTCCAGGTAGCCATCGAGACATATGTCCAACGAGAGGCCACGAAGGCTGACATCCCACCAAGTGTCGCGTGGACAGCACTGGAGGTTAGCCCGGCACTAAATCGGTTGATGAACCACCTTCCCCGGTTGCTTGCACAGGCATCGCTGGCACAACAAGCTCGCCTACAGGAGATTGCTCGAGAAGAGCGACGCCAACAAATCCTCCAACAGTACGAAGAAAGCAGCCGTCGGGAAGCGGAGCGGGATGGCATGAGGCCAGGAAGGAATTGAACCCTGAATCCCATATGGATAAAGGAACATTCTATATTCAAATAAAGGTGTCATAATATTGACACGAGTTGTATTGACGAAATGAATTAATAAAGGCGTGTTCTGGTTTATGTGTTGTGAATTATGGAAATGTATGGGAATTAATGGCCAACCTATTAAATAAAGATAGAAATAAGAAAGTAGAAACGGACGAGTGGGAGGCTGTGCAGAGGGCCTTGATTCTGGAACAGCAAGTAGAACGTAGACAGAGGCTGAGGCAACTTGCCGAAGGGTGGCCCGAAGGGAACCAAGGAGGTGTCACGGAGGGTGCAGAAGCTGAGGGAAATTTCTACGCGTCGCCAGAACACCGTAGGGTGAGAAGGCACGAAGAGTTTCAGGAGGAAACAAAGTTACGGAGGAATCTAGTCGAAGAGACTCAGGATCAGTTTAGAAACTTATCCCTTACGCCACGAAGTGAGGATCACCAAAGGGAGCCAAGAGTGGCTACGGGTGAGAACGGAGGGGAGGACAACCGTATGGTTGTAGGTGTCACACACAGCAGGCAAAACACCGTACCTCAAGTCACCCACGCAGGACACACCACCGGCGCCAGAGGGAGTGGCGCACAGACGCAGCCACAACCACCTCCAAGAAGACAACCCCCTTCGATGGCAGGCAAACAGAAGTTGCCTAAATTCAACGGAGATGGCAACGATGACCCCGTACGACACTACCGTACATGTGAGACAATATGGTCAGCCAACGGGGTAGTTGACAAAGCAGATTGGGTGGTGCAGTTCCCTGCCACCCTAAGAGGAGTAGCCATTGATTGGTACTCTGATGTGGATAAAACAAAGGTGGGAACATGGGACGACCTACAAAAAGCTTTCGAGACGGAGTTTCGACTCCTTCGAGATGATAATGAGATCGTGGCGGAGATATTAAGCACAAAGGGGAAAGCACGAGACAGTGCGAACATACAACCGACAGTTAAAGGAATTACTGGGGAAGATGGAGAACCAGTCGGCTGATGGACTAAAGAAGAGATGGTTCGTGGAAGGGTTGCTGTCATCCCTGCGGAGAAAGATGAAAATTGTACTGCCCACAGGATGATGCATATAACCATGCGATGGATTTGGAAAGTGAAGACAAAACATCGCGGAAGAAAAAGGACAAGTCCTCTGCAGAAGAGGAGTCCTCGGGAGAAAGCAGCAGTGACGAATCATCAAGTAAGAAGGTGCAAGCTCTTCAAAAGGGATATGCACCGTATGTTGAAGGAATTTAAAAACATGAAAGGAAGCACGACCAAAAACGAAGATGCGTGGTGCACTGATTGTAAGGAAGAAGGTCACACAAAAGGCACTTGCCCGAGGAAGGCATTCTGCGACATTTGCCAGATGTTGGGACATGCCGTCAAAGAATGCCCCTACAACAAGAAAACAAAAGGGAACCAGGTATTCTTAGAGCAAGAGCAACCCTCATTGCCAGCAGGCTCCGCCCAGCCGCAAGCCGACGCCACTGCATCATCCGGTGGTTACAGAGGTAACCGAAGAGGAGGGAGAGGCAACAACAACAACAACAACAACAATCGGAGCAGAATGCAGTATGACATTAAGGGGCAGCCAATAATTCAATGTCGGGCCTGCAACCAATGGGGGCACTTCGCTCGGGAGTGCCAGAATACTGAAACCCCCCAGAGCCTGTGTAGATGGTGTGGCCCCGGCGATCACGATAACACAAAATGCCCTAAACAGGGGGTGAATCTTCTCAATATTGAGAAGACGGGCGAAGTATTGGCGATCACTCGCGCGCAGACGAAGAAGGCAACGTATCCCGACCCCCGCACAAAGGAGAGACTGCGGGAGGCGAAGGCCGACATTGAACGGGAGATGGTGGCAGAAGGACGAAAGAACACGGAGACTATGAGTCCCTCAACTCGCCTGAAAGCGGAAAAGAATATTATTGGGCAAGTCTTGCAGATGGAGGTACCGATAAAGGTAAAAGACCTTCTAGACTCCATGCCACATTTGAGGACTGCCATACTCAACAATGTGCTAAGCATCGCACACGTACCTTCGAGTGCACCACAGGTGGAGTTTCCAGTCAGCCCTTTAACTAACCCGATGTTACTAGCCTTAAACAGTGGTAGACACCCAGCTGTGGTAGAAATGGGCATCCTTGGAACCGTTCTAAAGGGCACCATTGTGGACGGAGGTGCTGGGGTGAATTTACTACCAGAGGAGACATGGAAGAGGCTGGGGAAACCCACCCTGTGGCATTCCACATTTAATCTGGTAGGAGCCGACCAAAACGGCATCAAGCCACTCGGCATACAACAAGTGACAATTGGTACGCAACCCTTCCTGTTAGATTTTGTAGTTATTCCCTTGAAAAAGAAAGGCTATGATGCCATCCTGGGGAGAGTGTGGTTGATCACCGCGAGGGTGAACCACAACTGGAAGAAAAATACACTTTCCATGGAGAAGGGAGGGCGAAAATATACCATTGACCTACGGACCCAAGATGTCGGCGAAGAGCTCGCCTCTTCCGACTCGGACTCAGAGGACTCTAATAAAGGGGAAGGGGGTCCCGACGAAAGCAAGGGCAAGAACGCGATGGAGCCGAACAGTGAAGGGGTGCTCGAATTCGAGGGATGTTCTGAAGATGAGGTGTGCTCACTCAACGGGCTCTTCCATTGGCAAATGGAGGACTACGAACTTTTTCACTGCAAGATGTTATAGATAGAGGAGCCCGCCGATCCGGAGGTCTTCCCTCCGGAATACAGAGAATATAAGGAGGGGGAAGCCCGAGTGGACGAGGCACCCGCACATCAGTTTGAGAAAGACATGCCAATTCAATTTGAAGAATCCAAGCTAAAGGCAACAAACCTGGGAAAGGAGGAGGACCCACGGAATATATTAGTTGGGGATGACTGGGATCCCGTGCTGAAGACAACGGTCTTCAAAATATTCCTGGAGTTTAAAGACGTCTTCGCATGGGCGTATAAAGACTTGAACGGGGTACCTCCCGAACTGTGCGTGCACCACATCCCGTTGGTACCTAGAGCCTGACCCGTACGAAAGAGACCGTACCGGATGAACCGCAACTATGCAGCGCGGGTGAACGATGAGATAGAAAAAATGCTGGAGGCCGGTATCATTTTTAAAGTACAGACAAGCGAATGGGTGTTGCCTATAGTCATTTCACTAAAGAAGGAAGCTAACCAAATAAGGATTTGTGTGGACTTCCGGTGTCTCAATGCAATTATGATTAAAGACCCCTTATTAATCCCGTTTACGGACAGCATACTAGAGGAGGTGGCCGGCCATGAGATGTACTCGTTTTTGGATGGATTCTTCGGATATAACCAGATCTCAATCGTCGAGGAAGATAAACTGAAGACCACCTTCATGGTCGAAGATGGTGTCTATGCATACAACTGGATGCCATTCGGCCTATGCAATGCACCTGCAACATTCCAGTGAATTATACTACACATATTCGACAAGATGTCGGTAGGGAATTTTAAAGCCTTCCTCGACAACTGGTCCATCTATAGCGAGCAAGATACGCATTTGGTAGCCCTCAGAGAGTGCCTGGAAAGATGCCGAAGGGCAAGGCTGGCCCTTAATCCAAAAAAATGTCGATTTATGGTACCTCAAGGCAAATTGCTTGGGCACATCGTATGCAAAGTAGGTCTGAAGACGGACCTAGACAAAATACGGGTGATCGTGGAGATGGAGCCTCCTACAGATGTCACTGGGGTAAAGTCCTTTTTGGGCCATATCGGCTACTATAGAAGGTTCATAAAAACCTTTGCACAAATATCCCACCCCTTGGACAAGCTTACTCGTAAGGGTGAGCCGTACACCTGGGGGACCCCGGAGAGTGAAGCATTTGAGGAATTGAAGACGAGGCTAGTGGTTGCTCCCATCCTCGCTTACCCCAACTGGGATAGGGAGTTCCATGTCCATGTGGACGCTTCAAACTTTGCGATCGGTGCCACACTGGCCCAAGTGGGAGATCACAGGTTGGATCATCCCGTCTATTTTGCCAGTAGATTGTTATCCAAAGCGGAGAAAAATTACAGCACAACAGAACGGGAGGCATTGGGGATGATCTATGCGGTACAAAAATTTAGACACTATCTATTGGCGACACCGTTCACATTCTACGTGGACCATCAAGCCCTCATGTACTTGGTCAACAAGCCGATAATTCAGGGAAGGATTAGTCGATGGCTACTCTTGCTGCAAGAGTTTACGTTCACTATAATTGTACAGCCAGGCAAAAGCCATGTCATTGCTGACCAATTGTCGTGGATTAGGTCCGGAGAGCCGCCAGAAGGGGTAAATGACGACTTTCCAGACGCCCACCTATTCAAGATCGCAGTACTACCACCATGGTATACTGCCATCGGGGAATATCTCTCCACCTCTGTGTTCCCCCAAGGCATGCCGTCGGGACAGCGAAGAAAGCTTGTGTTGAGAAGCCGCACATTCTAGCTGATTAATGGTTTATTGTATAAAATGGGGCCCAACAAGGTGTTACGTTGGTGTGTGATGGAGGAAGAGGTGCCAAGCATCTTGAGGGAAGCACATGAGGGGCCCGCAGGAGGCCATATGGGACCGGACACTACGGCAAGGAAGGTGTTGCTAGTAGGCCTCTGGTGGCCCACGTATAATGATGCGAGAGAATGGGTAGTAGGTTGTGATACCTGTCAGAGAGCGGAGAGACCGCTGAAAAGGGATTTCATGCCCCTCAACCCTTCGCATGCTCAAGAACTATTCGAACGCTGGGGGCTGGATTTCAGCGGGCCGTTCAAAGTGATCCGCACCAGGAGGTGTCGCTACATTGTGGTAGCCACTGAATATTTAACCAAGTGGGTTGAAGCGCGAGCCCTACCGGACAACTCGGCCGTAAGTACAGCAAGATTCATCTACGAGCAAATTATTATGCGGTATGGGATCCCTATGCAGTTGACAAGCGACAGAGGCGGACATTTTGTGAACCACATGATTAAACTCCTTACTACAGAATTCAAGATTTTCCATTCTCTATCTAGCCCCTATTACCTGCGAGCCAATGGGTAGGCCGAGGCTACCAACAAGATTATTGTGAGCGTGATATACAAGTCATGCAGTGTCGAGGGAGAAGACTGGGAAGAAAAGTTACCTTCGGTCTTGTGAGCCTACCGTACAACCTACAAGGTGACCACAGGCCAAACTCCGTTCCAACTCATGTACGGGCAAGAAGCTGTGGTGCCAGCAGAATTCATGGTGCCAAGCCTTCGCATTGCAGTAGAGAACAGACTCGGGGATATGGAAAGCCTGAGGGAGAGACTGTATGCTTTAAGCAAGTTGGACGAAAAAAGAATGATGGCACAATGGGCCACAGAGGCAGCCCAGCAATGACGGAAGGTCTGGCATGACAACCACCTTCGGTGAATGAAGTTTACTCCTGAGCAGTTAGTGTTGAAATTCAATGGGAAGAACAAAATCAAACCAGGAAAATTTAAAGTGCGATGGCTAGGGCCCTTCAAGGTACGCGAGGTCAATGCCAACGGGGCGATTAAGTTGTGGACACTCGACGGGAAGGAGATACCTGACACCGTCAACGGGTCGAAATTAAAACATTACCATGAACGGGCGACCGATCCCGAACCCTATAGATGAAATAATAATATTAAAAAAAAAAACCGTAAGGTCGTACGTGTCTGTACGACAGCTGACCGTACGGTCGAGGAAAAAAAAAAAGCTACGATGGAATCACCGTACGGTGAGACCACAGATGGTGGGACCACCGGATGGTGGCAACACCGACGATGGAACCACCGTGCGGTGGCAACACCAGCGGTGGGGCCACCGTGCGGTGGCAACACCGGCAATGGGACCACCGACGGTAAAGCCCCGCACAAACATAAAGCACAAACATAGCGGAATAAAATAAACACACAGCCGGCCCAGCCCACACACGCAACCCGCACCAACATAGCAGCAAACCGCACGAGGGCCACATCAGGTAGGAGCAGAATATTAACTTTACGGCAACGAAAGGACAGAGCATTACCGTACAGCTACAACAGAGGCACGTGCTTATTGCTTTAACCCTATTCGTTTTTCCAAAAAATAGGGCACAAACGACAAAGGAAGCATTATTTAATGGATGCTAGGGGGAAAAATTGGCAAAAGCAGTTGTGGCAGTTACCTGGTGCAGTACCGTCAACCTCAGGGAACAAGGGTGTGGTTTGGATTCTGCCTTCGGGTGTAATGTAAGAGGCGGCATGGCTGACAGCAGCCAAAAGAAAGGGAAGAAGGTACGCTCCAAAGTGCAGCAGACTCTAGCAATGAGTGACATGACGATGGACACAATTACTTTTGAGGGGTTGACTGGCACAGATTGCAGGAGATGGTGGAATGAGACCTCGAATGATGACCCTCTGAAGACGCAACTGCGAATTGCACAAGTACAGTGGACCATCCAGATGGCAATTTTTGGCATCAGGGACTTCGAGGTGGTGTTGCGTGCCATGATTGGTACTTACGACTCGCACAGGCGGCAATCAGTATTTGATTACGACCACCAGTAGCGTACAGTATCGTTTGCTTCGACCGAATTTACCAGGGTTTTTGGTATTCCGGGGATGCACAGAAAGAAAGTGGATAAGGCACAAAAAATAGCCACTGACTTCAAAGACAAACTTCTGAACTCCAGCACGCAAGCAAGAGTCGCGGTCTAAAGAAGTCGTTTTTAAGAGAAGGAATATGGCAATGACTGGTGGATGTAGTGAAGAGCCGGTTGATGGGAGCAAGTCGGGCTTCAGATATTGCCATGGCACAGATGGTGCTCATGAATGGCATCCATAACGGTATAGTATATGACTGGGCATCCGTATTAGCGGATAGAATGGAGGAATCCATGACTCTCCAGCACAGGACTTTCTACATGCCCTACCACGCTATCGGGCTCTTTCTCAATCCAGTACGCCTTCAGGGTTCACCGGACCAGGACCAGTACTTGGCACCACAAGGTCGTGTACACCCTGGACAACCCCCCATATTTTATTGGATGCACCTGGACAACATGGCGCCAAGCAGTGATATCCACTCTGGCCCGAAACGGAAGAGGAAGGTAGTGATTTCAGTGTCGGCAACAGAGTCTGAGTCTGGCAATAGTGACCCGAGTGAGGAGGCGGAGGACTCCAGTGATTCTGCCATGGAGACTAGTTTCAGAATGGTGGGTCAGGGTGGGCAACATGGAGAGACTGACATGGGGGCAAAATCAATGGCGGTCACGCAGCCTCTGGATGAGCAGACGACTTCCGCGGGTACCATGTTGCCTCCTCCAGGTGCGGTAGTGATGGCAGTACCCGTTCCTGGTTTTGGGCAAGGCCGGACACTCGTGATTATGGCCCCCCCACCTGTGACCGCGACACTGGTAGAGCCTCTGGTGGTGGGCGAGAGTCATCCCACGACAGTAGTAGAGGTTGGAGGGACAGCACCTGGGGAGATGGCGGTATCACCGGAACTTTCTGGAGGGAGTGATCGCCCTTGTCAGTAGGATATGAATGCATGGCTGAGCCGGTTCAAGTTGGCACCAATAACCCCCGTTGGAACAGTAGTCCTTTCTCCAAGGCATGAGCAAAGTCCTCATAAGTTGTGGACCTCGTCGAAGATGGTTCGCCAGAGCCTACGAGGAGTGTACCGAGAGATCACTCACCCATCCACGAGTTGATGTTGAGCCCTACGTAGGAGTTCACCTCGAGTTTCCCTCAGACTTCCCACGGGGCTATAGAGGAGCAGGATATAGTAGCATCTCCGAGAGGGGATGGCAACAGGGAGTTAGAGCAGTTTTTGGCGGATATGGTTGTGGAAGCCTGAATGGTAGTATCCTCAGTACGGTCTCAGGGTGAGGCCCGGGCAGACGAGGAGTTGGAGCAGCTATTGGAGTTTATGAGGGATAGATGCAGGACCCACTTTACTCAGTGCTTTGAGTCTGGTGGATGGTCTACCATAGAGACCTTGCAGATGTTGGAGAATTGGGGCCTTCGGGAGCAGGTTGGCAAAAGCAGCAGACAGGCATTGTTGAGGCAAATAGAGCAGTCCTTCCGCGAAACTTACTATGAGTTGCGGAGGATGCAATATATTGGCAACAGTGCAGAGACCCAGCGCAGGGAGGCCGTATTGGCATGGGATGAGTTGGCTACTAGGCTCCAGCAGACGGAGGAGCTCCACCGAGAGCAATTGGATCGGGCGACGGCCGCATGGGATGAAGAACGAGCTGCCTTGGAGACAGTGTTAGCCGGAGAGAGGACGGCTAAAGGTGCCTTGGAGGCCCAGTTGGAGGAAGTGCAGGAAGACAGGACCATGTTGGAGAACGGACTGAGTAGCGCTTTGGAGCAGGTGGATCAGAAAGATAAGGAAGTTTTGGAGGCCGCATTGATGGTGAAAACAACGATGGAATGCCAGATGGTGGCGGAGCGGGACCTCAAGTTGCAGACTGAACAGGTCTATGAGTTACACGCTTGCCTGAGCCCCCCCCCCTCTCCACTAGGGACACTTCCTCCACCCCCTTCTGAGTCCTGAGTTTTATGTTGTAATCCTTCCATGTTGTTTTGTCGTCCGGAGACGACCTTGTTTTTTGGGGGGGATGATGTTAGCGGCAATATTGTAAGCAAATAAAACTAGTTAATTAAGTTGTAAGTTGTAATTGTCTTGGTTAATGGCAACCGAGGGATGGTAGTTGCGGTGCGACGATTGGCGCTCGCACCCCTTGGTATCTTTATATACTTCCGAATGTAACTTGTGACACACAATTAGGAATGGAATAACATCTCTTATATTTGATCTGATATCTATGGCATTATTATTCTGCATTACGTGCTTTATCTATGTACTTTAAGTTATTCACCTGAGAGGGTAAACAAGAACTATCTTTAACATGAATCCAATCAATGATAACAAGAACATAGGCTTCTTCTTAAACATTCCGTCTGATTTATATACTAATATTTATTATTAATATACATATAGTTTATATATATATTTATATACATTATTTATTCTCAGATATTATCATTATATTACTGCAGATGCAGAACTTATTAAACATTTTAATAATTATAATTATATTATTATTATTAGTATTAGTATTATTTGTATTAGTATTAGTATTATTATTATTATTATTATTATTATTATAATTATTATCTAAATTTATATTACTATTCAATTCTGCATAAGAATGTTATCGGGCTTCATATATTAAGCATACATATTAAGCACATCCCATGCATACCACCAAGAACACAAATGTTACTCCCTGTAACTCCATAACAGTTCTATTCTAATTTGATCGTAGATGATATATCCTTCTTTTTTCCCTCTTACCATCATTCTCTTTTTATACCTCCCAATAGTCATGTCTCTTTGGAGTAATCTTTCCTTGAGGAAACACGTCTCATAATAATGGCTTAATTGCTGATTTGGGGAATTGTGTATTTTTTCTTAATAAGTGCTGACTAGTCAAACTACTATCTTATTGATAACTATTATTTTCTTATTGGAATTGTACCTTGTGCTGTCCATAAAAATTATGGAGGATTGACCCACGATGTTAATGTAATACTCCATATTGAAAGCGATCAGCAATTATAACAGTAAGTTCTAACAAACCCGATCTCTATGTAAAACATTATCGCTCAGGTTGCTTTTCATCTTATAGTCATTGTTGTATATTTGTTCTATTACTGATCATAAGCTTGCTGCCACTGAATGGATTTCTGACCAAGATCGCTACCTTCATAGGTTTCTAACTTACTCCTGGATTACTCTCCTGTCATTCCCCCTTAATATTACTTGTGCTTTAGTATAATATAGGGGGAAGTGATGACTCAAGGAAGGGTCACCACCTTCTAACAACAAGGTTACGTGGGATCCTTGGGCCCATACATTTAATGAGTTCATTAACAAATGAACTTTTTTTTAATAAGTATTTATTAATTGATAATAATAATTAATTAATAATAGCATCAAATAAAAAATATTAATTAATAGGTAAATATTAAATAATAAATAAACATTGATAATATTTATTGTTTAATATCCTTAATGATGTTAATGTTTATAATATAATGCTAATTTATTTTATTTGGATATTTCGGAATATTATTATCAACGAATATTAATCAAATAATATTATTTAATAATTTCAAATAATCATTCGTCGATAATTAATATATTAATTAATAATAATTATTGTTTCATTTATTCTCTACATAATGATCAAGGAGGGGACATGACACTTACAAGTTGGAGCTACCAGCGAGTAGCCGAGTACATAATGTCTTCCACGTGTCACGCCTCAAAAAGGCGCTTGGGCACAATGTGATAGTCTCTCCTGATCTGCCTCCTTTGGATGAAGAGGGAGAACTGGTGCTAGTTCCTGAGGCCATTGTAATGTCCCCACCTTTTTAGCATCTCAGTGGAGTTCTTAGCCTTTACATTCTCCGAAGGCTAAGTGGAGAAATAAGGAGAAATTGATTAAATTAATTTCTTATTAAGTCATTAAATAAAATAAAATTAAAAAAAGGTGACTTTATATTTAATTAATTTAATTAAAAGTGACTTAAGTGATTTATTTAAATATTTTAATGTTATTATAAAGTTATAAAGTAACTTTATAATAATAAAGTCACTTTAATATTATAATGTGTGAATATGTCTTTAATCCCACATTGGCCAAGAAAGTGTTCGAGCTCTCACAAGAAAGAATAAAAAGGGACTTAAGAGCTCATTTTATATCATCCATCCAGAGAATTGATATTTGTTTGTTATGAACTTGGGAGAAGAAGCCAAGGGTTTCTGATTCAGTCAGCCATTGGAGAGCGACAATTCTTTAGTGTTGCAACCATTTGAGGTGGTGAAATATCCACTGAATTTGGCATTTCAGGAGAGCTTCATTCTGGAGTTCTATTTGGGCTTTAAAAAGAAGGGAAGACATCTAGGGTATGCAGATTTTCGAATATATATCAATTGCAGACCTACAGTTTCATTTGGCAGCCATTAAAAATCAGAATTGAAGCAATCATTTCAAGATACAATTGCTGCTACAGTACCCGCGCTACAGTAGACGCTACAGTAACCGTGCTACAGTAGACGCTACAGTACTCGCGCTACAGTAATCCGTGAATAGTGAAACGCTACAGTGGCGTGAATAGTGACGTGCTACAGTACTAAGAAATCAGGCATTTAATTGGCAAATTATTCGTAGCTACAGCAGGAACGTGTTTAATTGGCAGTCCATTGAAGAGTGGAGACCATCATTTGCAGCAAGCATTTTGCATATCAGGTTCTCTAATTTTGCTGTCATAAGTTTTGGAAATTACATGTTATACCTTTGTAACTATTTGGTGTGAGAATAACTAATAAAAACTTCATTATGCTGCTGCCACATAATTTCTAGTTTGCATGCCAAGTGTTTGATGATTTGTCAAGCAGCTGTAGTTGTTATTTTTAGTTACTTATATGCATCAAAATCAATTGGCATATCATTTCTATGACATTGTTAGTCAATCTTTCATGGTTAGAGGCATTCAAAACATTAATTGCAGTGTACAAGACCCAAACAATACAAACAGAAAACTCATAACAGCAAGTACAGACTTTGCAAGACAAGTGTTTGACAAAATTCCCAAGGGTAGAAATCAATGATTTTAGGGCAAAGTTAGTAAGGGTTCTTATAGCCATCCTTGATGTCAGGGAACGATTGTTGAGGAGGAGAACCATCCGAGAGTATTTGGTTCAGTGGAAGGACATATCGGTGGAGGATGCTACTTGGGAGAATGAGGTGGTTTTACAACATCCTGGCTTGCGATTGCTTGAGGACAAGCAATTTTGGGAAGGGAGAATTGTAATGTCCCCTTCCTTGTGATGTTGCATTTAGTGGTCCATTGGCCTATTCTAGAGACCCGTAGGCTATGTGGAAAGATGAATTAAGGGTTCCCATGTTCCTTGGAGTTCCGACCAGACTTGTCAGGGGTGGAATGAGAACTTACTATTTTTAGTAAGTTAGGGTTTGGCTGTCAGGATGGTACAAAGTTGCTAAGCTCGCCAAGCTTTTTCTCTGGTTGCGAAGATAACGATTTTCGGAGCATTATTTCATGACTTACTATTTTTAGTAAGTACCAGTTTGGGGTACTCTATTTTTGGCAATCCTGGATTTGGTCCTGTCCCAGCACAATTCAGTGATCCTCATTGTTCGGCCTCATCTGGATTTCGTTAATAATCAGTACTGGAACTATAAGCAATTTAATTAAATATTATTCCTTATCCTAAGGTTATTATTTAATTATTTTATCACTTATTGATGTTATGGGAAATTGTGCAAAATATAATATTTTTCCTAAGTCATGTATGGGCGATTTATTTGGAGAATTAAAGGGAGACTTCATTCTTTATATTTTAAAGAATTTATAATGTCAAAAATCGTGGCCCCTCTCCTTGGCGCGATTTTGACTTGGCAAAGTGGGCGCCACTTTGGGTCCACCATGAAATGAAATGCAATTGGAATGAGGCAAAATTGGGAGGCAGTTTCATTTGAATTTCAGATTGGAAAAGCTATATAAATAGAGGTTGGGCTCCTCATTTGGTATCCAGAGAAAATATATCGTTATGCTGTCGGAATGACTCCAAACATTCTTCGAGAGTGAATACCTCCTAGATCCTTCCTTCCGGTTTCGAGTGTGAGACATCACTCCTAGCTGTGGTGCATAGTTGTGAGCTTCTTGGTGATTTTTGGGTGTGTTGGTGAAGATTTGTGTATGCTGCTGGTTTTTTTGGTAATGCTCGTGTGTGCCGGCTGAAAGTGTATTTCACTCGTAGTTGCCTATGTGTTGAATGCATCATTCTGGGTGAGGGCTCGTTGGAAGCATACTGGAGAGACAATAAGTCTCCTATATTGGCGTGGCATTTGGAGAACTGTCCAATTTTTAGTTACACATCGAACTTTTCAGCAAAACATGCCATTTCCAGAATTGCATTGGGATGTGAGCCTTTCTGTTGGTGCTCTTCATTTGTAGTTTCGAGGTATTGTTTTGTTTCCTTATGTCATATGCTTCATTTTCTTCTGATTTGGCATGATTCTATGGGGTTTTGAGTGAGTTACAAGCAATTTAGTGGGTTTCGGGATGGCTGGTTCTGCGTTTTCCTTGTATTTGATTTCAGAACAGCAAGTAGTATTATTGGTTAGAATGTGTTAGTGAATTCATAAGATATGTACTTCACTCTATCTCTTTTCACATTTCTATCATTGTAAGAATTGCTTCAGTAGTACTGACCAATTCATTCTATGTTGTATTTCTCGCTGAACAAGTGGAAGAGGATGGCTTAGCCGCCTGTATGTTTGCAATTCAGTTTTGTCCTGCCACTGAGCAAATGGTTGAGTGATATTGTCCTCCCGCTGAGATATGCGGTTGAGTGATAGTTTCATTTAAAAGTCCTCCCGCTGCATAAGCGGTAGAATGATTTGGTTCTATTATGCTTTGTTGCCTTGGCTGGTTTACCGCCAAGTTTGTGTTCTTCATCCCGCTGCAAAGTGGAAGGGGCTGGCTTGCCGACCAGTTTTGTAATTGCATTGTAATTTCCAGCGGAATAGAAAGCTAAGAAACCCCTTGTCACCGTGTGCTCTCACCTTCCCACATTGGGCTCTTGGTGATCAGAAAGTGGAAGGGTTACCTTTCAGCAGCATTTGGTTTTCATTTCCTAACCATAACAAATGTTGTGTTGAAAGTAATTGTGGAAAAATTTCAAAAAAAATAAGAGGGAATTTTACATAACCTCTTCTGCATTCTAGATCAGGTGTAAGATGATGGGGATCACATCCATTTGCAATATATAAATGAGAAAGACAAGACCATGACATTGCCTGGTTGGACGCAAGCCAAGTTGGTTGAAGACCCTATCCATGGTTCCTTCGCGCCAATGAAGCAATAGTTTGCAAAAAATCGCGATTATACCCGATTAATCCTAAATCCTGGAGCTAGCTGATTTATTCCCCAAAAAAATCCCAATTCATGAAAAAATCGTTGACCAAGTGTTGACCAAATTTTCAAAGATTTTTTGCATTTAAATCAGGTTAAAATCATGTTAAAAACCCCCAAAATGGCAAAAACGTGAAAAAATCATTCCAAAAACTTGCAAAACCCTAGAAAAACATGTGAAATTACTGAATTGCTTAGAAATAGGATTGGTCTAAGACAAAATCAGAGTTCCCCACACTTCACTTGTTCAAACCCACGAGCTCAACGACCCAACAAAGGTAGAAAGCCCACGAGCTCAATGGCCCAGTAGGGGTTTGAACCTTGGTGGCTACCTCACCAATGGAGTTTTTCTACCACAACACTAAACATTCAAAGACATAACTAATATATGTAGATATAGATATATGATTTATAATTTATAATTTATAATTGATATAGTTAATTTTTGCTCAAACAAAGACATACAATTTATTATGTGAGCAATATATCTAAAGTGCTGCACAAAATAAATCTGAATGACAACAAACAAGCTTACATAGTTGTAATAAAAGAGCCTCCAACACAATCATTAAAATTTGTCTCTACCTAAAATAGCAGTTGCAAGCTAGGTATTGCCAAAACCAGTGGCTTGCTAATCTTTTACAATAAAACAGTTTCAGTTTTCAAAAACTGAACTCTTGGAATTAAATCCAGTTGTGTATTTCTCAGGAATGCATATTTGCAGCATTCGGAATGTTTCTTGGTCTTTGGTCCCAGTGATGGACTTTAGCTTGTTGTTGAACGACACGCTTCCCAATGCTCGGTTCAGATCTCGCGCTCCTATAGCACGTTCATGCATCTTCTTCTTCAGCTTTTAGCATCGGGCTTCTTGACGTTTCAGGCTTTCTACTGGTTCTTCCGGACGATGCCTAACCTACGAACAATCAATCTCACTTTAATAAACCAATTTGAAAAATTAATTAAATTAATTTAACAAACATTAGATTTTTAACGTCTGGCTTCGTCTTGGTGGAGTTTGGGCTCGAGAAGCTCTTTGTGAGATGTATCTTTTAAATGCCTCTCTTCTAACATGAAATCCTGATTCTTCGTCTTGATTCACTCTCAAAATTTAGACAAAATTAAGGCTTGAGAGATGAACTGCGAGATGTTAAGTTTAAATGCACAACCTTATTCTAAACGAACCTCTTTCATAAAATTTGACCCTTGATATGTTGAAGAAAATGAGCGAACGTAAACTTGCAAATTAACCTTCAAAATCTCCACCTTAGCAAAATTCAAACATTTCATAAGGAGTATGCGATTTTCTTTTGTTTAAACGCCTCCCTTTTGTTCTTGAATTTCGGCTAATCAAGCCAATTTGCACAATTTCTACCCTAGCTTCAAGTTATTTGACCAAAATATATAACTTATTAAGATGCCCTTTGATAAATTTTTGGCTCTTTAGGTAAAATAAGAAATTCGACCATTGGAGAGAAAATGTGTGATTTTGGGAGATATTGAACTTTTCGGCCAAAATGATGTCTTTTCGCGATTTTGGTCTTTTAGAAGATTTTGGCTTATGTGAATCAAAATGGCATGATTTAGGAATTTTAAAGTTTCGGCCTTCTACATGTTTTGTGAGCCCTTTACTTGTATTTCAGCCTACTCAGCCGATTTGCGAGTTTTGAACTTGGCCATTTTGCTCTCGTTTGTGGGAATTTTGGATTCACTTGCGTTCAAATGCCCTTTGCGCGACTTCGGGCTTACTGAAGATTTTGAGTTTGATGTTTTCAGCCTACTGGACTTAAAACATGAACTCCACTCTTTCTTTCCTATTCTTGGGTTATGAAAGTGTTTTGCGCGATTTCTACACTCCCATTTCGGCTTGAATACATATTTTGCGCGATTCAGGAGTCCATTAATCTTTTCAGCTATTTTCCCCTTTGCTAGATGTCAAGTTTACGAATTTCGAGCCAGACTGCCTATTTGCGCGATTTCTACAATTTGTAATTTTCGACTCAAAGAGCCATTCTGGCGCAATCTAAACCCTACTAGCCAACTTTGGGAGATTGGTCTACTTTGTGAGTTTGTAATTTTCAGCCTAAATGCCGATTTCGCGAGTTTGGGGGTTTTCGGCTCAGAAAGCCTTTTTGCGAGTTATGCCATTTTAAGGCTAGAGGGCCCTTGTGCAAACTTTGACGCGATTTGGACTTTGCCTCCTTTTTCAGCCTATACACCAATTGTGCGCAACTTTTGATTTAACGTCTTTCCGTCTAAATGATGTATTTGTGCGATATACGATTTCATTAATGCTTTTAGCATTTTGGACGATTTGCAGGATCTCCTACTTGTCTCACTTTCGGCCTCCAAGGATATTTTGTGAGTTTAATGTTTTTCGGCTCTTTGAAGCCCTTTTCGCACGACTCTTCTCACATTTCACCTTGTTGAGCTGATTTGCGGACTTTGAACTTCGTGTTTAGGAATTTCGGGCCTTTTTGCAAGAATGCGCGATTTAAATTGTACGCCTCCCTCTATACTTCGGCACCTCACAAAACTTACAAAACTGCCGAGTTTTTCCAATTTTGGGTTTACTTAGCTCGGCGATTGGAGGGTATTGTGGTGGATTCGAGTGACTTCACTCCTTTTGTTGCCTTCAAATTTTTCAAGATTTACCTTTAGCTTTGAAAGCCAATGGCTGGAACTCCTCTCTACCAATTAGGCAGATTGCAACCACGGGGGTCCCTGTCAAAAGGACGGGGTGTGCAGTGCAGAGCACAACAGTACGATCTCTGTAATGTCCCCTTTTTTGGAGGAAGAATAATTAATTAATTAAGTTGTCGCAATTATTGATATTTCTTAAGGATAGCTTAATTAATTATTTGAATTAATAGTATCAAGTTAATTATTTATAAAGTTATCAAATAAATTAAAAATTAAAAGGTGGCTTTATATTTAATTAATTTAATAAAGTGACTTAATTTAATATTATATCATAAAGTCACTTAAGTATAAAAGGAGATCTAATTGAGCTTCAAGGCAGCCAGGAATTGATATTTGAATTGATTGGGTTTTCTGGAGCCAAGGGGTTTCAGCAGATCTTTGTCTTTGGGAACGAAAACTCCCATTGATAGCATAACTGAGGGAGTGAAAGATCTCTTGAAGGGTTGCATTTGAGGAGGTGATACTTCAGTCATCTCAATTGTGCTTAGTTGTGGCCAAAGGCCAACTCAGCTTAAGTTCAGTTTTGTGAAGTAAATAGAGACATCTTGGTATGGAAGGATTTCATTGACTGTGCTTCATTAATGTTGATTCCACGTCCCAGCTCACTGAGTTTATCTCAGACATTATCAGTCCTTCATATTTGTGCTTATTGAGTTTCCATGGCATCTTCATGGTAGACGGCTTTGGAGGGTATTCAGTTCATTATTATTCGGATACCTATGTGCATCGATTCACTTGAGGAGGCAAGGCGATTCATCTAGTATTTTTGGAGGAGAATTGAAGTGATTTCAGGTTACATATAAGATCTGAAGCAAATCGAACCAGTCATCTATACCCCACGATTTTGCTTATATCTCCATTGTGGTGCATTGGTTTCCTCCTAGATTGTGGCGCCCACCTATGAGGAGTTCAACAATGATATTCGTGGCTTGAGAGGAGTCCAAGGAGCTGTTAGTAATTAACTACTGTAATTAACATCTGCAGCAGGGGCGATTTGGAGAAATATTTGATTTGGCTAAGGGGAGGCTCAAAGTGGAGAGATATTGCTTGCTTCTTCAATCACAGACCTACGTGCTACATTCCAGGTTCTTTTGGCATTGAGATTTCATTGTATTTTTCACTTTGTATAAATGTATTCATGGCTGCCATTTGTACTCAAAGATTCTGAAATGATTTGTTGAAAGCCGAAAGTCTTGGCCCTTATTCAAATATTTGTAATAAGTCTATTGCCTTCTAATAAAGGGAGTTATAAGATTTCATTTAGTCTATATGTTGTTACATGATTGTATGCCAACTGTTTGTCAAAATATCAGTCATCTGTAGGTGTACATTTTCTACATTATGATTCATGTATTTGCATCAGAACGATTGCACATTCATCGTAGAGGGTTATCTTCTTGTTTAGTAGTTTTTTGCAAGTCATCCTTGATTGTTAATCAAAGTTAATGCTATCAAAACAAGTCTGAAGTATTATATCAGTCAGTACTGCATAACACGCAAGATTATACAGCTGTCCAAAACCGCATAACACGCAGGTTATACAATCTGAAACTAGAATAGCAGGTTATCAGACAATTGTTTGATAATATTCCTTGCATATTCAGTCATACACCAGCAAGAGATACTACACTCTCACCTTGCCCACTTTGAGATATGGATCATCAAAAAGTGATGATATTCAAAAAGAGAAAAGGTGTGTATATTACATTGTCATTTTGTTATCGATCCATTTCCACTTGTTATCTATTAACTTGGCATGATCCGAATTTGCATACTATTATTTTTCACTTTGGCATTGACACATTTCCATTTGTTCCCTATCAATTTGGCATAATTGAATTTGCACATCATTATTTGTCTTTTTAGTGTTGTCAATAAAATCATCATTACCATCAAGAAAATGATCAACATCTGAATTTTCAGAATTGGCCAATCTTTGCTCATCATCATGTAAAGTGTGGTGGATGTCATGAATGTGTTGAAGATGGAGTTTGGCTTGATGGACCAATAACTTGGCTTGCTTTGCCCTTTCTAGCCAACCATCAATCAAATTATGAGATTGTTCTATATCAGCCGCTCCAAAATGTTTAAAATCAGTCCCATTACGAGATGCATCATAAATTTTACCATGCCCAATGCTTGCATTTTGTGTGCCAATCATAGTAGAATCTACATCGCTCATTTCCCTGTGATTAGAGGCTGCAATGTCATGACAAATGGAGGATTTACCACTGCTGTTAAACATCAGAAAATTAGAGCTGATTTCTTCATTTTTACCCATGTTTTTAAAAGCCTCCATGTTAAGCAAGCAAGCATACTGTTAGCTGCCTCGTTCTTTGGTTCACTCATTAGTACCTTAAGCACAATATGTGTACCCATGTGATTAAACTCCAACTCCATCTTGTTGAAATCTTGTGCATACCTCCCAAGAGACTTCAACCATTGCACACCAAGTACCACGTCCGTCCCTCCACCAATACCAACAACATAGTAATGATCTATGAAAGAATAATTATCCAATGCAATAGATAATCAGTGTACCCTTCTTGTGCAACTCACTTGGGAACAATCCACTAGCATGACATGAAATCCATCAAATTCCTCTACCTCCAGCCCCTTATTTACCACAAAACCCCCATTGATGAAATTATGAGTGCTACCGCTGTCTACCAAGCATAACACTCGTTCCTTGACAATCCCTTCCAACACGAAAGGTTGATACATAGGAACACTGAAAAGAGTAGCAATAGTGCCATAAGCAACATCATGTGTATCAACAACATCCTCATTGTTGCCCTTAGAACTTGTATCTTGAATTTGCTCATCATCCACATCTGAATGAACCTCAATGAGATGTGCCTTGCCATTCCCACGGCATCTGTGTCCACGCTCCCAAGGCTCCTTATACGAGAACCATAGGTTCTTCCTCTTCAACTCATTATAAGTCTCCTAATCCATCCTGAGAGGAGGTGGTGCATTCTGGTGTTGGGTAGAAGACCTCTGCAAAGGTTTGGGGCCATCAAAAGATTTCTTATTCTGCTGATGAGAAGTGAGCGGTGGTGTAGTCTCAAGGTCCAGGGTAAAGTGAATAATCTCATGTAGCGTCCTAGGCTTAAGAGCCTTGACCAATCCCCATAGTCTGTCATGCAAACCCTCAATAAACAACATCACCCTGCATCTATCTGCCATCTCAGGAACCATAACAGCAATATGTTGGAACTCATTAAAGTAAATTTCAACATGTGGAGTCTCTCACAGCAGTGCAAAGTCCCTGTAACACAACTCAACGTCCTTACGATCAAATCTAGCAATCAACCGCTAAATAAAATCAATGTAAGAATGTAAAAGTCCATGGTTTTGGGTGACCAAACCATGGTGCCACCAATCATAAGCCACACCCTCCAAATGTAATACCGCAAACTGTATGGCCTCATCCTCAAGCATTGACTTAAGTGACAGGTAAATATGTAGTTTGTTCACCTAGTCTCGTGCACTAATCTTCCCACTGCCATCAAAGGAAAATAAAGTAATCTTATCGGTAGCCCACTTGAGATCACTATTTTGCTGTTGTCTAGGCCATGTGTCATTACAGTTCCTCATATTGTCCCTATGATGCATACAGTACTGGTGTAAAGGGAACGCATCTCTAACATGTTCTAGGAGACGAAACCACTCATCACTAGCTGCCATAACGATATCCTAAAACCCAATGCCCTCCTGTGGGTCTGCTGCTAGTGGCTCATCTCTCAAAGTGAAACGAGGTTGCATAGGCATGTCAATTGTCCGTGTATATGCCCTGTCACGCCTAGGAGAAATAGATGCACTACCCAATGATGAAGGAGCCCTACTACTACCACGGCTCCCAACTACAGTAACATACCTGTCACGTCTACCACACCTATCCCTGTGACGAGTCAACCTTAACCTGTCCAGTGTATCCTAAAATCTATCTAGTACGTGCACAATCCTAGGCTGAGAATTAGCCAGAGTTCTCATGACTTCATCTGGATCAAGATAGTTCTGTCTCTCCTCCTGCCGAAGACTCCTATTTCTGTCAGGTATATCACCCATATCAAAATCCAAGTGTCCCTGTGCTCTTTTGCATGTATAGTACCTGTAAGGTCCAATTCTTCCCAGATGTATAGAATTAATTAGAGGACCCTCAGGGTGGCAGGATCATTGCTCTGATACCACTAAAAGATCCCCAGCCAAGTTATACTGAATTTTTCTGATTTTTGTGTTGCTAGTTGCTTATTGATTGGTAGTTTGAAGATAGTTTTTTGATGTTTTTTGCTTGGGTTTGATACCGATGGTTGTATGAAGGTTTGATCACGAAAGAATACCAATTTAACAATACTTTTCAACTTAAACTACTGAAATATAATTCACTGATGATAAAACTCAGAATTCTGATTTTCGGAAAGCAGTATAATAATTTCAGATTATCAGAATTAAGAAATCTATTTTATCACTTCAACTAATTTGCATACCAAGGAGTCCAGCTCCTAACTAGGAGGGGGTTTAATCAATTAATCTTGAATAGAACGCAATGGATGAGCGTCCAATGATGTCCAATGACTCCAATGGAGTTTATTTGCATCAATTATAATTAACAAAAACAAATATTCTGAAACTGCTAAGAAATGTGCCTAGCCTCCAAGCAAGATTATTGAATTTACTAAGTTTTCCTCAATGAATGACTGATTTGAACCCCATTAGCCATCTGTAGCCTGAAGAATTTATCAAATCTCTGATGGAAAGTGATGACAATGAAGAACAGTCCAATTTCAAACCCTCTACTATGATGTATGACCCAAATTATGCACCTTGAGGCCTACAAGTGGTACGGCCAGCAAGAAAAGGGTATGGCTGGCCCACGGAATGGTACAGCAGCTTTTGGGGTATTCCAAACCCTCTTAAATCTGCAAGGTATTTCCCAACCCTCTTAAATCTGCAAGGTAAAATTTGAATCTTCTGATATAGGTCTGAATCCGCTGATAGTACTCTCAATTGAAGCACAAATAGGAATCCTGTTATGAATTCCCCACAATTATGTACTGGGTTTGCCTCCAATTCACTAATTCCCAAGGAGTTTTTGTTCCCTGAAGGCTGGTCAGCTGCTAAAAAACATTTGCAGAGCTCAATACCAACATAGCTGATGTAAAAAAGATTGAATGAATATCCAAAGAAACCCCAACATGTCACCTTAATAGCCTCTAACCCTAAATGTACCTTTTAGGGTTTCCATGCTTTATTTTAAAACACTATTAATTACTTGGCCTTCCTCTATGTTGATCGCACCTTTTCCCTAGGCTCCCTTTTATTATTCTAAGTTTTAAAAACTACTTATGTTATGTCTCCTAGCCAACGTGGCCCAAGGTTGTCCCCTTTGTTATAATATTAAAAATATTTTATTAAGAAAGCACTTTATTCAATCCAATGGAGTTATTAAAGTTATTAATTTAAAAATCCAAATTTATTCCCGAATTCACCACATGAACTCCCAAACTAAAAAATTGAATGCAATGACCTGTCCAAGGATGATGACTAGAAGTGGTGGTGCAACTGGCAATCTCCTCCTAAAAAGCAGGGATGCTCCTAAAAATTAGGAGACTATCTCAAAATGATGATAAACAGTCCTAAGCCATTCTGCTTTGCTCCTTGGCCCTCCGATGGTCAAACAGTCAACTGACAGTCTCCTAAAAAATGGACTCAGAAAATCACCAAACCCCCAAATGGTTTCCATATCCACCACATTAACCCACAAGAACCCTAATTATAGGCTAACCCATGCTAACAACTGGACTGTCTAAGGAAGGGACATTACAATTGTGGTTAGCGTCAAAGATTGCATATCTTTTTATTTTGCTTTTTCTTAATTATGCTTTCTGAATTTTCCCTTATTCTTGTAATAAATATATGATTTTTTGACCAGTGGTGTTGGTATTGGGAACAAATCTAGTAGGATTTGTAGGATTTTCCTTTGCTGGAACTCGGTAGGAGTTATTTAAGACATTGTGTTGGGTTGTTGCCATATGCATATGGCTTGACTTAGACATACACAAGAAATGTGGCCACGTCTATGACAAATCTTGCATCAAATTGGGATATTTTCATAGTCAATAAGTTGCTCCTATTCAGCCATGTGGATAAAGCATGATCTAATCTGATAAAGTCTTATCCAAATTCAAATTAACACAAACATTTGTACTCCAATGCCTGAGTTTAGATTCATTTGTGAAACCATAACATACTCTCCTATTGCAGACACAATCTCCCTTATTGTGGATTCATGCCAATATTTTCTTGGTAGAAGAGGAAGGAGAATGCAAGCTTGTTACCATACTTAAGAAATTATCCATAGGATTAAAAGTAGGAGACCAGTGTTCCATAAATAAACCCGATCTGTTCGCAACCAAGCTCCTGCTTGAAAGATCATGCCATATTCGTAAGAATGCAACCATTTGACATTATGAAAGTTTCTATTGATCTCACAAGATTTCAATTTGCTTGGATCCAGGCTTGAAGGGTCTAGAGGCCAAGATATGCTCCCACAGATTTTGATATGAGACCTTTGATTTTGACGGTCCACAATCTATGCTCTAGTTAATCATCTGCGAAGAACTTTGGGGAGAGATTCCATTTTAAGATAGCGTTCATCCTCTTCCATTAAAGCTAATATAGGTTGACAATACGGCAATGCACATACTCTTGCAATAAAGATTTACATTTGAATCTGTTGACAGATGTTGAAACATCTGTGAGAATGCAGTTTAAATTTGGAGCTTGCAATGGTGCATGCACAAGTGAGGAGGCTCTGGCATTCTGCCCCTTCCCTCCCCCACAAATTCATTCACCTGCACTCCCTCACTCCCAGAGGGACTAGAGGATAGAGAATTTTTTGCAGACCAGATGGGTGATGAGAAAGTGATAGGAGACTGGGGGCATAGTTCAGATCTGGTTTGGTAATGGCTGAAACATGTGACTCTCCTTTATTCCACAATGGCTTTTATTTATTAAAAAAGATCATAAGAATGCAGATTAACTTTATAATATGAAAAAAAAACACGAAGTCCAAAACCATATATCATAGCTTATTACAAATCATTCATTTTGGAAATAATACCAGCTACCTCAGCTTCTCCAGCATTATCGAAAGCATCAACAAAAGAAATTTATACAGAGTTACCTGTCTGTTCTAGTCTTAATTCTTCTCTGCAAAAAAAAAAGATTTTATAGAATTAACTTCATCCTCTGTCATAGATTCTTCACATGCACCCTTTGTACCAGTCTATACATTTTTCTTAGCATCCATCAGTAGAATTGAAATTTGTGATTCTTTAGAAAAGGAATAATAAATATCAATTAAAATTGGAATACAGACATGTAGCTATCTTTCAACTAGAGTTATCAATGAAATTTACTTTAAAACCTAATAAATGCTTTTATAGGGAATCATTCATTCAGATTGGTTTAAGGTTTTGCGACTATGAGAAACTTTAAGAGGAATAAGATATGTAGTACCAATATGCCAAATACAAACAGTATTATGTTTTTCATTATTTAAGCATCCAATAAAAAATATTATGTTTCAAAGATAGAAAAGAACAATACTTGCAGGGTCAAGTAATTTGTGATACACTTTAACCAGTCCTTTTTGGCGAGAACATTGGACAAATAACTTTGATGCAAGATTCTTCACTGGTTCAACCTTTGGACCACATAGTGATTTCAAGAGGTTACCGGTATTATCATTTGACACCTGCAAACATGAAAAGGCAAATATAAGTGGTAGAAGCACAAAATATGCCATGAAATGACATAAGAAAAGTGAACTGATGTAATGAATTACTCTTGTTCTTTATAATATTAGTCAAGGACTATCCAGAATCTTTGTGGAACCATTTAAGTTTTTGTCACCTGAAATCAAGAAGAAAAGATTTTTTGTCATGAAGTACTTATTTCTCCATCTAGAAGGATCTACTCATTATATTGAAAAACTATGGTTGAGCTTAGGAAATCATTCTCAGTCAGATGGGAAACTATGATGAGACTCTTTCAATGGAAGTTACAAGGAGATCAAAAATGATAATGACATAAGAAAAGTGAACTGATGTAATGAATTACTCTTGTTCTTTATAATATTAGTCAAGAACTATCCAGAATCTTTGTGGAACCATGTAAGTTTTTGTCACCTGAAATCAAGAAGAAAAGATTTTGTGTCATGAAGTACTTATTTCTCCATCTAGAAGGATCTACTCATTATATTGAAAAACTATGGATGAGCTTAGGAAATCATTCTCAGTCGGATGGGAAACTATGATGAGACTCTTTCAATGGAAGTTACAAGAAGATCAAAAATGATACAAAAAGCTTTGTCTAGGAAGAAATAGAAAAGTGAACTAATTATGTGCACAGGATAACATTTATCAATAGCTACCAATTGATTGATACATAATGATGCAGACGGTGCAATAAAATCGAGTATAAGTTCATCTAATAGCTAAAGGAAGTTAATATAGATTATTTTGATCTTCTCACTAATCCAAAGGTTCCACTTCTGAAATATGATCAATTTAAAATAAAGTTGCAGGTAGAATTTTTTAAACTGCAATTTGAATCATATTTATGATCCCAGAAAATGTTCAATACCTCAACAACAACTGTCCCAGAGGACTTCCCAAGAAGAGGGTGCAGTGCTAAAACAGAGAGAACTGCATCTGCATCAGCTTCATACCTAAAATTCCAATGCAATAAAATTTTCATGTTCTAATAAAATATTTCAATTTTTGTTTGTAGAAATCGACAGAATACATAATACATTGATCAAGTTCAAAAATAAATCATTTTCATTAGTAATTTCAAGGATGCTTGATAAAGTTTGGATCACATCAACTATAACATGAAAGCAAACATACATAGTGTAATTTTCACAGAATAGAACAGGGTATAACTTCAAATGCATCATATTAGTCAATGATCATGATACCAACTGTAAATGAGAACTTATATTGATGTGTCACCTGTGCATTGCTTTTAACATTTTGGAGTTGTGCTTTGTGAGTTAATTTATAACTAATCCTCAGATTACCTCCTTCATCGAATTCTGTTATGGGCCTCACCTGCATACCTGTCTTCACATTAGTACCTAGCTTTGTTTAATGTGTGGATTTCTTAGATGATTGCACATTAGATTGTGTGGTGATTGATTGGGATTCAAAAAGAAATCCTTTAGCTTTAAGGATGACAAGGATACGTGCAGTAGATGGAAGTTTTGGATTTAAGAGAAGATGGAGAATTCAGAATCATTAGCACTAAGCCTCAGCTAAGGCCTTTTTATTTTATATCTAAGTTACCGGTTCTTCTCCTTTTGGCTTGGGTTCAGGTTTTGGTTCTTGCCCGGTCCTGGTTCTCCCCGGGTTCTCCTTGGGTTCCTCCCAGGTCCTTCACAGGTGGTCGGGATCCCTGTCGCAGGACCCACAAGGAACCCGGCCACCTGGGAAGGACCCAGGTGGAACCCAGGTCGAACCCAGGAGGACCCGCGTGAACCCAGGCCCGTGGTTTCCAAAAAACAGGGGCACGGGTCACAAAAACAATAAAAAAAGACTTTCTAAAATAGTTTTTTTATAATAAAACTCTAATTCGCCCCTTTATGACTTTTTAAAAAAGACTTGAAACTTGAATATTATCTTTTTTGCTAATTGGGAATACAATATTAGACTTTAGTTATTAGTTTACTGATTACATTTGCGATATATGAATATTTATTGGCATTGGCAATTAATAATTATGGATTTATGATTTATGATTTATGTATGGAAAGTCACATTGTATATTTTATTTTTGTATGGATTGTATATATTGAACATATATATAATATATCGGTATATGTATATAATTAAAATATATATATATATATATATATATATATATATATATGTACGGACGAACCCGTACCCAAGATTTTATTTTTTTTGCCGAATCCGCGAATCCGTACCCGAATCCGAGCCCGAATCCGAACCCGAACCAGTAACTTAGTTTTATATTGAATCACCTTAGCTGAGGCTTTAGGGAAAAAAGTAGGATCATTGTACACTGCAATAAAAAATATGGATTTGCAGACTTATAAAGACAATCGCCAATCTTGATGATCATCAAAAGGTATTGACTGTAAGACAAGTTAGTAGAAATGCTCCTTCTAGGAACCGTTCCTTCAATCTTTAATTAAATTATACTTGAATATTTTTCTTGTATAATTTTACAGATATTTTTTGATAAGAAAAAGTATTTGTATTATTAAAGGAAAATGTACATGATCAACAACTGGAAAAGTTGAATGTGCTATTTGTAGTCAGCATAAAATGCTTATTGTTATGTTTGATAATTTTGGTTATCCAACAGTGTATTAAGTGGGTTGTCACTATCAGGTAGTTATGTGTCCGTTGGTTGATGGTTGTGTTCGTCTCGGCAACCATTGGGTCCTCTAAATATGTTGTGTATCGCCAAGGAAGGTAGTCTGGAATAGTCGGGTCAATTCTAATCCTTGGTCGACCATCTTTGGTCTTCTCTATGATAATCACATGTGCCAATAAAGATATTTTTACTATTGTGTCTGGCAAGCGTTGTCATGTATATTATTATGTCCTATATTTGATTCAATAGATATAGTAGTAAACATTTTGGCGTTGCTGCCTTAAAAGAAATCGGGTCAGCCTTGAGTGATTCATGCTCATAGAACCCAATAAAGGTGAGAAGAGGCCACAAGGTGGTCAAGACCAAGTGATTAGGTCATTCGCCCACCCTCAGCCCGAGGGAGCACAAAGACAAGTCCGAACCTAGAAGTACTCGGAGTGTTGGGACACTAGAGGTGGACGTGTAGAGGATGCGCACATGGCTAAGAGAGCAAGGAAAGCACCAAAATGTAGCAGTCAGAACAATCCACCTAGGTCCAGCACACCTGGAAGTACTTGGAGTGTTGGGGATGCTGGAGGTGGACGTGTAGAGGACGCACGCATCACTGAGAGTGCAAGGAAAGCACCGGAACATAGCGATCGAAACAGTCCACCCAAGTCCGACCCACAAGGGAGTAAGTAGGCGAGAAACCAATTCGCACGAACTTGCCCCTCGTCGAGGAACCATGTATAAGGGGACTTGAGCCGAAGACTCTAGAGAGGAGAGGGAAGAGAAACGAGCGTGACCAAGGTGCAGAAGATGCACAAGGTGGACGCGTAGAGAGCTCACGCGTAGCCAAGAGTGCAAGAGAGGCACAGGAATGCAAGGAGCAAGAACGTTCAATTTGGTCGAACACACACAGTACCTTCCAAGCAAGGATAATGTTGCACAACCAGAATACCCAGGAGAGGCAAAAATGCTCGAAGTTCACAATAGATGGATCAGAGAACCCTGTACGACATTGTAAGACATGTATAACGATATATCACCACAATTACTAGCTGAAAGCATTTCCCACCACCCTTTAGGGAATTGCTATTGAATGCTACATAGATCTAGACGCTAAGGAAAAGGCCGGCTAGAGTGAATGAAATAAGGCATTTGAAGAGGAGTTCAAACTCCTGAGGGATGACAACGAGATTGTAGCCGAAATCTACAATACCAAGCAGGGGAAAAATGAGAGTGTGCGGGCTTACAATCGTAGGCTCAAAGAATTGTTGATCAAGATGGAACACCAGTCGGCCGATGGATTGAAGAAGATGTGGTTTGTGCAGGGACTTGTTCCATCTCTTGGGAGGAAAATTTAAGTTGTTCCTCCGTCCTCATACGCCGATGCTTACAATTGGGCGATGGAAGTCCCTTTTTGTAAACAACAAATTACATCATTTTTTACTGAGTTTATCCCTCACATTGTCAAGACCTGACAATAGGAACCTTGGGGTGACCTTATTTGATCATATCTTTAGCATTTGAGGTTTCCTTATTCAAGAGAGGATAGAATACTTAGTGTATTTTATTATGTTTTGGAGAGTGTCATAAAACACCCATCAACACTTGAGATTTTCACTTTGCCGAATCTACACAAAGTTATTCTGTCGAGTCACGTGCCGAGTTCGAGTCTCGTTACTATGGATTTAACAATTTAAAAGCAATGCATTAAGTAATCTCAATTAGTGTAACGGGGAAGCAGTAACTATATGTATTTAACAATTTAAAAGCAACGCATTAAGTAATCTCTACCAAATGTGTGGATCTCTTCAAACAGCTTATCACTGCCTCCTTTGCTGTTCTTATCAATGGATCTCCCTCCATCTTCTTTCAAGCCTCTAGAGGACTGAAGCAAGGGGATCCCATTTCTCCTATCCTCTTCATAATCATGGCTGAATGTTTTGGTATATCTATGGAAAGTATGGTGATGAGAGGAATGTTCAAGGGACTCCAACCTTCGTCAGTTGATCGTACATGCTCCCACCAACAGTTTGTGGATGATACTATTATCATGGGGGACTCAAGCATCTCAGAAGCCAAAACTCTCAAGGACACCCTGTGTAAGTTTGCATCTGCTTCTGGCCAACTTATCAATTGGGTTAAAAGCGAAGTGTTTTTCATCAACACTCCTGAGAGGAGACAGCATAGAATCAACAGAATTCTCGAATGTCGGATTGCTGATCTTCCGGCCACTTATCTTGGTCTCCCTCTAGGCATTGCACCACCAGATTCGTTTTGGAGTTCTCTGGTGGACAAATTTCAAAAAAAACTTGCTGGATGGAAAGGTGCCCTTTTAAGTCAAGTTGGAAAGCTCCAACTTCTAAAAGCCTCCCTTCAAAACATTCCTATTTATGCCCTTAGCCTCTTCAGAATTCTTGTTAAGTATGCTGAAGCAATTGAGAAAATTCAGAAAAAATTTCTTTGGTCAGGGGTCGAGGAAAAGAAAAGAATGTCTCTTGTGGCTTGGGAAAAGGTGTGCAGACCGAAAAGTAATGGAGGCCTGGGCCTGAGAAGAATCCGGACCCTCAATGAAGCTCTCTTGTCTAAACAGGTTTGGAGACTATTCCACTCTAACAGTGAATGGTGTAAAATCTGGACAAGTAAGTACTCTCTTTAGTCTTCTTCTCTTCCAGCTTTTATCAATTCTGATTTCAGCATGAATGGGTCCCATATCTGGAATCATGCCTCTAAGTGTAAAGACAGCATTGCCAAAGGGGTTAAATGGAATGTTGGCAATGGTAGGAAAGTTAGATTTTGGGAAGATCCCTGGCTCCTCGACAAACCTTTGGTAGAAATCCCTGAATGGGCCCCTTTTGCTCCCTCCTGTATTAGAATCTTTGGCCCTCTGGTTGAAGTTTATTGGATAGGTGATAAATGGAAGAACATTGAAAGTATTCACCTGGGCCTTATTAATCTCAAGAACCATCTCTCTTCTGTTTGGCTGAATAAAGAGGAAGACTCCCTTATTTGGAAATTTGATTCTAAAGGCAACATCACTGTCTCTTCAATGTATGGTGTTCTTTCCCCAACCCCCTCTGAGAATCCTTTTTGGTCTAAAGCTTGGATAAAGGGTCTAATCCCTAAAATCAATTTTTTCTATTGGACTATCCTTCAAAATAAAATCCTGACCTTAGATAATCTTAAGGGTAGAGGCTTTTCTTTCCCTGATAGATGTGCTCTCTGTCTCGAGGAGGAAGAGTCTGTGGACCATTTGGCTATCCACTGCTCCTTTACTGCTTCAATTTGGGAAAGACTTCTTAAGAATTTTTGCATTGATTGGGTTTTTCCTAACACTATAAGTGATTTGTTCCATTCTTGGAATTATCACTGAGCTAACCCCTTTTTGAGATATTTGTGGCAGCTATCTCTCCCTCACATTCTGTGGGGAATATGGAAAGAAAGGAACAACCGTATCTTCAAGGACACTTCTCTCACCCAGGATGTTGTTTTCCAGAAAATTCAATGGGCTATTGTGGAGAACATTGGAATCATTGGGAATCCTTGCATTTCTGCCAACCCCATGGAATCTCACATTTTAAGTTCCTGGAATCTGAAGAATGTTGGTAGTCCTGATCCCACTCTAAACAAAAGACTCGAAGCTAGATGGCATACTCCCCCACATGGTTGGCTCAAAGTCAACTTCGACGGTGCTGCAAAAGGCAATCCTGGTCCTGCGGGATGTGGTGCAATCCTCGGAGATGAAAACGGTAACTATAAGGAAATGATTGTTGTTCCTATAGGGAGTCAAACTAACCACAAGGCAGAAGCAATGGTTGCACTCCAAGGTATTCTCTTGGCCAAAAGATGGAATTGTCCCTATCTTTGGATAGAAGGGGATTCTAATAACATCATCAAATGCCTAAAGAGAACCTCTAAGCCTTCATGGACTATCAATAACATAATAAAGGCTGCTAGAGATCTCATCAACACTTTTGAGAAATGCTTCATATCTCATATCTATCTTGAAGCTAATGGTTCTGTTGATTGGGCAGCCAACGTGGCGGTCATTCAAGATAAAATGATCACATGGAAGGGTGAAGAGCACATCCCCGATGACGTCAAATCAATCATTTTTAAGGATCGATACAATAGTACCCCAAAGATCATAAATGGACAAAGTAATGATGAAACAGATTAAAAGGAGTGCTATGAGTAATAATAATAAAGTCAGTACCATTTATTGCAAGACTTACGCTACCGCTTCCCACGCTTTCTGGGTATTTTTGGTAGTTCCAAGAAATCTCTTGCCTAAAGCTCTCTACAATTCTCGACCTGCTGCTCTGAATAGTGAAAAAATGGGAGGAAATCGACGCTGCTATGAACCCAGCAACTGCAAGGAGTGGAAGCAAAAGGAGGTTCTCTCGAACATTTTGTAGAAGGGCGGGTTTTCAAAGTTTATGGAGAGGCTCCATGGGCGCAACACCACTGTTACTAATTTCTTCTATAAAAACTGGAGAAAGGGCACTCTGAAGATGGGAGATCAATCAATCTCCATAGATGAAAACCTCATTGCTCAGGTTACGGGTCTCCTCAGGGAAGGAAGCAATTACTACAGAGACAGGAAATTGAGCAAGGAGGCCATTGAAAGATATCCTGAAACGACAAAGAAGAAAAAGCGCTTGGTTAAGCTAAGGAAAACTTACTATCCTCCTAGGGCTTTTGTTAAACCATGGAGGGGGGTCTTATTTGCTATAATGCGCTATGTAACTTTGGATGGTAGATTCACAAAAGTGTATGGCTACCATTTTGTTTTGCTGAACCATTTTAGGTTTGATGAAAAAGTCAATATACCATATTTTCTGCTGTGCTCTATGAATGCTACCATTAAGGCCCATAAAAAGAACCCTAAGGGTGATATAGCCATGCATCAAGGTCTCGTTGTTTTAATTTATGACCACCTCAAAGCCAACCAAATTGCCCGCCCTCAGCCTTCTATCTCTGAGTCTGAGGAGGAAGGGTCGGATTCTGTTTTTTCTTTGGGTGAGGAGTCAGAGAGTGATTCGATGAGTGAGTCCGAAGAGAGTCTGGATGACTCTGAAGCGGAAACTGGTAAGAAAAGAAAACATGTGAGAACCAAGCCTTCCTCCTCGAAGGGTAAGAATAAATCTAAAGATAAAGTTCTCCAAATTAGCTCCTCCTCGGAGGAAGAGGTCTCTGAGGATTTTGAGAAGGAACCCCAATCTCCTCAAAAAAAGAAAAAGAAAATTTCTATTCAGACAAGGAACAAACAGAAGAAACAGGATGCCAACATTATGGAGCTTAAGGAACAGATGCAAAGAAAGAACCCGGACTTCGACCAAAATTTGGAGGAGGAGACCACTGGGGAAGGTTTTGAACAAAGAATCGTAAAAGTTGGTAAAATTACTGTTGGAGACACCTCCAATAAGGAAAAAGACAACGCTGGTGAGAAATCACCCTCCTCATATCCTCCTCCTGAGGGTTTGAAAGGCTTTGTGGACACCATTGATTGGCTAATTTCTAGTTACAAGAAAGCTGTGGAGGATATTAAGAAGCTCAATCATAGAGTCCAAATTCTGGAGACTATCAGTTTTGGCGGAGGCAAGTCAATGGCAGAACAGGTTAAGGATTTGACTAAAACAGTTGCCAAAGCCGAAGAGATTAGAGACTCCTTCAACCCCAGGTTCGAGCAAATTGAGAAAGACCTAACTAAGACGAAAAATAATGAGATTGGTATGGATCAAAGAATGGAGGAAACTGATAAAAAAGTCAATTAAATTGAAGAAAGCCTTAAAAGCATTGCAGAACAAAGCTTAAATATTCTGAAGGCTTCAGCTGGCGACAACAAAAATCCTCATCAGCAAAATGGAAGAGGAGAAGGACTCCCTGGAGATTGAACCTGACATGGATGGCACGGGAGAAGTGCAAGGACCTAGAACAAGGACCAGATGTAAAAAAGAAGGAGAAAAAGCCAAACAAGGACATGGAAGAATTCAAAGCTGTCGCGACAAACTATGATCAGCTGGTGAATAAGGCGGAGGAGCTCCTTAAGTCTTTTTAGTTGTGTTGTGTTTTCTCTAGTTTTTTCTGCTCTGTTGTTCCTTTCTTTTGCTGTCCTTTCGGTTGACTGGTTTTTTCCAGTCGTTTTGTAAGCTGTTCGTTGTTTATTGGCATTCGTAGTGTTGTACCAATACGAAAACTTTGTATTTTATCAAATATTCATTTATCTACCCTTTCACATGTTTTCAAATCTTGTCTATTGTGCATTGTCCTATTGATTCTTTTATAACTCTAATAGGCTCATGAAACAACCAACAAAGATTGGACCTACACCTATATAAGTCAAAGTTTCAAACAATTGAGACTTAATGTAATAGAGACAAGGTGTGCCATTCCAAAGAAGAATAAAAATGTGATCATCAATGTGGTGGCATGCACCAATGTAAAGAAAGTTCAAAATTAAAAATTCTAATTTAGTGTAATGGTGCAAATACAAGGCAAAGGATACACAATGTAATGTCCCCATTTTTTGTCACTTCAATTTGGGGTTACCTCCTTTCTCGGTGATAGTTAACCTTGTCAAAATGGATGTTTGTTGTTTGCACTAAGCTCAAGTGATCTTGAGGACTCCTATGACATTTTTTGAAGTGATTTCTAGATTCTAGTGTGTTCTGAAAGATTCTTGGAGAAAGTGTCTATTTATAGTGACCCAATCGGCCCCAGTTTTAGTTATTCATTATCAATATCATTCCAATTTGGTCAAATTTTTTATTCTGATCCTTTCTCACAAATTCCGCAACTCAAGTGTATTATTGGCTTTAATTTAATTATTTTACTAAGATAAGTTGCTTATCTCAGGTGAAATTAAAGTTTTAAATCACAAATACATATTAAGGGGACATTGTATATCATATATTATTACTATTCCATAAATAGGATCTTTTGGAGCAAAAAAAACCATTTTACTAAAAGTGTATTTTAAAATGTCTTCTAGAAAGTTTGGGAGAGAAAAGTATAAAAGGTGATTCAAGGAGCTCACTTGGCAATATGTAGAATATTCCTATGTTACGTGGGCACGCGTGCCCGGTATTTTTTTCAAGTGTCCCCGTCCCGGGGACATCCTAGGGATAGGGGACTCCTAGGGGACATCCCCATAAATTCTACATATTGACAGTGAATTTTGACAATGAATTCTATAAGCAAATTGACTTTGACTCTCAATTTAACACAAATTTGGCATAAGACATGTGCTAGTTCTTATATGTTAAGGTTCTATAATGTATAGGTGCATGCTTTATCCATGTTTTCATATGGAAATTTTAAATTTCCGTATATATTTTAATTTTCCCTATTTTTATATAGTCGTCCTATTGATGTGTTTTTTATGCACATGCTAACACAAAATAAAATACACAAAAGTATCTTATCCTCTCTTGAACAAAGCTTCTCAAATGCTGAAGATTGGTTTAAGGATCACTTGAGACAGCTCCAAGGTTCTAGTATGTCGGGTCACGACGTGTGGATAAGTTCCATTGGTTGATGTGATTGCTGGTATCACAAGGGGACTTATGTTGAATTGTTGAATGCTTGAATCGCTGGAACTTGATCAACTGATATTGCAATCTTGTGATGCTTTTGTCCTAAATTAGTTTGAATTGAAAAAAAGGGCAAAAGATGAAGGGTTGAGGAACTGTATTTTAAAGCCTAGAATGCAAGAATATGGGTGAATGATTAGATAGAATCCTACTAGGCGAGGTCTCACCGTCAACTTGAACAATTTGACACAAACTTAGTGCAATCTTCTAAGGGATAACTCAAAGATATTCAAATCATTATCATCGAACATTGATCACCATTCAAGTTAATGCATAAACAATGGACGTGTTGATGTGACTTTTGTACATGACCAAACACAAAATAAAATACCCAGAGGTATCTTATCCTCTCTTGAATAAAGCTCCCCGGATGCTGAAGATTTCGCAGAAGGATCAATCGGAGAAACTCCAAGGTTCTATTATGTAGGTTCTCTACTCGTGGATAAACACCAGTGGTCGTTGTGTTTGTTGTTTTACAAGGGGCCTTACGTACTCTGGGAAAGCTTGTTCTTGCAACTACTTTTCAATGAGGAAACAGAATTCTCCTAATACTAACTGATGTTTCAAAAAAGGCAAAAGATAAGGGTTTTAAGGAGGCGATACTAAACTAATCCTAGGAATGACTAAATGAGGACTGGTCTTGATAAAACTCTACCAATTTTAGTATTGCCAAAAGATTACAACTTTACTGGAATTGGTGCGATCTTCTAAGGGGATTCAATGATTTTCGAATCATCAATGGGATAGATACTATCACTAAGATACATATCAATATCTCTAATAATGATTGAACTCTTAAACAATCTTAATATCTCCAGTTGACCACACAAGGCGTACTTACAATCAGTAAGGAGCTAGTGGTTTGGACTATGAGTTTTACCAAAGATCAAACATAACATTCGTCCTTCAATCTAATTCTAAAACTTAAGTACTAAGTTTACTAAGAGTGATTCAAGAAGATAAACAACCATGAAGATGGCCACAAGGATTGCAATAAAACACCATGACTTCAATATTTCATTGATCTCATAGCAAAATAAAACAACAATTGTTCAACTTTCTCTCTTCACTACTTCTTTCTCTGCTGCTAACAATCTTAATCTTATTTCTCTTTTTTCTAACTCTAACCCTCTAAAATGAACTGGGTGAGGGCTTATATAGCACTCTCAAATACAATAAACAGCCTGGATCTAAAGAAGATCAAAGGCTAAGATTTTGACACCTAAACCCTAATTAGGGTTTGTTACAAAAAAGACCCCATTTAGATAAACATTATCAATCCATAGCCAATAGAAATTGGTACAAATAACGAGGAAACATAGCCCAATGGAAATAGAGTTGCCACGTCATCTTATAGCAACTTCTCATTTAGAATTTTGTTCCCTTTTCTATGTTCTCTTCTGGCATATTCAATGAATCTGGATGTAATCCCCTCGATCTCAGCAATGGGAATCTCATGCAGGTTCTTCATTCGTTCTTCCAAGTGAAGGACTTGATCAAAAGTTGCAAGAAGGGTCATTTACCATCCAGGCTCTAGCTCTTTTGTTTTCTCGATCAGGAACATAGTAGCATACCTCTGATCTTGCTCCTTTTCTGTGACCATGTTCTCCTCTTTGCAAAAAACAATCTTGATCCTGTCTTCCAATTCTTCAACATCCACATCTGTTTCGATCTCTATCCCTCTGTCAAGGATTCACTAATACATTTGGCCTAAAATTCTGACAGAGAAGGTATATTGTGATCAAATTTGATTTTTTTTTTAAAAAATGCCCGATTTCGTTGGAATTCCGACGATAATGCAACATTTGGTTTCGACGGAGAAGGAATTGGCAATGACATTTGTGCTTTTTTAGAAAAAGTACCCGCATTCGTCGAAATTCCGACGACCGCGGGCATTACTTAAAAAAAAAAAAAAAGACCAAGTCATTTCATAGATCCCGCCTCTACCATCACAAAATACCAGCTATCCTAGCTATACTACTAGTGTATGGCCCGATCGGGATGCATTCGATCGACATGCCGATGCGCTCATCTGAACAAAGAGATCAGGTTAGGCGCTCTTTCTCGTATGAAAAGGGATAGGTTATTTATGCGTTGATTGGATGCTTGCGGGACAAAGATATCGGATCAGGTTGTTTATGCGCTCGATCGATCGGGGAGAAAGAATAAATCTAATTCACACGACGTCAGGGCTCAACCTCCTAATTGCAGTCACCACTCGGATGTCTGAAGGAGATAGCTTCTTGTCATAATGCATTGCGTTCCTTGCCCACATCTTGCTTCTGGACGGATGCTTCGACACTACAACAGAATAAACCGAATCGAGTCAAATGGTTGGTTCCCGATAGGACCTTTATGCCACAAATGCTCCAACTGCGGAATGAAGTGGTTCCTTCCATGCCGATTCCGACGAAAGAATCCGGATCGATTACACGCTCAAGAAGTCGCAGGTGGGAGTCTAGTAAGTCGAGAAGTTATTGTTGGGCCATACCCCGATGAACACGAAGGAGGGAGGCGGACATAGGTTCCCTGTGTCGGTTTAATTGCTGCAAGAATGTGTTTGTCAGGGCGGCCATTTCAATTATCATCGTTTCACTCTAAATTGGGCATTACAAGATCCAGTTGAAGAAAAAAGGTAGGGTATAATCAACAAATTCATTGTTATACATAGTCAAATATTTAGATTCAAAGGTTATTATAGATTTATCAGATTAATTGCCAATAGCAGAGATGGTGAGAGGTTTCTGTAATATGATATGATCGATTTAAAAGAAGAATTTCTTACAAGACCTAAACCGTTGAACAATCCTACAATCATGTATTAATTAAACACTGCATTTTAAATAATGAACAATATAGTAAACATATTAACACTACTTTCCATATTTAAAATATATCCTAATTAAGGAGAGGGATGACCTAAACCTGCATGATCGAGTGCCATTATGTAAAATATATCCTAATTATGGATGTTGGTATATATGGTTGTGACAGAAAATCTCTGTTGTAGAACCATGAGAGCACTGTGTAGTGATCAAGTGCTATTTTTTGTCGGTGTTTTGGAAGGGAGCATAAGTGTACCATTAGGAAGGTGGTATAAAATGGAAGTTGAGAGGTATAAGGTTATGAGGTGTGGGTTAGGATAAGATAGGGAGGTAAGTGATGAAGGATGTAATGGTGAAAGAGTAAGTTAGGATATGTCAGGGGTTTGGAAGGTCGGAAAGTGAATGGGGGGAGATAAAAGGATGTGAAGGATGGAATGGGGTTAGGTAGGTGAAGTAAAAGTAAGTGTGTATGAGGTTAAGGTTTAGGATAGGATGTAGGAAAGTGGAGGAGGTTAAGATAGGGGATATGAAAGGTAGATGGAAGGTAATAATGATAGGAAGTGAGGTAAAGGTTATGAGGTGTGGGTTAGAAAATAGGGTGTAGGAAATGGAAGGAAGGGTCATATCACTTTCAGAGTTTTCACCAAGATGAGTAGCCCGAGTATGGACCTCAAATCTTACAAGCCATGAGGATCCACTTGTAGTAGAGGAGCATATACTTGCATCTTGGGAGCTTATTACGACTTCGCCTTGAATTTGGGAAATACACATAGAGGAGATAGAATATTGATCAATACACATTACCTAGCCTCATCATGCATAAATACAAGAGGTATAGACTATAGCAAGCACATATCATGAGCCAAAGGATCATATTCGAGAGTTGCTTCATCTCCAATCCTCTACATTTTTAAGATCCACAAATGGGGTTGAGGATAAGTCTTGGTTACTTAGCTTGGACTTATGCTTTGGGTTGCATCTATATGTGAGCAACCTAAAGGCATAATTTTCAATGCAATTTTTGAGAGGACTTGATTCCACCTTGTGGTATGAAAGATCCTTGATGGATCTCTTTTACCAATCTGCTGTAATTTTTATTTATTTAAATTGATTTTTCCTGCTTATTAATATTTTCTTTCAGAAATAGACAGAAGTTGCAGAAGGGTTGAATTCTTTTTGTATTTTGATGATTTTTCAACAAGTAAATAATGAAGTACAAGTACATGAACAAAGTACTGAAAATGAAGTTCATATACAGCCAAAACAAATTCGATTCAAGGCAGATTTCTGAATATAAAATCAAATATTTGACCAGATGAAGATTTCCAATAATTTCAGGAAGATTACAATCAGGAATAATTCCAACCTGGATGCTGAAAGAGTAACATAACTAGGAATGAAGTTGTGGCAAGATTCCAGCCCTCCAAGTGCTGCACGTGGGAAGGAAAGTGGCTGCCAGGTACAGCCGTACGGCTGCCAAGTACACCCAACTGGTTAGAAACCCCAAACCCCACGCTGAACTCTGTCAGAATTGCTGAACCTCCAGAAAGAATGCCGTACAATCTCCAAGATGCTAATAGCTGCAAACAAATCCAAACCACTGTATTGGGGGCTACGTCCCAAACAGGCAAGGCATTGGGGTTGGCGTCCCAGATGCTGAAAAGCTCTTCCAGAGCCAAATCTCAAATCCAAGATGTAAAATGTGTAAAAGATAATAAGAATTAGGTCTCAACTTCCTTATAACACCTTCCCACTAAGCTCAAACCCTAAAAGTGACTCAATGGCGCGTTTAGGGTTAAAATGTTATATTTCTCATTTTAAGTTGTCAAGTGCATAGAAAATGACCTTTTTTCAAATATAAAGAAATCCGTTCATCGAAAGGATCTGAGTCAAAAGAGAAATATTTAGAAAAGTCCAAGACCTTTCCAACAAGCTATCACACCAAGGGATACGCATCTAGATGAGGCCAAAAAGCCCTTATCACTCCAAAATGGCTATAAACATAGCCTTATTTAAATAATTAAACGCTAACTTAAGAAATATTTAAATATATTAAAAATATATCCCAAATAGCTGTAGAAGGCTCAAATGACTCCAAAAACCTGAAACGGAATTTGCCACTTGTCTGTGACTGAAGTCGGAAATCATGGATCAACTGGCAGTCTCATCCCTAAAATCTAGGGATGCTCCTAGAAACTAGGAAACACACCCAAATCTCCTGAAACTGAAACCATCTAAAAGGTCATGAATAACCTCACAACTGGCAACTGTCACGACCTCCTAAAATTTAGGGATACCCCCTAAAATCTAGGAACTGCTCCAAACTGGCTCCAAACTGCCTGTAAAGCCAAAATCCAATCACTATATGCACTGAATGAGTCCCAATCAACCTCTGCTAGCCTACGAGACTCCAATGATAGGCCAACTCCTCCGTCTCCGATGTCCACTCTAGAAAGGGGACATGACAAGCCTCCCCTCTCGGAGTTGCTTGCCCACAAGCAACTGAAACACCAATCCTCCACCATCCCAAATAAGATGTAAACAAATCATTGCATGTAACTGCTGCTCATCTCTGATATAAACAACATGCAATGTCCCGGTTTGGAATGGCTCCTCAAAATGCTGAAGCACCCGTGCTGTCAAATCAACACTGTCTGGGTCCCAGAGCGAAGCATAGCTCCCGCTGAATACCTCAAGTGAGCAATGGAAAACTATATCATCTCCATAGATCAAATATCCATAAATGCCAAGATCACTAGTGTGTCTGTGATCACCAACATGCATAACATCCGTCATAATATCCAATGAATGCCAATCCATGGAAGACCCTCTGTGATCTGACCCCATCTGACACAAGTGACACACAACTGCCACACACTGCTGCTGATGTGCCGGAAGATCTAATGCCAACTCACTAGACAATATATAATACTGACTAAAATCATCACTGTCCAGGCTGGCATATAAAAATATGTAATCACCAACTAGCAATGAAACAATCACCCTGTCTAGAGAATCAGGTGAAATTGCCACATCAACTGGCTCAAAGTACTCACTAGGAGTAACATCACATAACTCATCCACGCCAGCTATCTGATGACAATCAACCTGTGGATCAACTGTCGTCCCACTCTGCTCGATAAACTGAGATGGATAGTGGGTAAACTCCAGCTCCATCCTCGTGATATTCCGAACATACCGTCCAAGTGTCAACAACCATTGTACACCCACGAGTACATCTATACATCTGAAGTGAAGCAACCCATGTAGGATCCATGAAAGGAAGGTACTACACATGTCTATACCATGATCCCACACAAACCACCTGTAGGACATAAACTGCTCCTGCTGCTCTCCTCTGATATAAGTGCCATATAATCTTAATATTTGGAGCAACATACTATAATCCCTATAAGACGCTGTATCAAATGAATCAACACCTGGATCCCAAATAAAACTAAATCCACATCCATCTGTCATGAAGAGACAATGATAGTAAGAGGCATCCTCGATACCATGTCTCTCTATAGCCACTGTGAAACCATAAATACCACCAATCTTCAATGTTGAAATGGACCCATCAATAAGACAATTTCCAACAAGCAAAGTGTGATGGAAACCTCTCCAAAACCTTTGATCAGCGGCTGCAACTTGCCCAATTTCTCCACAAGTTAGTATGTCTTCATTGGAGGATGCCAAATAAATATATTGTTTAGCCATGCACCAAATATAGTCTCTTACACGCTGATCTTCATAGCCCACTATCACATCTAAGAAAACTGAGTCACCAATTAATAAGTACATCGCTGCCCTATCATATGAAAGAGGTGACAAGTCCACAAATGAATAGTAGATGTTTTTGTTCTGCAACATGGATAAACCTTCAGTGGCTGGTCCACTATGAATGCCACCTAACAACTCATAAACTTCACACCTAGTCTTCCCAACTTGAATGTTCTCAATGCAAGGTTTCAAATTTGACTCATTAGATGAAGGAAAATTGCTGATCAAACTCAGAAAATCAAACTGATTTCTATTTCCATTCAATATATCTTCGTTGTCCTTTTCTTCCCTTGGAAGAAATAAAGATCTAATGGATGATTCTCTTTGTATCCTTGCGTCATCTAACCGATTGTGACGCTCTTTGACTCTTTGGAGGTGGTGTCTTGCTTGGGCAGCAAGCGTTTTTGCTTGGGCAGCTCTATGTAACCAATCTTCGTTCAACTTTTGGCAATGTTTTATATCAGCTGCCCCAAAGTACACAAAATCAGACTTATGGTGAGTTGTATTATTTGCATCAGCATAACCCATGCTTGTACCATAAGCACCCGCAAATGTAGAATGCAAATCTCTATTCTCTTCATGACCAAAGGCTGTCATATCTTGAGGAAGATAAGTTACGTCACTGCTGTTATGGACTTCAGAATTATGATCATACTGTGGTGACAAATCTTTGGATTCACTACACACCATTAAATTTCGACTTTCCTCATGGTCTTCCCAATTGAGAAGAGGAAGTAGTGTGACAAATGAATCCAAACTTACGCTGTCCATTTCAACCTCATGTTCTTCATCAATTGCTGATTCAAAATCAGTCTTTGGGCAATCTGAAAACTCATCAAACCTCTCATGAATGTCTTGTGTATTGCTTGAAGTTACAAACTCTTCCTTCACATCTTCCACCAAAAATGATGGGACAGCGTTGTAACCAACCAAAGAGGCACCAATTGGATCTACATGTCTCTCAAAATCTTCAAATAGTTTCCTACCAATCTCACTGGTAAACATCATATCTGCTCCTCTTCCTTTGCTTCCCTTGCTCTCAATTGACTCTTGTTTTGTTCTTGGTTGATGACATGGACTTGAAAACATCAAGTCATCTTCAACTGGTACACCCATGAATTGTGTGAAGGAAAGGTGGTCACGTATCTTTTTAGGAAGAGAGCAATACTTATCATAGTTGTTCATAACTATATCATTGAATGTCTTGGCAGGAGACCTTCTCCTTGTACTTGTTGAAGGAGTTGTACCCTTAGACTGTCTGGAACTCCTTGAAGGTGTTTGTTCAAATTCTTTTCCTGCTTGTTTATTTCTAAACAACCCTGTCATGATGTCCAATTTGATTTTCAACCAAACTAAACTCAAATCTGAATTAGAACTCTTGATCTTCACCCAACAGGCTGGCAAGATCAAAGCTCTGATACCACTGAAAGATCCCTGATGGATCTCTTTTACCAATCTGCTGTAATTTTTATTTATTTAAATTGATTTTTCCTGCTTATTAATATTTTCTTTCAGAAATAGACAGAAGTTGCAGAAGGGTTGAATTCTTTTTGTATTTTGATGATTTTTCAACAAGTAAATAATGAAGTACAAGTACATGAACAAAGTACTGAAAATGAAGTTCATATACAGCCAAAACAAATTCGATTCAAGGCAGATTTCTGAATATAAAATCAAATATTTAACCAGATGAAGATTTCCAATAATTTCAGGAAGATTACAATCAGGAATAATTCCAACCTGGATGCTGAAAGAGTAACATAACTAGGAATGAAGTTGTGGCAAGATTCCAGCCCTCCAAGTGCTGCACGTGGGAAGGAAAGTGGCTGCCAGGTACAGCCGTACGGCTGCCAAGTACACCCAACTGGTTAGAAACCCCAAACCCCACGCTGACCTCTGTCAGAATTGCTGAACCTCCAGAAAGAATGCCGTACAATCTCCAAGATGCTAATAGCTGCAAACAAATCCAAACCACTGTATTGGGGGCTACGTCCCAAACAGGCAAGGCATTGGGGTTGGCGTCCCAGATGCTGAAAAGCTCTTCCAGAGCCAAATCTCAAATCCAAGATGTAAAATGTGTAAAAGATAATAAGAATTAGGTCTCAACTTCCTTATAACACCTTCCCACTAAGCTCAAACCCTAAAAGTGACTCAATGGCGCGTTTAGGGTTAAAATGTTATATTTCTCATTTTAAGTTGTCAAGTGCATAGAAAATGACCTTTTTTCAAATATAAAGAAATCCGTTCACCGAAAGGATCTGAGTCAAAAGAGAAATATTTAGAAAAGTCCAAGACCTTTCCAACGAGCTATCACACCAAGGGATACGCATCCAGATGAGGCCAAAAAGCCCTTATCACTCCAAAATGGCTATAAACATAGCCTTATTTAAATAATTAAACGCTAACTTAAGAAATATTTAAATATATTAAAAATATATCCCAAATAGCTGTAGAAGGCTCAAATGACTCCAAAAACCTGAAACAGAATTTGCCACTTGTCTGTGACTGAAGTCGGAAATCATGGATCAACTGGCAGTCTCATCCCTAAAATCTAGGGATGCTCCTAGAAACTAGGAAACACACCCAAATCTCCTGAAACTGAAACCATCTAAAAGGTCATGAATAACCTCACGACTGGCAACTGTCACGACCTCCTAAAATTTAGGGATACCCCCTAAAATCTAGGAACTGCTCCAAACTGGCTCCAAACTGCCTGTAAAGCCAAAATCCAATCACTATATGCACTGAATGAGTCCCAATCAACCTCTGCTAGCCTACGAGACTCCAATGATAGGCCAACTCCTCCGTCTCCGATGTCCACTCTAGAAAGGGGACATGACATGGTACTGGGAGGATAAAATGCACCAACTCACATTGGAAACCCTCTCCAGATACCATTTTGGAGTGCTTCAAAGTGTGTTCTATTTCAAAATAGTTTTGACAGAGATGCATAGATGAGTTTCACAATTTACATAATAAGGTTTCATAGTGGCTCAACATGAGAGTTAGTTTTTGGAGTTCTTGTAGTTTGTAGATTACATTCAAGACAAGTTACTTGTCAATTGTTTCATTAGGGGTGGAAAGCCCAAAATTCAGTTTTCCTACACATGGCCAATCCAAATGACTTTAGGGTTGCTATGGCAAAGTCTCTTATGGAAAAGAAGGTACATGGGAGGACACAAGAGGCATGAGAGAAGTTTGTAACCTTGATGAAGGGACTAAATTATCCATAGGCCTCCCCATCCTTCAAAGGATAATTTAGACTTACTATATGATTTACAAAGAAAAACCCAATAGTATCAATATTAGGGACAAAGGTCTAGAGCATAGTAGGGGCCATAGGGTAGTCACATGTGACCATCATCGACACAAGGATATTTTAGGTATGAGAGACTATAGGGCTATCAAGCTAGGCCTTCTATGACTCAACAACCTTTTAGGGGAGAATCTAGTGTTTTTAGTAGTTAGGATCTTCTAATTATGGTGGGGCCTAGCCAACATAGGGTTATGAGAGGCACATGTTATGTATATGTTAGTATCAGACAGAGAGTGCCCACAAGGTTTTAGAGTAGGTGGACACCATCCTAGGATGTCAAAGTAGATAGTTGATATGTGGGTCTTTACCCTCCCAACCACTCAACATATACCACCATGGGTCTTTACCCTCCCAAACACACAAAGGTCAAAGGAAGATTCACTGCTGCAACACTCACTTTTTGTGACAGTCTCAAGCACTTAGGACAGTCACTCCTTTCGTGGCCATTCTTCTTCACACAACACTCTCTAACATTAATTATGATGACAGTGTACCTCCTTAAACCGTCCACCAACACCTAACTCAATACCAAACTCTTTCCCAATCTCGCTAATGGACTAATTAACTCAACTCACTGTGAAATTGTGACGGTCAATGCAAGGTTTAAGACAGTAGTAATTAGGATCTTCTAATTATTGTGGGGCCTAGCCAACATAGGGTTATATGAGACAGGGGTAAGTTCAACAGTGATGTGTATTAGATTGTCATCAAAGTTTCCTATTAGTGTTACTTTGTATCAGCATTAACCACTTATTGTCATGGGAATCAACTAATAGACAACATAGATATATTTTATCATCAACCTCCTTTTTTTTCACCAAAGGGATAAAAATTTATTAAACACAACGAGAATTACAGAGCAAGAAAGTAGATACATAACCTAATCTAATCTCCATTTGCATAACCTAAGAAGGTAGATACAACTAAATAATCTTGAAAGAATTGCATATGAAGGGCACTATTAGACAAGAACTTATGTACCATGCTAGTCTATGTAGCTACTACTAATTATTGCATAGAAATAGATACATGTGTTAGAATGTGTTGAAATAGTAGCTAGCTCGAATAGGACAGACCCTATAAATATAACTGGTAATTTGAATATACCTTGAAGTGTGCAATATGGAAGGTTTGTATTCTTAATCTCCTGCCCATTTCTTAATTTAAAAGATGATATCTTTATTAAATATCTCCTCTATTAAATATCTTTATTAACTTGATTTCTCCTTCAATTCTTGATGAATGCTTGATTGCCTGTTCACCTAGAATTGAACTGATTTTATAATTAAGAGATCACTTGAATTGTAGGTAAACCCCTTCAAATGACAGGGTGGACTTCCTTTTATACCCAATATATGTCTTGAAAGCATTTTATCCCGATGGCTTTAAATTAAAGTACTTTCTCTTCTATCTGGTATTGGTGGAGCAGAGGTTGCATTGCATCGTCCTAGGATACATATTTCTGCAGATACAACACAAGTTAAATGTATCCCACGTCGATGCAAAGCAACCTCTGCTTCAGAGATCACCAAAAAATAGAGAAAGAACTTTAATTTAATGCCATCATGATAAAATCGCACGGTAGTACGACAGCGACCGTACGGTCAAAAAAAAGAAAAAAGAAAAAAAAAAAAAAAAGGGAAAATGGCCACCGTACGGTGGGACCAAGGTGACACCACCGTGCGGTGAAACCACCAAGGTGACACCACCGTGCGGTGAAACCACCGACGGTGACACCACCGTGCGGTGGAACCACCGACGGTGACACCACCGCACGGTGGAATCACCGACGGTGACACCACCGTGCGGTGGGAGCCACCAAAGGTTGTTGTCGAGACATGAACCCACCACCGCACACTGCACAACACCGAACACCGCCGCACAGCAAGGGATAAAGGAGGAGGAAGACGCACCACACGGCCCGACCACGCACCGCACGGCTCGATCAACACGCATAGCAAGGGTTACGCGCAGCAGCCGCAAAAGGAAAAAGAAAAAAAGAGACCAAGCCCGCACAATCCACACAGCCATGTAAGGGCAAAACGACCGCCATAGGTAGACCAAGCAGCCGCACGATCGGAGGTGCCAATGTTGTTGTTGACCGTACAGGGAGGTTGTATGGCCGGGGTGCCATCGGGGACATTTCATTGCTTACCAAAAAAAAAAAAAAAACGATGACGACGGATTGAAAAATGATTCGATGACACCTAGAGCCTAGACACTGAAAATATTGGAGTGTAGAAGAAGGGTTTTGACATCATAAAATATCACAGAAATGATGCGCGCCATGGACTTTCGTGGGGTTCTGAGGGTTGTAAATTGGTGTGTAAATGGCTGCCCCAAGACCCCGCGAGGGGCGCTGCCCCTCGACCCCGCAGGGGCGCTGCCCCTCGACCCCGCTGGGGCGCTGCCCCAGACCCCGCGAGGGGCGCTGCCCCTCGACCCCGCTGGGGGCGTTGCCCCCAGACCCCCAGTTTATTTTTGAGCTACAAAGTACCACGGGAAGTGTTGTGGTTGTTCGTACTGTGAGAAAGAAGCCTGCAGCTAAGCATTGGCGGGGAAGCCATAAGTCGTAGAGGGAGACGGATTTGGAGGTTGGGAACAAACAGAGTTTGAGGGAAGGCATTGCAAGTCCGCGCAGTTGTATGACACCAGGGAGTTATTCAATTCAGTTTTTAGCCTTTGGGGAGTGTGATGGAGGATTTGAGGTGTTTCCTAGCATTTGTGCTAGCGGATTGTGGCCACCTCCAGGCATGACTGGTACGCTTTGAGGAACTCGGAGTATGTCTCGGCTGGACGTGAGGTTGCCTTGGTGGATGCACAGAGGGCTCGGGAGGAGCTGACCACCAGGTTGGAGGCACTAGTCGCGTGAGACTTAGTTCAGCGTACCCAGGAGTTGGATGCCGGGAGAGCAGCACGGGTGGCTATCGAGGACAAATTGGCTAGGGAGATAGTATCAATTGAGTAGCAGTTGGTGGAAGTTGAGACTGAAAAACGTGTTTTGCAGACAAGTTTGGGTTAGGCACAGGAGGACTGTGATGGCAAAGGAAGCAATATTGGTGAAATCCGCACTTGAGCATCGGATGGTAGCAGCAAAGGCTTTTCAGGCGAGGACGCAGCAAGTGTATAAGATCCAGGCCCGACTGGCATCAATAGTTCCTGCCGTTCATCCCTATTTTGTATTAAGTCGTCGGAGTCGACTTCTTTTCTTGGGGGGGATAATGTTTCCGAGAATAATCATTATGTTATGTTGTTATATTATGTTTATGTTGTCGTCGGTAATAATGAGTTACGGCGTTCAATTAGTTAGCCGACGAGTAGGTAGTTGGAGTCGCGACGGTTGTGTGGCACCCCTTCGGGTATTATATATGGTGTACCTTTTCTTCGAAGTAGGATCATGTTGGTCGTGTTAGATGTAATGTTATAAGCACTTATTGTACATGGACTGTGGAATTAATACAGAGGCTGGTTATTTAATATATTTCCATTATGTTCTGTGCATTTACTTTTTGCATTTAATCGTTTACCCGAGAGGGCAAACACTTACCAGGCCCTTTAGGACAAATTACAAACTTATTACAATTTTCATCATTAAAGGCCATAATGGACCTTAAGACATCATAATTGATTGGCTCTTCACTCCTAAGACCTTCAAAAGTCTTTAATGGCTTCATTGAGTCCTTTGGTCTTCCAAATGCACCTGTACCAACTTGAATTCTCCTTCAATGCTTGATTGTGTTGTGAAATATGGATCGAAGAATAATGACAGCGATTCTGGAAGACTGATTGCCGTGAGTTATTGATCGTCTCCATCATTGAATCCGGTTTAAATACAAGAGGAAAGGTTGCCTACGTAGGGACATGTCCATACGTGGCAGTTGCCATGTATGGACATGTCCCTACGGAGGCAACCGTTCATAACAATTAGTTTGTTTATGTTTAATTTCCAAACTGTATGCTCTGTTAATATATCACTCTCCAGATAATAACCGATTTACCATTAGTTAGATTCATGAGGGCTATATCTTAACACTCCCTCTTAGCAGGAGTGGATCTAAGTAATTTTCTTGGGAGCATATTCTGTCATGACTTCCGACACAATTCGGGACAACATTTAATATAGTCTTGTCATGACAATAAACTCAATATCATGATATCCGGCTCAGTCCGGGACAATCACTTAAGAAGTCAATCATGAGATGATCACATACTTTAGGATCAAGATATCCGGCACAGTCCGGGACAACAACCTAATGTAGTCAATCTTGACACATGGTCAACTATTGTCAAGATCGTCACCTTCAAATAGTAACCTTAAACATAAGAAGATCGTCATCTTCTTGAACACAATTAGAATATTGCAATATAAATTTTATTTATGAACAAATGACACATGGTAGGAATTTCATCCTAATAATCTCAATTATAATCTAGTCATACCAAGTTTACTTCTGAAGTATTCTATCTTCAATCTTGCAAGTGGCTTGGTGAAGATATCAGCATTTTGTTCTTCAGTACTGATGTACACTAGTTTTATGACGTTTCGATCTACCATATCTCTTATGTAGTGATCAGGGATCTCAATATGTTTGGATCGATTGTGAAAAAGTGGATTTATTGAGAGCTTGATACAGCTCTTATTATCACAGTGAATTATTGCTGAATTCAGAGTTTTTCCAAATAATCCAAATAATAACTTTCTTAGCCATACCGCTTCACGAGCTCCCATGGAGGCTGCCATATATTCTGCTTCGGTGGAGCTTTGTGCAACTGCTGACTGTTTTCTACTGAACCAAGATATCATAGCAGAACCAAGACTGAAGCAACACCCTGTAGTACTTTTACGGTCAGTGGTACTTCCGGCCCAATCAGAATCAGAATATCCTTCAAGTTGAATCTCAACATTTTCATACTTTAAGCCAAGTCCGATTGTGCCTTGTAAATATCTTAGAATGTGTTTAGTAGCCATTAGATGTATCTTCTTAGGTTCACACATCAAGTGACTTAATACATTTGTAGCATAGCAGATATCAGGACGAGTATTTACCAAATACATGAGTGAACCGACGATTTGTTTATAAAGTGTGGGATCTGTAGGTTCTGAATCTTCTGCCTCAATTTTCAGCTTGTGCAAATTAGTTTCCATTGCTGTAGCTAATGGCTTACACTCCATCATCCCAAATCTAGTTAGAATATCTGTGGTGTACTTTCCTTGATTTAGGAAGATGTAGTTTTTCTTCTGCCATACTTCTAATCCCAAAAAATAATGTAGAAGCCCTAGATCCTTCATATCGAATTCTGCTGCCAGATCTTGCTTACATTTCTTAATGAGATTATCCTCTCCTGTTATCAAAAGATCATCCACGTAAAGGACCAAAATAATCATATTGCGATTTGAAGCCTTGAAGTAGATGTTGGGATCTGCTAGGTTCTTGGAGTACCCTAGTTTGGAGAGATAGTTGTCTATCCTTGCATACCAGGCCCTAGGTGCTTGTTTTAACCCATAGAGAGCTTTCTTTAGTTTACAAACATAGCAATTTTTATCACGTATGGTGAATCCTTCTGGTTGTTCTATATATACTTCTTCAATTGAATCCTTCTGGTTGTTCTATATATACTTCTTCAATTGAATCATTTACGTCCATTTGGTGAATTTTCCATCCTTTGGATGCTGCAATTGCAATGATTGTTCTTACTGACGTATACCGGGCAACTGGGGCAAATGTCTCTTCATAATCAATTCCTGCTTTCTAAGAGAATCCCCTGGCCACAAAGCGAGCTTTATGTTTTTCAATGCTGCCATCAGATGCATATTTGATCTTGAATAACCACTTGGATGAGACAACTGATTTGTCTTTTGGTCTAGGCACTATATCCCAAACATCATTCTTTAGTATAGATTGATATTCTTCAACCATAGCATCTTTCCAAGCCTGTTTTGATAAGGCTTCTCTGACATTTGTTGGTTCAGAATTTGTGAGTTCGGTTAGAAGTGCAGCATAAGATTTTAGAGTTCTTGCTCTCTTATTTTCTTTGGAAATTTCATTTGGTTCTACATTATTCTCTTCAATCATTTTCCTTGCCCATAGAGGTCTTTTCTTGTTATTGAGTGTTTCAATATTTTCATCAACAAGAGGTTCAGAAGCTCTTATGATGTCCTCCCTCTCAGTGTCTGAAGGTTTGGAATTTTCTATGATATTCTCCCTCTCAATCTCAGTTATGTGATCTTCTTCTTCTTTAGTAATGTTATCATCCTCAGGTTCTTTGAGTGTAGTGTTTTCTTCAAACTTTACATCTCTACTTATCTCAATAGATTTTTTTCCTGGAATGTAAATGCGATATCCTTTAGTATTTTCACTATAGCCAATGAAGATACCTCTTTTTCAGGAAGGTTCTAGTTTTGTCCTCTTTTCTTTAGGAACATGTATATATACGGGACAGCCAAATATCCTTAAATGATTTAAGTCTGGTTTGTTCCCTGTAAAAGCTTCTTCAGGAGTTATGTTTTCTAGAACTGAGTGCAGACATCTGTTTTGAATGTAGACTGTTGTATTTGAAGCTTCTGCCCAAAATGAAGTGTGTAAGTTTTGGTCATGCATCATGGCTTTTGCTGCTTCAATTATGGTTATGTTCTTTCTTTCTGCTACTCCATTCTGTTGTGGATTATATGGTACAATATACTCCCTCTTAATCCCAACAGAATTACAAAAGTATTTGAAGTTGTCAGATGTATATTCTCCCCCATTGTCGGATCTTAACACCTTAATTTTCTTCCCTGACTGGTTTTCTACTAGTGCCTTGAATTCTTTGAACTTAGATAGTACTTCATTTGAGTCTTTGCACTTTAGAAAATATATCCATGTTTTTCTAGAGTAGTCGTCAACAAAAATTATGTAGTATAAGGATCCAGTTAGGGATGGTGTTGACGTCGGACCGCATAGGTCTGAGTGAATTAGTTCTAAAATAACTTTTGATTTGTGCTCGCTTGAGGGAAAAGAAACTTTCACATTCTTTCCCAAGGCACATCCTTTGCAAATGCCAGTGTGTTCAGATTTTAGTTGGGGCAGTCCTGAAGTAATCTTCTTTATGTTGGATAGAGAACTATATCTTAGGTGTCCTAATTTTTTGTGCCATAATTCATTATTATTTGAAACTTCAAGATTTAGTGCTTCCTTTTGATCACTGCATAGTTTGTATAGGCTACCATCTCTTGAACCTACTGTTATGGCATTTTTGATATTTGTATTTTAGGCCAGAGTAGAACTTTACCTTCATTGAAGGTAACCCAATATCCTTGATCAGCGAGGCCTGAGATTGAGACTAGATTTCTTTTTATTCCAGGTACAAACAGAACATCCTTTAATTGTAGAGATACTCCATTTCTTAGTTTGATAGTAGAGGTCCCAATTCCTTTCACAGGATATGTGGAGTTATCTCCAATAGTAACCTCTTCACTTGAGTGCCTGTTAAGTGTTTCAAACTAATTTCTGAATCCAGTTATATGCCTTGATGCTCCACTGTCTACGATCCAAGTGTTTTTATTTGTATTTATTTCGCTTGATAGGGCTAAGAAGAAAAGTGAGTTTTCTCCTTTGACTTCGGCTAGAGTAGCTTGTGTTTTCTTCCTTTCTGGACAATTCCTGTGAGTGTGCCCATATTTGTCGCATTTGTAACACTGAATTTTAGACATCTCTTTTCTGATGGTTTTTATTTCCTTTCTTCCGTTTGGAGAACTTTTTCTTTTTGTTGAAGGTATTTGTATTAAGTGCTTGAATTTCTCCTTCTTTATTTGTCCCTAATCCTCTTGAGATTAGTCGAGATTCCTCTTGAATGCACTCATTCTTAAGTTGTTCAAATTTGGGTAAGGGGGGTGTTCTGCTAATACATTGAATGTAGGATTCCCATGAAATTGGTAATCCTCTTAGGGCTATGAGAGAGATTTCTTGATCATCTACCTCATTTCCAATAGTTTGTAATTGGTCTTTTATTTCAGATATCCTTGAAAAGTATGTAGATATTGTATCATCTTTATTCATCTTTATGTTTAAAAGTTGTTTCAAGGTTAACATTCTGCTCGCATTGTTAACTTCATATGTATTTTTAATGGTTTTAAATACTTCATATGCTTTAGGCAGACTGGCTATAGATGGAAGAATATGATCTTTGACTGAGTCAATAATTATTTTCTTTGCTTTATTATTACGCCTTTTCCAAGTAGATTTCTCTGGTTCATCATTTGGCATGTCTAGATTTTCTTCTATGTAAGACTCTAATTCTAGTTCTTCAAGAATGGCAATGATTCGTATCTTCCAGGAAACGAAGTTGGAGGCTCCTTCGAGTCTATCTTCCACTCTCATATTACTTGACATTTTGAATATTTTCTTAGTCAGATATATCCTCTGCGTATATAGCCTCTGCGTTGATTTGTTATTTACTTCCGATAAATGTTTATGAGTAATATGGCTGTCTAATTTATTCTCTTAATAACCTGGCTCTGATACCATGTTGTGAAATATGGATCGAAGAATAATGACAGCGATTCTGGAAGACTGATTGCTGTGAGTTATTGATCGTCTCCATCATTGAATGCGGTTTAAATACAAGAGGAAAGGTTGCCTCCGTAGGGACATGTCCATACGTGGCGGTTTAAATACAAGAAGAAAGGTTGCCTACGTAGGGACATGTCCATACGTGGCAGTTGCCACGTATGGACATGTCCCTACGGAGGCAACCGTTCATAACAATTAGTTTGTTTATGTTTAATTTCCAAACTGTATGCTCTATTAATATATCACTCTCTAGATAATAACCGATTTACCATTAGTTAGATTCATGAGGGCTATATCTTAACAGATTGCTTGTTCACTTGGAATTGAATTGATTTTATAATTAAGAGATCACTTGAATTGTAGGTAGACCCCTTCAAATGACAGGGTAGGCTTCCTTTTATAACTAATATATGTCTTGAAAGCATTTTATCCTAATGGCATTAAATTAATGTACTTTTTCTTCTATCTGGTATTGGTGGAGCAGAGGTTGCATTGCATCGACCTATGATACATATTTCCGCAGATACAACACAAGTTAAATGTATCCCAAGTCTATGCAAAGCAACCTCTGCTCTAGAGATCACCAGAAAATAGAGAAAGAACTTTAATTTAATGCCATCAGGATAAAAGGCTTTCAAGACAGATAAAATTTGAGTTTGATTGTCATCATTTACTTTGCCAAATTCTTCACACGTAAGTCCTGAATCAATTTCCTACTCACAAGAATTTTATTAGGTCTCAAATATAGGGAAACGAAAGGCTTCAAATAGAAAACTTGTACATGCAACTAAATCCATTGACTAATCAGAAGAACAAAATTAAGAAACGGTTTGATCATCTGAGAGATGTTGTAGACTTGCAACTCACCAGCTACTTAGTTTTTGCGAGTAAGAATTTTTTTTGTTTTGGTTATGGTTGTGGTGTTTGTAGGGAGACATTTACAAATTTATATCTATTTTCAAAATTTAATGGTTTGTGGGTTTGTAATGGTAATTTAATGTTCTTTCATATTTTTGTATATATTCTTTATATTGGTCTATTATATTGATTTGTTCTATTATGGATAATGGTGTGGGTCAGACGGCTTTGCCATCGGTGCATGAAAGCATTGAACAAGTTCTACTTTTAAAAATTACATGAAACATTTTTAATTTATTTGATTCAGTGTTATTTGCAAAAAAGTTTATCAATGATGTTTCCTTTCTCCAAGAATTGTCTAGGATCTTTCCGTCAAATAATATATAACATCGAATGACTAAGTCTTTTCTTTACAAATGCTTATTTTATTTAATTATTATCTAAGCGTGAATTAAAATTTATATCTGTACGAAAGCAGAACATACAAGCTGAAGAGTCATGTGCAAGCAAATTTCATAAAAGAAAGCAAGCAGGCATTATCTTGAATGACATGGAAACAAGCTCATCAGCTGCCTAGAAGAGAGCAATTGGAGAAAAGCAGAGGAAAGTGTTAAAGGGTGATAAATAGATATAGAGTATGCAATACAAACAAACAATGTCTGGAGTGTGTGATGTGACATCTCTAATTTATGTCCGGAGGGACTAACTGGTTTTGGAGTTCCTGCGAAACCTATTGGGCCATGCTTGGAGGAAATCAATGTGTTCATGCAAGGAGCACCTTTTTTCTATTATGAGAATGATGCTTTTGCACCGAAGGATATTTGGAAGGCAATATCCAAAAATTTCTATAGTGTGGAACCAGAGTTGGCGGACTCGAAGTAATTTTAAGCTTTCAGAAGACCAAGAGGTTATGTACACAATCTCCCAATAGAAGGGCGATTTCAAGCATTACCTCTCTCCCCCATGACTATTCAGGAAGCACTTCTTCAGACAAAGGACTATTGGCCTCCATGGGATCAAAGAAAAAAATTGAAGCATAGACTCCAGACGATGTGGTGGTGTCCTTTGTGAAGAACTCTGCACTATAATTGAAAATTCACGAGGGAAACTGCAAGATAGTGAAGAGAAATACATTCTTGAAAAGTGGGAAGAATGGATCTTGGTTTGGGTGGGGCCAAGTCAGGTGGCTCCTGTAGAGGTTGACGAGATACAAATCATATTAGGATTTGAAAAAGATCACACTCGTGGAACTTCGTGTGCGACTGATCGATTGCGTTGTTTGGGTAATGCATTCCAAATAGATACAATTGCATACCATTTATCTGTCTTGATTATAGACTTTTATCCTAATGGCATTAAATTAAAGTACTTTATCTGAAAGCTGAAAATTACTTCGAGTCCGCCGACTTTGGTTCCACACTATAGAAATTTTTGGATATTGCCTTCCAAATATCCTTTGGTGCAAAAGCATCATTCTCATAATAGAAAAGAATGATAGAAGAGAAAGTACTTTAATTTAATGCCTCTTTATTTCCAAATATTTAATGCCATCGAGATAAAAGGCTTTCATCAAGACAGATAAATGGTATGCAACTGTATCTATTTGGAACGCATTACCCAAACAGAGCAATCGATCAGTCGCACACAAAGTTCCACGAGTGTGATCTTTTTCAAATCCTAATATGATTTCTATCTCGTCAACCTCTACAGGAGCCACTTGACTTGGCCCCACCCAAACCAAGATCCATTCTTCCCACTTTTCAAGAATGTATTTCTCTTCACTATCTTGCAGTTTCCCTCGTGAATTTTCAATTATAGTGTAGAGTTCTTCACGAAGGACACCACTACATCGTCTAGAGTCTATGCTTCAATCTTTTTCTTTGATCCCATGGAGGCCAATAGTCCTTTGTCTGAGGAGGTGCTTCCTGAATAGTCATGGGGGGGAGAGGTAATGCTTGAAATCGCCCTCCTATTGGGAGATTGTGTACATAACCTCTTGATCTTCTGAAAGCTTAAAATTACTTCAAGTCCGCCAACTTTGGTTCCACACTATAGAAATTTTCGGATATTGCCTTCCAAATATCCTTCGGTGCAAAAGCATCATTCTCATAATAGAAAAAAGGTGCTCCTTGCATAAACACATTGATTTCCTCCAAGCATGGCCCAATAAGTTTCGCAGGAACTCCAAAACCAATTACTCCCTCCGAACATAAATTAGAGACGTCACATCACACACTCCAGACATTGTTTGTTTCTATTGCATACTCTCTATCTATTTATCACCCTTTAACACTTTCCTCTGCTTTTCTCCAATTGCTCTCTTCTAGGCAGCTGATGAGCTTGTTTCCATGTCATTCAAGATAATGCCTGCTTCCTTTCTTTTACGTAATTTGCTTGCACATGACTCTTCAGCTTGTATGTTCTGCTTCCGTACAGATATAAATTTTAATTCATGCTCAGATAATAATTAAATAAAATAAGCATTTGTAAAGAAAAGATTTAGTCATTCAATGTTACATATTATCTGACGGAAAGATCCTAGACAATTCTTGGAGAAAGGAAACATCATTGATAATCATTTTTTGCAAATAAAACTGAATCAAATAAATAATAAATGTTTTATGCAATTTTTAAAAGTAGAACTCGTTCAATGCTTTCATGCACCGACGGCAAAGCCGTTTGACCCACATCATCTCTCGCCGTTGGAACTCCGACGACAACTAATGAAACATCCGACAAGGATGTTGTATATCCGATGTCATTTCCATGTCGGACAGTCGTCGAGGAGAAAACATAGCATCCATCGGAATTCCAACGAAAATCTGCCGAAATTTGTGGCTAGGGGTGCAAATATAGCCCCCATCGGAGGAGTTCATAACATCGTCAGACGACCGACACAAATGGCAACGTCGAGAAGCCCGACGACGAGTTTTCGACAGTAAAGTTGGTCGGAAGTCCGACGTTGTGTCGTCGTAAATCCGACAATTAGCCATCGGAAATTAGGCCCAAATGTACTAGTGATTTACACAATACATCAAACACCTTACCCTGAATAGGGTGGATAGTGCCTTCAACTCGGCTGCATCTGTTATTGATGTCTTCGAAAAGAACTTCCTTCATTTGGAGCAAAGTTGACCATTGGAGAAGGTTATGGGTTCCTCCCTCCATTATCTTTTCTTGTGCTAAAATCTGCCTTGGCGTCCTTCTTATCACTTGTAAGACCAGGATGACAATGTCTCTAGTGTGAGTGAATGCATCCACAGTTATCAATAGATTATGAATAATCTCAAGGACTTCGATAGCCCTGTGGACTGTCTTCATCATTCTTGTTACAAATTCAATGGCTACCTTGTAAGATTCATCAATCCATGAACTCATGACTTGGGCTAAGTTCTTCATCTTTTCTGCCTCATTTATTGATTCAGGAGGAAGTGCATGCAAAGGTGATATTGTTGGATCCTGTCGTCTTAATGGTTGATTAAGGTGGCTAAAATAATTCCTCCAAGCGCTAACCTCCCTTTCTAGCCTCTTATTCTTTTCCATTTCTTCTCTTGAGTTTATCATTAAGTGCTCTCACTGAATCAGTCGCTTCTTCCATGGCCTGCTCGGAGGTAAGTGGACCAAGATCATATGTTTCTAAATCATATTCCTCTGCCATAATCTCATCTTCATACTTGTCCACTTCTGGTGTGGCTACCTTTATCTTCCTGGATCCTGCATCATCTCTAATTACCTTTGACATCTTTGTAGCCTTCTTCTTTTCGATTTCTTCTTGGGAATTTCCTATGAGACTTTCCAAATCAAATACTTGTTCTTCCTCTTCAACTACAACTACCCTTGTTAGTCTTTCTTTTAGCCAATCTGGAATGGAAGACTTTCTTTCCCTTACTTGTATTTCCTTAGGCAGAGGTCTATCGTCTCTGAAAGGAGATGTTGCTTCATCATCATTCTTTTCTTCTTCTTGTTCATTAGCACCAACCTAGAGAGGAAGAGATTGACTTGATGAGTGAAACTGTTGTGACCTTATTCACACATTGCCCCATTGCAAATGGAGACCCTCTCTTTTCTTGCTTTCTAGGGTTTTTGTTAGTGTCCCGTGGCCTTCCGCTTCAGTTCTGCCAAGGCTTGCTCAGTTTTGAACGGTTCAAGTCCTAAGGATTGAAAGCTAATTTTTGCAAGCCAAGTGATAACAGAGTCCGGACACCGCTAAAGTGCCTAGAAAGGCCAAAGGACGAAGATCGCAATTGATCTGGACGAATTTGGACAACTTTCTATTTTTAGAAAGTTTGTCTTTTTGCTTTTTCCTATTTTTTAGGAAGTTTCATTTTTGGCATTTTTAGCCCAATCCCTGATATGGCTATTTTTAGAAAGTTTTCCCTATTTTTTAGGGATGTCTGCTTTTTGCTTTTTTGGAATGGGGACCTAGGGTTTGCACTGATACCACTGACCTGCTTCGACCGCGATCCAAAATTTTCAAGTTTTGACCCAAAAAGCTAAGTTCCTATATTTTAGGGGGTCATGGCCCATTCAAAGGATAATCAGCTCGAAAAATCATTTTGATCCTCAAATGTCCTGAAATTTGCCTGTCTGGAATGTCATCCTGATCCTGAAATTTGACTGTCTGGAAAATTGAAGAATCCTCCAAAAACTAGATTTTGCATTATAAGTCCTAGAGATCTAAAACCACTCTCAAACATCCTGACAATATATATGAAATATAACTTAAAGTATAAGAAAGAGAAAAGACATATTGAAATATTGAAACATTTAAGTATATAGTCCGCCTTGAAGAGAGAGCTCTAAACTCCGCCCTATGTTGAGAGATGCCTAAAGTCCGCCTTGAGGAGGTAGTGAAAAGTCCGCCCATGATGGTGTGCAAGTCGCCTTGGCCAACACTCAAAAGTCCGCCCTATCCTAGCAAGATGATGGTGATATCCAGAAAGTCCGCCATGTAGAGGTTAAGTTAGAAGTCCGCTCTTGATGAAGAGTCACCAAAGTCCGCCCAAGGGAGAGTCTCCCAAAGTCCGCCCATGTTGGAGAAGTCTTCAAACTCCACCCAAGATACTAAGTATGATGATGAAGAGCCTTATGAAAACTCCGCCCTAGGCCTTCAAATGTGGTGGAGGTAGCATCAAAACTCCGCCCTATCCAAAAGGATGATGGAAAGCTTCTAGGAGTCCGCCATGCTGGTTGAAGACCAGCAAAAGTCCACTATGTCTTGGGAAGATGCCCTCAAACTCCGCCTTGACTTAACAATGACTAAGCTAAAGGAATGTCCAAAGTCCGCTATGCTTGAAGGAGAAGTCTCCAAACTCCGCCCAAGATGCTAAGTATGATGTTGAAGAGCCTTCTCAAACTCCGCCATGCCTTGGAGAGGTAAGGAAAGTCCGCCCAAGTTTGAGGAAGATGAAGGTAAGCCTCCAAAAGTCCGCCTACACATAAAAGTCAAACAAAATCAACGAAAATACAAGTGATGTCATGAAAATCCTTCAGGATTTCGAACTTAAATCCAAAATAGAAGCTTCTAGAAGGGCACACTTCACAATGCAACAACCTTCTATTTTCATTGATGCTTCATTTTTAGCAAGAAGGACAAGTGTCCCAAATGTAATCTTCTCATTGGTCGAGGGTAGTTAGTTTTGGGAAACCCTAATTAGGGTTTGTAGCTTTCAATCTAGGCCATTGATCACTGTTTGATCTCGGTCGTTCATTTATTTTTGAAAAACTATATAAGGCTACCTCCTCTCATTTCGAGAGTGTGAGGTTTTTGATGTATTGTTGCTTAAGGTCATTTCCAAATACTATATTGCATGTGCGCTGCTTTGTAATCCCTATTGTTTGAATGATTTGCATGGTTTCAATTTCCTCAAGACTTAGTTAGAATTAATTTAGATTTGCTTTCATTGTTGTTAATTTCAATGAAGGATTTGATAAGTGTCAATTGATGGTGTATCTCCGCTCATACTTTTGGTAAATGGATGATTTTCATCTTACCGTGCAAAGTTAGTCTAAGCCCGTCCTCTGTGCATCCCAACATCATAATCATAAGCACAACCCATCGAAGATCGCACCGACTTTGTGTAGTTGTCCCTAGTGTGGCGAAGCAAGGTTTTGTTTCTCGAGAGCATCCAATTGATACCGTCTCCAGAGTTCGTAGGATTACATTACCCTTCTTAACCCTATCTCTTTTCCCCTTTTTTTGAAAGTCTAAATCCCAGTAAACCCAAAAAAAGAAGAGCCTAAAATTGCTAAATCCATCTAAGTCCAGCAGTTCAAGACATTTGTTAAACGTAAGTCCCCCTTGAAATTTTCAGCATACACTACTGTTGTGACCATTTCACCCATCGCCCCATTAAAATGGGGACCCCCTCTTTTTGCTTTTGTTTTGCCTGTTCTTCTCTCTGCTCTTAGGGTTTGATTAAGTGAGTGAGTTGTCTAGACTAGGGTTAAGCCTTAGGGGCTTCTATTGGATATTTTCAGGCCGAGTCTAGTCAAGTTTTTTGAAGGTTATTGAGCATCCTCCTGAAGATTGATTACTGAAGTTAGGGTTGTCTCAGGATGGGTCCAGTCAGGGGTTTTGAGGGCACATTCAAATTTTGTCTAAGTATTAGCATTTTAATGATGAAATTGTGCATTTGTTGTCAGGGTAATTTTTTGGCCAATTTTTTGACGGCTTGATAACTGATTCCTAGCCTTAGAAATGACCTAATTATGCCTTGTGAAGTGACTGAAAACCTAGATTTTGGATATTTTGGCTTATGGAGGTAAAATCGCTCCTGTCGCTCTTCCAGGGACCAAGGCGAAAATGATATTTGGTGCATCTTGGTTATTGACTTGTTTTAATCGTTTTGTGCAGGGTCGCCAGGGGATATGATCGGACGTGAATTAAAGATTTTGAAGATTTTGAAGACTCAGAAATGACAAGTTTTTAAGGTTTAAGGCAAAATCGCTCCTGTCCTTCACTGAAGGACCAAGGCGAAATGGCTTATTTAGATCATTTTTGGTCTTGGTTGATCGAACTGGAACATCAAGGACGCAAGGAAAGATGAAGCGAGCATAATGGAGTATCCAGACTTAGTCGTTAGCAATGAAAGGTTGAACTTTTGGCCTAGAAAGATAAAGGCGCTCCTCTCCCTCACTGAAGGACCGGAGCTTGAATTCCAAATTTGCATTATCCTTGCAAGATTTAAGTGATTTCGTGATTTGAGGAGGTCGAGAGAGGCATGTTTTGCTCGTTGAATATAACTTGAATAGGCCACAATGGAGAAAATCGACCCAAGTTGCAATAGGCGCTCCTGTCCCTCTCCAAGGGACCAGAGCGATTTTTCAAAGGAAGCTCCTGTCCCTCTCCCAGGGACCAGAGCGATTTTCTCAAGAGACAAGTTTTGGGCAAAGGAAAAGCAAGTTTTACGTTTGAGATAAGTGAAGGAAGGCATAATCAATCCGTTGAAGATAATTTTGAATGTTGGCAAAGCACAAGTGAGCCCATAATGGCCAAAGCGCTCCTGTCCCTCACCCAGGGACCAGGGCGAAAAACACATCATCAAGCCTTTCCCTTCAAATTTGGATGAATCCAAGACAAGGCACAAGATGGCAATGATATTTGAAATGCTTCAAGGAAGAACAAAGTTACAAAGACCACAAAACTAGATGAAAAATGGCTAGGGCGCTCCTGTCCCTCACCCAGGGACCAGAGCGAAATCTTCAAGTATGCCTAATTTTAGAATGCCACTTTCGTTTCAAAGACTCAAGATGGAAGGCGGAGTGATATTCTACGTTCAGAAAGTGATTTAAAGATGACACGATCAAGGGTTTGTACCAAGAACTAAAAGGCGCTCTTGTCCTTCACTCAAGGACCAAGGCGATTTTCATAAAAACAATCATTCCCTTCCAAAACCACGTCAAGGCAAGGATATGCAAAGTCAAAAATGTCTTTCGAAGGACGATGAACAAGGAATTGACTCCAAGAATCGACAATCTTGGGCTTAAATGTAAAAATCGCTCCTGTCCTTCACTGGAGGACCAAGGCGAAAATCTTAAGAGGAACTCATTTTGTCTTAACAAAGCAAGATGAACATGCATAGAACGAACAAAGAAGATCATTGATTGCCCTGCAACATGAATTGGCGATTGGAAAAGACAAGGACCAAAGACAAAAGGTAAGATCGCTCCTGTCCCTCACCAAGGGACCAGGGCGAAAGTGTTTTAAGGTGCACTCCTTCCAAAGATGGAATAAATCAAACTCAAGATTCCAAACGAAAATGCCATTTTTGGACGTCCAAGATAGGACTTTGAACGTGAAAAGCAAGAAATACAAGGCCAAAATGCATGGGCGCTCCTATCCCTCTCCAAGGGACTAGAGCGATGTTGTTTAATCTCCCTTATTTTTTTCCATGCTTACGCGCCAATATCCTTCAAATTGCATTAAATGCCCATTTCGCTAAAAACTCCAAAATATTTTAAAAAAATTAAATTGGCATTTAATAAGAGCGCATGGGCATTTAATAATTAATTTAAGCCTTTTAAAAATCGAAATTTTCAATGACAAAGGCATTTAAAATTAATTATTATTAAATTAAAATTCAAAGCGCTTAAGGTGTCTTTTTAATATTTTTGCCAAAGTCGGCCTCTCCTTTTATTTAAATTTTATTTATTCTTTGGCCTATTTTCCAAGTCGGCCTATGGGGAATTGCAATAGTGAGCGCCTATATAAGAGAGGTGTTTTGACGCATTCTAATCCATCATTTAAATCATCTATCCAAGTGCGATTTGGAGAAGCAAGGAGAAGTGCGAAATCTGGTCTAAGAAGGAGTGCGAACTTTGTTGGAAGCTAGAGGTGGAGGGAATTTTTCTCAAGGCATTGAAGACAAAGGTGGTGAAGTTGATAAAGGAGGCGCATTTTGCTAGAGGACTTCGATCTTCATTTTTACCTAGCGGATTTCTTAATTTTCCATCTTTTTTTAGAGTTAGTTCTCAAAGAGAGGTATGGCGAGATCTCCCTTGTTCAAATTTTGAAATTTTGAATTTCAAATTGCATAGTCATATTTAGGAAATGATAATTCAAAGATTTATCATGAAGTTTCCTAAAATTAAAACTTAAATCCAGTCTATATTTCTACGTTGCAAAGTATATTGCTCATTATGAAATGTTGTGTAGGTATCAAGATGGCGACCCCGAAGACAGGAGCATCCACTAGTCGTCCAGCTCTCATGCAGGAAGATCAAAGGAATGAAGAATTGGAGACCAAGATCGTGTCAAAATGGAGCAACATTGGAGATACCAACTTGGGAAACTTCAGTGTGAAGAAGTTTCGAGAGGTCCCTTACATTGGAAAGCCATCACCTATCGCAACGAGGATAATTGAAAGTGGCATCATCAAGGCGGCCGGCTTCCCTCCAGCAGTCCAGTGTCATGAGCTGATGATCGAGTGTGCCCGCCATTATGACCCACAATCCAGATCAGTCGTGTCTAAGGAAGGAAACACTTTGGCTTACCTTTCAGAAGAGGCTATCAGTGAAGCTCTCCATCTGCCAGAACATAAAGATATGATTTACAAAAGCTTGGAAGGAGCTAGATCCATGTATGAAGATGATCCAGACACCTGCTTAAGAATCATCAATAAGAATTGGTTACTCAAAAGTCGTCCTCGCCTGAGCAAGATTCCAAACACACCACATAGGATCGACTTCCAAGAGGAATACAGAGATTTGATAACCTTACTCAATTGAGTTACAGGGGCTCCTCAAGCCTTCTATTTTGAGAAGTGGATGTTCTACTTCATCCAAGTGATAGTTCAAGGAAAAGGAACAATTCATTGGGCTAGAATTATTAGCCATTGCTTGGACGTGCAGTTGAGAAGACTGAAGGCTACCAAGTCCTTCCACATGAGTTCATACATCATATATGCCTTGATCAGGAGTTTTGAATATGCAGGACTACCTCATAGAGGAGCAATCGGAAGAGGACCCGGGGAAGTCAGAGTTTGTGAATCTTATGTTCATTTGCATCATCCACCTGGAAGTAACTACAAGTTAGTTAATGATACCTTCACGATGAACATCACCAGGACATTGCAGGGTGGGATTCACAATCGGATATCTCAAGATGCACAGGAGCTTGTAAAGAGGTATGGTGCTTGGTTTATCCAATTCCAGAAGTTTACATATATTAGAGTTCATGGGTGTCCTTCACCTCCATATATGTTGCCGAGATATCCGACAGATAGAATGGTGTTACTTGAGGTGACTAGGCAGTTGGCAGCTTATGCAAAGGCATTCAGACACAGGCATGGAAATGGAATTCCTGTGCCTATCATACTAGGGAATTCAGTTGAGGTATGTCCTAATGCTTTAGCCTTGGATGATGCAGAGAAAGAGTTGGCCTTATATTCATTTTCATTCTTTGCCTTGAGAGAGAACTTTGATCCTTATGGATATGTAGAAGAAACAGTTGGTAGAAAGTACAAGCACGAATTTTAGATAGAGGACTTTTTGATGAATCTCTCAAGTGATTTAGAGGTGAAAAGAAAGATGCATTCCAAATTACCTTTAGATCTCATCAGGAAATGCAAAGTTTACAGAGTGGCCGATGAAGCCCAGGACAGTGGCAGACATCTCCAATCATCTTATGACCGAGAGGACAAAACAGTGAAAATAGATTGGAATGAACCTGAGATTACAGACTTGAGAACTTTGATGGCTCCGATTTTGTCTTGCACTCGCAGATGGGTAGATATACAACATCAAAAGTTGAGAGAACAAAACATATCGATGACTTTTACTTTGGAGGAAAGGCCAGGGGAAGGAGGAGCAAGCACAAGCGAAGGCAATCCTCATCCTAGGAGCACAAATGAAGACAATCCTCACCCTAGATGCGTAAGTGAAGGCAATCCTCATCCTAGAAGCGCGAAGAGGAAAGAAAGACCTGAGAAAAGGGAACCCTCCAAGAAGAAGCAAGAGGCCCATCGAGGTCACTCATCTAGCACATCTTCTCAAAATGAAAAAGGGGCAAGTCAAGGACAAGAGAAGAGGGTACTTGAAGTTGAGGAATCTATGGAATCAATGGTCCAGAATGATAAACATGAAGAAAGGCAAGCACCTCAACGTTCATCAAGTCAATCTCCCCAAGTCAATGAGCTACATGAAGACAGGAATGATAACGAAGTGACATCTCCTCTCCGAGATGAGGGATCAGTGCCTAAAGAAATACAAGTTAGAGAGACAAGGTCCGCCATTCCAAACTGGTTAAAGGAGAGGCTAACGAGGGTGATTGTGATCGAAGATGAAGATAATGTAATTGATTTAGAAAGCGTTGTTGGAAATTCTCAAGAAGTGACAGAAAGAAGGAAGGCTACCAAGATGTCCAAGATGATCAGAGATGAGACAGGATCCAAGAAGTTGCAGATAGCTACACCAGCAGTGGATAAATATGAAGGTGAAATCCTTGCAGAAGAGTATGATGTAGAAACATTTGAGCTTGGTCCACTCACAGCCGAGCAGACACTGGATGAGGCAACTGATTCATTTGAGGCACTTAAAGACAAGCTTAGAGAAGAAATGGAAAAGAATAGAAAGCTTGAACGAGAGGTCAGTGCTTGGAGAGGCTACTTTAGCCATCTCAATCAGCCTTTGGGACGTCAGGATCCAGCAGTATCTCCTGTGCAAGCACTTCCCCTTGAATCAGTTGGTGAGGCAGAAAGAGTTAAGAGCTTGGTTCAGCTTATGAGCTCTTGGATTAACAAATCTCATACCGTTGCCATTGAGTTCGCAACAAGAATGATGCAGACCACCCATCGAGCTATCCAGGTCCTTGAGATCATTCATAACCTAATGATAACAGTAGCCGCCTTTGCCCACACTAGAGATGTTATCATTCCTGTTTTGCAAGTAATCAGGCAAACACCAAGGAAGATCTTAGCACAAGAAAAGATAATGGATGGAGGAGCTCATAATTTGCTCCAGTGGTCAACTCTACTTCAGATGAAGGAAGTTCTGTTCGAAGACATTAGTACGAAATGCAATCAAGTTGAGGAGGTCATTCATCCGATTCAGGACAAGGTGTTTGAGGTGTTGTGTTCTATTCTTGGCAGGAGGATTGAAGATGAGACAGATGTGAATCTTCAAGAGTTGGAGGAGAAGGTCAAGGTCATCTTTTGCAAAGATGAGAGTGTTATCACAGATGAGCAAAGAGATCAAATGTTCGCCACTATGCTCCTGATTGAGAAAATCAAAGAACTCGAGCCTGGATGGGACATAGCTCTTCTCAAGGCTTTTGATCAGGTCATCCACTTGGAGGAACGAATGAGGAATCTTCCAGAGATTCCTATTGCGGAGATCGAAGGAATTGTGTCCAAATTCACTGCATACGCTAAGAAGGAGCATTGGAAAGGGAACAAGGTTCTAGAAGAGAGGTTGTTATAGATGATGTGGCACCTTAGTTATCATTGGTCTATGTTTCCTAGATTTTTGTGCCAATTAAATATTTGGCTATGCACTTAATATTGTTCAATAAAAGTGGAACTTTTTGTAATAAAACCCTAATTAGGGTTTAGGTGTCAAAATCTCAGCCGTTGATCTTCTTTTGATCTGAGTCGTTCATTGTAATTGAGGATGCTATATATACCCTCATTCATTTTCATTTTGTAAGAATTAGAAATTAGAAATGAGATATTAGAACTAGAATTAGAGCTTTTGGAGAGAAGAAAGTTATTTTGTAGCAAGATTGAGCATTGAAGAAAGAATTTCAAGCAATTGTTGTCTATGTTGACTTTGAGATCAATAAAATATTGAAGTTATGGTGTTTTATTGCAATTCTCGTGGTTATCTTCATGGTTGTTTACTTTCTTGAATCATTCTCAGTCGAAGTAGTGTTTAAATTTGAAGGACTAAGTGTTGAGCTTGATCTTTGGTGAGATTCACATTCCAAACCACTAGCTTTTTACTGATTGTAAGGACGCCTTGTGTGGTCAACTGGAGATATTTGGATTACTTAAACCTTCAATCATCATTGAACTATTGATATGTACCTTCATGGTAGTGTCTATGATTCTTGATGATTTGAAAAGCAATGATCACCTTAGAAGATCGCATCAATCTCAGTAGAGTTGTAATTCCTTGGCAATACTAAAATTGGTCGAATCCTACCAAAGCTAGCCTATATTGAGTCATTCCTAGGATTAAATTAGAATTCGTCCTTTCCTAACCCTACCTTTTGATCTTTTTGAGAACTTGTTAGTTTTAGGAAAATCTGTTCCTGAACGGAAACGTAAGGCCCCTTGATGAAACAGCATTCACAACGACCATTGGTGCTTATCCACACGTAGAGACCCTACATTACAGAACCTTGGAGTCACCCTGATTGATCCTTCTTCACGACATCTTCAGCAATCAGAGGCTTTATTCAAGAGAGGATAAGGTACCCTTGGGTATTTTATTCTGTGTTAGGCAGTGTACAAAATACACGTCAACAACTACCCAAGAAGCTATTCCACTAAAGTCGCTTGTTCGCACATATAGACCTTGGAATCAGTAGTGATTTTTCAGGAGAGGATAGAATACCTTTGGGTATCCTATTCTAATGTTTGGTAGATGATAAAACAGACACCAACACAAACATGAAGTTCGCTCCTTTATGCCCAAACATGAAGTTCGCTTCCATGGGCTTGAAGGTGAATTTCGCTCCCCTGGCCTTGAAGGTGAATTTCGCTCTGTTGTGCTCAAACATGAAGTAAGCTCTCCTGTGCTCAAACATGAAGTAAGCTCCTGGGGGCTTGGAGATGAAGTGGATTGAAATTGAATACTAAGTGTTTGCTCACTCACCTTGTTTCACTCTCTCCATTCAAACTTGCAAGATAAGGCTCTTGGAAAAACTTCGCTCTTAGTCAAGGGTATTCAAAGTGAATTTCGCTAGTCATGAGAAGCACTTGAAGCTTTCGCCTTTAACCTCGAGCACTTTGAGTGTCACTAACTAGGAGTTCTTTAGACTCTTCAGTTGAGCTCATGATTGACTCACATGAAATCTAGACTTCACACAAGGCTATCCACCTGACTCCTGGCTTCCTAACCTTCTATATTTCTTCAATGCAAAGGCTAGTAGCTAAAGATGGACTCTAACACTACCTAGAAAGCAAAAAAGTGGGGATCCCCATTTACGATGGGACGATGTGTAAAAACCTCACAACACATCCCGTAGCCGTCCCCAAAATTGGCAAAAAAATTAACCGTCATGGAAACGCATACCCTCGTCCCCTGCCGTCCCCGTCTCAGAAACTCGAGGTAACATAGGATTATTTTATTTTCTCTAGTGAAAACCTTTCGGTTCTATGGATTGAACATGGTTCATCAGAGCCTTCTTGAGGATGAAAACCTCTTAGAGAAGATTAATCACAATGGTGAAAGATCCTCCTTGGCTAATTCAATGTGGCTCATTCAAAGTAGCAAGTTGAGCGGAAAGAGATTCAGGTTTATTGATTGGAGATTTTCTTTTGTGAACTTATTGGAAAGGATTGCCATTTTGATTTGCCAGTGTATGAGGTTTGGATACCATGTTTAAATGACAATCAATATGGGGCGACTTTGTATTGGTAACTATGCAAATAAACCTCTATTTTGGATGACATTCTGGGTCTAGCCTTTTTTATTGTTGACTTGGGGTATTAAGAAATGGGTTGCTAGTTAAATAGGGTGCCTCTTCATTGATTTTTTGTTTTTATCTTATTCCAATAGCTGGGCAATATTATTTTGCATTCCCTAAGTGTCGAGAACACCTTTGTTGGGTGTTTGAATCTCTCTTGTAGGTGACAACAGGGCTTTTCTTTGGAATGATGGCATTCTCTTTTGCTGGTCGCTAGTCTTTAGAATGATCAGACTTTAATTTTCTGTGGAATTTGTGGGCAATTGGTTATCTCCCACTGCTAATATATCACATATAGGCATTTGAATGTGTGTGACGAATTGAAGGATGGTTTGCAAAAATCAACTATCAAAGGAGTGAATGAAGGTTTACCCTACAAGCATGAGCAAATTGAAATGAGCAATTGATTTCGTGAGGCAGTAATAATACCTATTCCAATCACTATTACCTTTGTAAAGTGGTGATTTGGTGGTTTTTTTAGCCAGCTGACCGGGTACAACAGTGTGGTGTGAGCCTATGTGTTTTGAGATGATAAGCAAAGTGCAGGTAATAAAGTAACTTGCAACAATTTAACAAGTCAGAAAATTGACAAAAATCATAAATATATGAAGCTGAAAATTCTAGAATTTATTTCTGATCTGAAAACACACTTATTTCCCAAGAGTTAAGAGTAACCCGGATCATTAGATTGCATTACATATCTAAGTTAGACATACCCAAAAAAGGAAGCAATGGAATAGATTGAATTGGTATTGAAATCAACTAACTTACACTTGGAGTTTGGATGCCAAACTCCACTAACTTCTCCATAAGTCGTGAAATGGATGGAAATGGTGGTGCTGACCCTAAATGTGTAATATCCCCCTTAATTTTTTTCCAATTATTTCAATTTACAATCAACACAAACACTCGTTAGGGTTACAAAATGAAATCCTAATACTGTTGGAAGTCACCCTTTCCACCTTTGATCACCGAGAGCCCAATCTGGGAGGGTGAGAGCATACAGTGTTGAGGGGATCATTAGATGCAAGAAACTGAAACTGATTACAATACTTGGGCGGCAAGCCAGCCCCTTCCACTTTTCAGCAGGATAATGAGAATACTGAAAGATCACTTGGCGGTAAACCAGCCAAGGACAAGCCAAGAAACTGAAGTAGCAATCACTCAACTGCTTATCCAACGAGAGGACTAAAAATGAAATTACAAATCAACTCTACTGCTTATGCAGCGGGAGGACAGTATTACAATCATCAAGGTAGGCGGCAAAGTCAGCCTCTTCCACTTATGCAGTAGCACTAAGAGCAATAATCCAAATAGATAGCGGTTAGTACTACTAACCATAGAAACAACAGTCGGGAAAAAAATGCGTTTTTTCCCGATTAATCACAGATCGGATGGAATGCCGATGAATTCCCCAAAATCGCGCATAAAAATCATTGACTTTTTTCAACGATTTTTTACGAATTTTTACCGATTGAATCGCGGAAAATCGTCCGGTTTTTTTCTTTATAACTGTTTCACGCTTCGGGTTTTCCATATCTCGCCCGATAACTTGCAGGCTGAGAGTGCGGTGTACGGTTCGCAGGCTGAGAGTGCGATAACATTTAGTTTGCTCTCCTCGCTGGTGTTGCTAAGCTGGTTCGCTCCAGTTGAACTAGTTCTTTCCAGCTCCTTCACCGGACTGGGCCACCTCTCCCCACCGCCATTCTTCACCGGCAACTATCATTGGACAATCAACTGGGCTGCGAGTGCAACACTTCCAAGTATTTACGCTCAACATTCTGTGATAAATGACCATTCTCCAGTCTGTGTAGGCATCTTAACTTTTGCACAACATTCTTTCTTAAGTACCAACTTCCTAGTATTTACGCTCAACAAGGTTTCAATATTTGTCATAATGCTAGAAATAACCAGTAAGAAAAACGTATTTTGATTTGAAACTAACATTCACAGTTTACATACTGTGAAATACATTATAGATGCAAAAAATTAATACTGTGAAATACATTATAAATGTATAAATTTTCACACTATTAACTTTTTGCATTTATAATGTATTTCATAGTATTAAGTTAATATTACTGTAATTATTAAATATTATGTATTACTGTTAAATTACTGTTTAATTGTTTAATTATTAGATTATCATTACATAATTAAACTATTTAAAACTTAGTAATTTTAGAAATTACTGTTTAACTATCTAGTAATTTGCAATAGTCAGTAGCTTATGTAAAACAACCCCTTTTGTAATTTCAATCACTGTCAAACCCATAAAGCTTCTCTATACTAACACCTTTTAGATCAGCGACTGAATCTTTTTGATCAGTTGCCTTGTGATTTTGAGTTGATATGATAGTACTCTTATGACAAGTGTTCTTGACTGTATTTCCTGCTATATCTTTGACAGTAAACTCCGATTGTCCTGCTCTGAGCCTCTGAGATTGTTTGTCTCCTAGGTCACTTGATATTTGTTAAATGCTTGTAGTATTATATCCATTGCCTAAATCATTTAATCAAAATATTGTTTGTCTCCTAGGTCCCTTGGTTGGTAACGTTACTACCTCAATTTCTGATTCAAGCAATAATAAAATCCGAGAAGGTATATATGGCTTGAGAAATGAATTTTACCTTCTTCTACAATCCTAAAGCAGTTTGTACACTTGTGTACAACTGGGCTTTAATCTTAGTAGCTTTATCAGTGTTCTTCTTTAGATCAATCAAGCAAGAAAACAACAAGTGTTGACTCTGTTTTTGCTCTATGGAATACTCTGGGAAACTAACAACATTTTGCATTTGTCTTTTCTTAGGCTGAGACTATAAACTTTTCTGTTGTAAGTTCAAATTTTAAATTGCCTTTGGGTTTTCTTCAAGGGACTCTTGAGCATATTTAGTATTTACTTATTGACTTAATCATTGAACTGGAGTCTATCTTATGTATTTTGTTCTTACTTTATTCCTCTTCATAGTTTCTACTTGGTGGTAGTGATAACAGGTTGTCCAACTTTAACCCCCCGTGCTTTGGCCTTTCATCAGCATTTATGTGAATATTTCATCTCAACTTTAACACAATAAAATAGAAACTAAGTAGAAGCACTTGAGGTACTTGCAGGAGGAAAGGGCACTTTAACTTCACTAGATCCTATTGGTATCACTGGTCTTGGAATTAAAATGTCTTTTGCATACTACTTCAAAAAATCAAAAGAAAAAACTCTTGGATAATTTATAAAATTTCTTGAGAAATAGGAATTGCTTGTTATACAGAATAATTACTGTTTAACATAAGCTACAGACCTTACGTTAAACAGTAATTATTCTGTATTACCATTAATTAAACAGAATAATTACTGTTTAACTATTTAAAACTTAGTAATTTTAGAATTTTTTTAATTAAACAGTTAAATATTTACTAATTTCTATTTAGTATTTACTGCTAAAAATGTAATCTGATTGTTTTACTGTTAATTATTAGTTATATTTGTATTTAATAGTAATTAATTGTAATCAGAATTTACATTTTCATTTACAGTAATATTAAATTCATTTTTTGTTAAATATTCTTAGCTTTTAATATATGAAAAAATCATTTTCATTTAATATATACAGTCTATCATAGATCCATAATGCCATTTTCCCTATAGTTATTAACATTTAATATACAAAAAAATGAAAATTTTAATATAACTGTCTAGTTTTCATGATGAATGTCCAACATTCACATACACAAACCCAACCCTAGATCCCTCAAAATTTAAAAACTGAGTGTAATGCTTTTGCAGAACTGATTCTTGATCACAATGCCACGCCAAAAAGACTTTGCATGGACACATTGCACAGCAATTCCTGGTAGCACGAAGGTCAAGTCCAATTGGTGTCAAGATGAGATCGGTGGTGGAATTTATCGTTTCAAATGGCATTTATCAAAAGAACGAGGAAATAACACCGAGATATGCAAAAAATGCCCTACAGATGTCTCGTATCAAGCAAAGCAATCTCTTGAAGGGATTGCTGAGAATAAGGCCAAAAAGGCAAGAGTTGGGGTTGAACTAGGTTCTACTTCTACAAATCCTAGGATGCATGATTTGGGTGAAGATGGTGAAGATGGGAGTTTCAAGGAATCTGGGTCGACACATAATTCTATAGCACGTGGACAAAACACAAGTGGAGGAAACACTAATGCTTTCTTCCAACCTCGTACCACACCAGGATCACAAACCACTTTGGAGAGTACAGGATGGAGGAAAACTATCACTAAACAAGCAAAGAAGGCAATTGCTAATTATTGGTACTCCTCTCACACGGCATTCCATGCTTCCAGAAATCCATATTGGCAACCCATAGTAGATGCTATTGCAGCTGTAGGTCCTGGGTTTCAAGCCCCATCTTGTGAATCATTGAGGGTTGGTATGCTGAAAGATGCAGTAGAGGATGTTCAAGATGTTGTTAAACAACATCGATTGCAGTGGGCTAGAACTGGTTGCAGCATCATGTCAGATGGTTGGACAGATAGAAGGAACCGAACTCTCATTAACTTCCTTGTCTCTTGTGAGATTGGCACTGCTTTTTTGAAATCTGTGGATGCATCTAATATGATGAAATCCACAAATGCATTGTTTGAGATGTATGATGTGGTAGTTACAGATGTAGGGCCACAAAATGTGGTTCAATTTATCACAGACAATGTTGTTGCTTGTGTTGCTGCAGGGAGACTTCTGACAGATAAATATCCTTCCATGTTTTTTACACCATGTGCAGCACATTGCCTTGATCTAACCCTAGAGGACATTGGCAAAATTGAATGGGTTAAGGCGGCATTTTAGAAAGCTCATAAGGTTACCAAATTTGTTTATAACCACACAAGGGTTTTGGCTATAATGCGCTCTTTCACAGAGGCAAGGAGCTAGTTCGACCAGGAGTGACAAGATTTGCAACATATTTCCTTGCATTACAAACATTATGTGAACAAAAAGGTAATTTGAGGCGAATGTTTGTTTCAGCTGAGTGGATGGAGTCTGGTTTCACAACTCAAGCAAACGGCATAGCAGTGGCAAAGTATATGTTTTCTACCACATTTTGGGAATCTATTGAACAAATTGTAGAATTTTCAGAGCCTTTAGTAAAAGTTTTGAGACTAGTGGATGGAGATAAACCCCCCATGGGATATGTGTATGAGGCCATGGATAGGGCCAAGGAGGTGATAAGGAGTAAGCTGGAAAATAACAGGGATAAGTATATGCCATTGTGGGACATAATTGATAGGAGATGGGATGGACAAATGCAAACTCCTCTCCATGCTGCAGGATATTTTCCCAATCCTCTGTTATTCTATAAGACTGACTTCCTGGAAATTGATGTTGAGATCAAACAAGGCTTCTTCAAGTGCATGGAAAAAATGTTTCCTGACTAGGAAAAATTTGATGCGGCTACGATAGAGCTGGAAATATACAAGCATGCTAAGGGCTTTCTCTCTTCTAGGGCTGCTATACAAACCAGAAAGACAATTCAACCAGGTAGACTCTATAAACTTTTGACAATCTCTTTATTTTGCCAACCATTAAGTTTGTTAAGATTATAAGATATTCTTAGTCTTACAATATCATCTCCATATAATGTGTTTTTCAGCTGCATGGTGGGCTTCTTTTGGAGATGAAATACCAAATTTAAGGTGGATGGCGGTGCGTATTTTGAGCCAACCATGTAGCTCATCAGCTTGTGAGCGTAATTGGAGTGTGTTTGAACACATACATTCTAAGAAACGCAACCGCCTATCACAACAATGACTGAATGACTTGGTATTTGTTCATCACAACCTCCGCTTGAAGATAAGGAAAGCTCAAGGTGAGAATATTAATATATAGTTGCAGTTTTTTGAATTGTATTCACTATTCATTGCTTTTTCATTTGTAAGGTTAACACTAATTTCTACATGGGCAAAATAAAGAACTATTGAGGAATGCTTGCCAATTGACCTCGATGAGATATATCCATAGTGTGAGTTGATTGTTGCTGCTGCTGCTGATGATGATGATGATGATGTTGATGTTGATGATGATTATGTTGTTGTTGATCATCCACTTGTGTCTGAAGATTTTGATATCATGAGGCAAGCCAACTTTCGTCCTGAATGGGTTGAAGGAATTAGGACAGGCTCTTACCCAGGAGCTTCATCATCAGGGCCTCCTGCCCTCTAGCATGTCATTGCCTACATTTGAGATTTTGGAATTTTGTACTTAGTTTACAGGTTGACTTTGTTCAAAGTCACAAACTATATTGTAATTGACATTTTGACATCTATCACCATCTAGATATTATTTATGGTGTAGTATATTTTGTGGAACGTAATCAGTGATATGAATATAAACAACAAAAATCTATTTCCTGCAATTCATGTTTTCAAGTGTCTATTTTATTTGCCGACAATATCTCTATGCTATGGAAATACCCTAAAATATATAAAAAAAATAGTTTTTGATTGTTTTTCTGCAATTTTTTACGTTTTTTTGTATATTCGATTTTTTCCCGATTTTTTGAAAAAATCTTATACTTTTGTTTTGCCGATTAATTCCCCAAACAATTATTGTTTCCATGCTACTAACCATTTTTACAATGCACAATATCGATTACAAACTAAGAGAAATCACCGTCCAAAGATAGGTGGCAAGCCAGCCTCTTCCACTTATGCAGCGAGACTAAGTGGAGACAAGAAACTTGTTGTTAGTACTAATAACCAACATTACAAATAGATATAAATAAAGAACCAAGAGTTGATACAAGTCCAACAACTGCAAATTACATCAGATATTCACTCCGAAACCAATATAGGCAAATCACCCCAAGAAAGCTCTCCAGTCTAACAAATACAACTTCTGAAAATGCGAACTACACACAAAAATGCTTACCACTTCCCAAAAACAACTCCGAATGACATAAAAATAGAAGGTAATGAGAGATATGATAGAGACGATGCAACAAAAACCTCAAACCTACACCAAAACCCAACAGCACGCGAGGCAGCCAAGAAGATGTACAACCCAATTGGGAAGTACTATTTGCAATATAAAATCCAAATCAGCAAGTGTTGATCTGCAAATCGGTAGACTCCATCGCCTAGGGGATAGGAATAATCAAAGCCAATACCCAGAATGACTTGGCGAGCACACAGGGAACTACGAACGGAAATCTCCTTCAGCACACATACCAACCAGAAGTAAGAACACTCAGAAAACACTCCAAACTTCTGAAAATGAAACACAAATCTGCGATATTGTTCTTCAATCCACTCTCATGAATGAAGAGAGGTCTCAAGCTCAATTAGTTGATATATTGCAAGCAAGAAATCCAGCGGTAGCTAGGAGGTATGCTTTCCCCGAAGCTTCAATACAAGTTTCGGCAGCACTTCGTTATAAATTCTTCATAAATGACAAATGAGGAGCTTAGGTCTCATATTTATAGATTCAGAGACTCAAATTCACATTCAAATGGCACCTAAATTCCTATCTTCTCATTTGAATTTCATTCCAAACATATCCTTGTCTTGGCATCCCCCCTCTCTAGGCATAAGTTCAAACTTTTCCTTGGTATACAACTTGCAACATAAAACATTATAAACATGAAATGTTTTTTCATCCTCAACGCTACCCAACTTAGGAAAAATAATAAGATTTTAAGTAAAATGTATTTTCCCTTTCCTAAGTCGTCCAACATAATAATTAATTATTAAACTTAGGATAAAATATTAAAATTTAATAAATCAAGACTAATCAATGCCAAATTGAACCTGAAATTGAATTGCTGAAAACCAACAAAACTGACTGGGTTGGAGCTCTACACTGAACTGCTAAAAATAGAAAAAATGGCACTTACTAAAAATAGTTAGTCCTGAAAACAACTCCAAAAAGATTGCTCTTCGAACCCTGAAGATGAGCTCAGAAAACCCAAAAAGACTTAGAAATCTTGTCAACTGCCACCAACTTACTAAAAATAGTAAGTTCAGAATTCTTCCCGAAACTAAATGCATGTTACACTTCTGCGAAGCTTTCGGAAAACCCAGAAGGAATCCACAATCAAAATCATAGAATTTCAACTAGTCAGGCATCAATCAGCTCACACAACCCCCTCAAAAATTGGAAACCCTAATTTTTGCTTCCAGTTAGCCTACGGGTCTCCGGAATAGGCTAAGGGCCCACTGAACTAGTCCGCCTTCCCCAAGATTGCTTGTGACAAGCAATCGCAAGCCTGGATCTTGTAGAATCTCTTCACTCTCCCAAGTGGCATCTTCTACAGGTAACTTCTTCCATTTCACCAAATACTCCTAGATTGTCCTTCTCAAGGAGCACTCTCTGAAATCAATAATCTCTTCTGGAATCAGCACTAACTGCCCTTCCTCATCCAAAGGAGGCAAATCTAAAGAGACCACAAAATTGTGTCCAAGCGCCTTTTTGAGCCGTGACACGTGGAAGACATTGTGCACCTTGCTGCTCACTAGTAGCTCTAACTCAGAAGCCACTACACCAACTCTCCTGATGACTCTGAATGGCCCATAGAATGTAAAGATCCTCGCCAATTCTGGTATAAATTTCACACTTTGACCCCTTGGAGAATTTTGTCAAATACTTAGCATATGACTGGTTCAAAGTACTTCAGACTTGTCTAGACATTATAAACCTTTGTTTTTAACAATAAGGTGTCTTGCAAAACATAGAACTACGATCTAGGATGATAACCTTTGTTTTTAACAATAAGGTGTCTTGCAAAACATAGAACTGCGATCTAGGATAATAATGCACCTATAATTCCTAATGTTTTGATTCAATGGCATAGAATGGTATGCAGAAATAAAAGATTACAGCAGACTGTCATTAAGACAAACAGTTGGCAAGCATCATATAACAATGTCTAAATGAGGGACAGCCTTATAACTCCTTTATTTATGAATCAAATAGGCTCATTACATTCACTCAACAAGTGCCCAAACACCTAACAATTAATTACTGATTTTCAGATTGTCTGAAGATATATGGCAGCCAACAATACATGCAAACTACTGCAAATACAATGAAAATGTGATATCTAAGAACCTGATATGAATCGCCTAAGTGAGACGATGAAGAAACAAGCAATATCCAAGATCAAAGAACCTCCAATGTGCCCAATTGAACTACTCCATGGTATGGCCCTGCTGCTGCATATGTGATGTCTGAGATGTCAATGTGGACTGCAGATGACTGTTCCAAATCACCTCCTAGCTGATCGTACTCAATCCTAGAGGAAAGCGCTTCACCAAATGATGTGTCTCAATGCCAAATCATGAGGATAAGTCCCAAATCAAGGGGTTCTCTACCAAAGTTCCCAGACTCGGACTCGACTCGGACTCGGCAAGGCCGACTCGACTCATGACTCGGCTATGACTCAGCAACGACTTGGCAATGACTCGGCAAAATAAAAAAACCCTTCAAATTTAGAGTTTTTTCACGATTTAAAACTTCTTTCATGCACCCATTATTGAATAAAGCTCAAAGACACTATAACATCATCAAATAGAAGCTAATTTGATCACATACATAAGCATACATCCATCACATGCGTAGAAATGTAAATTGTAGCTGAAGGAAATAGAAAACATAGATATATAGAGTTATAAATGTTTTCAAATGTATATAAAATCCATGACATCAAATGTTCCCAAACATATATGTAACCTAAGTCACAAGGTTCGAATTTGAATTCGAATTTGACAGCCATGAAATTCGGATGAAATTCGACAAGGGAAAAATTCAAAACAAAATTCGGATAAAATTCACCTTCTATAATTTTGTTTATTTTTAAATATATGTATACTTCTAATAAATTATCAGAATAGCGACCCTTGTTGGAGAAAATCCGAGGGCGACCCAGCAGTTGCAGACACCCATGACCCAATAGATACAAAGCATATACAAAGAATACCCACGACCAGCTGAGTTGTGTTTAGAGGCAGATAGTAGTGCTTTATAGAGGAAATTCGATTAAATTCGATTTTTTTTAATAGAAGTTTGAAATTCGATTAAATTCGATTTTTTTAAATAGAAGTTTGAAATTCAATTAAATTCGAACCTCATCCATGAAAATCGTCGTATCCTGTGACTTAGTATGTAACTATAAACAAAAACAAGTCTATGGTTCAAGCTCTAGCTCATCCTCAGCCTCAGCCTCAGCCTCAGCCTCAACCTCAGAGTAGTCGGTCTGCCTCCTACAAAGGTGTCTAAGGTAGGTCCTGGATGACTAAGTAGCCATAGTCTCCGCCTGTGAGGTGCCACAATGATCAACATCAGTTGTGCCTATACTGGATCGTTCTCTATCCTCCTCTTTTATTTTTTCTATTTTTGCAAGTCAAAACATTGACATGCCGCGGCGCGAGTCCTGGAGCTCGGACTCGGCGAGTTTTACCATAACTCGCCTGACTCATAGTCTCCGCCTGTGAGGTGCCACAATGATCAACATCAGTTGTGCCTATACTGGATCGTTCTCTATCCTCCTCTTTTATTTTTTCTGTTTTTGCAAGTCAAAACATTGACATGCCGCGGCGCGAGTCCTGGAGCTCGGACTCAGCGAGTTTTACCATAACTCGCTTGACTCACGAGTCAGGCGAGTTATGAGCAAAACTCACCGAGTCTGAGTCCAAGTCACGAGTTGTCAAAACTCGTCGAGCTCAGCTCGACTCACCAACTCGGCAAATTCGCCTAACTCGCTGCGAGTTTTGATACTCTGTTCTCTACACACAGGTCCAATTCCGATTATGTATTGATATATGGCCGACTCTATCACCAAACTCTCTCCAAACATCACAAAGAAGATTGCCTTGCCCTCTAGATGGAATCACTTGTCCTCCATCATGTGATTCGATGCCTCAATGATGATGAGTGAACAAAAATCGTGGGAGATATATAACCTACTTCAGACTGATTACCAGCTACAACTCCATTCGATTCACCTCTAAAATATATCAAATAGCATCGCCCTTTCTAATGTTCCCTGTTGGGGATTGGATTATTTGGCGTTCAAGTCCTGCAAACACGTTAGTATACAAACAATATGAAAGATAATTAAACATATATATTTATTTGTGCGATTTATACAAGAAAGAATGCTATACGTTATTCTACATATTTAACAAATAATGCTAACTAAATTTATTGTTATCTATAAAAAAAAGATAAATACTCAATTGGACCTTACCTGGATTGACCCAACCCTCTATTGAGAAATATTTCTCAGTTAGGAGCAACCCAGGATGTCGTCCTCCTAAGGTCTCTATTTGGGATCTCTATTAATGAGTGAAATCATTAATGTTCTCAAAGCTTGGCAGAGATCCCACCCCCGCTCAAACTTCTCTATCTCTAACATATGCATATGGTTAACCTCTACAATATATATATTGTCTCTTAAGAGATTCCCTATGAATCTCTCTCTGGATTCCTCTGTAATGTCCCCTACTTGGTTCAAGACAGTTTTAACCGTAATTAATCGATTTCCAATATATTTATAACTTAACTAAATCGATTAAGAGACAAAACTATCTCTTCCTAAATGGCTCTTATTCTGTCCTAGGTTATACTTCCTTAACTGTCAAAAAGGTTTTAGGAAGGGCATCTTCTTATCTTCCTGAAAGAAATAGCAGAGTTCGTACAGTTTGAATCTCTGGCTGATCATATTGGTGACAGAATGTAGGCTTCCCGTGTTACTTTCTTCCCCCCCTTTTCCACAATTGCTGGGGTATTTATCCCATCCATCGTGGATGGAGAGTTGTGCACTTCCAGCCACGTCTATTGGTGGCAGCAACCCCTTGGAAAGGTCGCTGCCCTCCCTTAACCTGCATCATGACCTTTCGGAAAAAAATAATAATAACAATCGCACCCCTTCTAATGATCACTTAACATTCATTAATCATTTAGTTAGTATCCAATATAATTCGCAATACTTGATCGGTCAATTAGTTATTATAATGCCACCAAAAGAATACAATCAACCCCCTTCTATAAGTATTATATAAAAAAATATATATATATGGACTGTGATCTAACAACAGTTCTGATCTGGACTGATCGATGGTGATGTTAGTGGATGCTTTGATTCCTTTCCTTTATATCTCTCAATTTGAGGGAGAGGTCACACCTCTTTATCATGTATGCCCTTTGGCAAGAGACATACCCTTTCACCATTAGCACCCTTTGAAAGAGTGCAACTCTTCATTATTTCTACCATTTGAAAGGGATAATCAGATCTGCACTTGTTATTTAAATCAGATCTGCACTTCTCATTTCCCAATTTATTCCCCCTCTCAAATGAGGTTCTCTTCTTCCTTTTATATCTCATTTTTGAGAGAGTCACAACTTTTCATTTCATGTCTTTTGACTTTTCATTAACTTTATTAATTTTTAATTAATCATATTTAATTATATTATTTTATATTTTAATTTAATTTAAATATTTTAATTTTATTATTATCATTTATTATTAAATTTTATTTCAAAGTGGGGACATTACACCCTTTTCCTTAGATGAGATCGTTGTCCTCAAACACATGAAAATATGCATTCACCATGACCAATGAGCAAAATCGTGGTAGTCTGAAGGTCTGATGCAAATACCTCAAATCTAATATGACAACTCAATAAGCTCAATGTGAAGAACTGAATGTTCCTCACTCTCAAGGCAACCCTTCAGAGGATCTTTCACCTCCTCAATTATGCGGATCGAAGGGAGGTATCGTTCCCTAAGACCAAATCTGCGGACAACCCTTTCAAATTCAACATGAACATATGTAATAACCCTATTGCTTAATAAAGGCCAAAGACCACTAAATCGTAGAACAAGTCAAAGAAAACAAAGACAAAAGAGTGCCAATTTTATTAAGACCTTTAAATTAAACTACTTTATATTATCAATACAATTACCAATTTGATAAGAGGCCATTATGTATTATGAATGGTGACCTTATTAAGACTGGATGAACAAGAGATGAGTTTCCAGACTAAGTATTGTGATTCAAGTACTACATCAAGAGTTCCACACCCACACTCACCTAGTCAAAGATCTCAACAAATAGCATTGAAGTCTTTAGAGGATGAGGTACTGAAGATACTAAGCAAGAATAGATCGACAGCTAAATGTCATGAGGCACTAGAATTATATAAGAATGAAAAGGAAAATTTGATAGATGTTCATAAAACCTTACAAGCAGAGAATCAAGATGTAGTAACTAAACACTTGAAGGCACCAGAAAACAAAAGAAGAAATGATGAGATTGAGGAATTGGACATAGATGAGACCTATTGCTCGAACCATTGTCCGTAGAAATCAAATAATGAAAGTTTGGCAAAACATAGGTTTGGTTTTGGAAAGAAGGATAACATTCAGCTTTTAATAATCCCGTGTTTGAGGTTGAAGCTAATGTGACCTACGATAATCCACTTTTCGAGTTGGATAAAGAAGCCATTCCAGAATCATATGATAAGATTCAAGACAATCATAAACCTAGGGACCTAAGAATTTATATGATGGGTAGATTAAATGAATTCCTTCATAGTATGATAGAGTTTGACAAACTTTTGTGATATTAGAATCATTAGCATGAAACAAGGAGTATGTGTGGGAACATTCTACAGACTCATATGTGACCCTGGTATCAACATGAAGGTCTAAGATTGCTTGTGGGCAAGCAAATTCCAAGCAGGGAAGACTAATAACCATATCACTTAATAAAGGCCAAAGGCCAGTAAATAGTAGACTGAGTCACAGAAAACAAAGACAAAAGAGCAGTGATTTTATTAAGAATACCTTTACATTAAATTACTTTACATTATCAATACAATGACCAGTTTGATAAGAGGCGATTATCTATTATGAATGGCAACCTTGATAAGACTGAAATAAATCTTCTCGTTTCACCATGAAATCATATAGAATAGCTTATTATAAGCTAACCATCATCCAAGATATTAAATAATATTGAGGACTCACTAAAATAAGAGATCCGTTTACTATCCACTCAACCAAGCATTAAGTCATCGTGAGGGAATACATAAATGGTATTAAATTATGAGAGCTGAACAATGAGGGAATTAAAACTTGCAAACAAATGATTTATAGATATTAAGTTGAGTGCTCATATTAGAAAACGTTACAGAGAAAAGGATGTGACTGTTTGAGGAAACCATTCCCAATGAACAGACACCTCCTTTAAAGTCATTAGGAGGGAATAAATGCAAGGACGTCAGACTGCACAATGGCATGGAAAAGTTTGTATTTTGTCAATTACTCAAACTCAAATCCACAGCGATCATAGGAGCCAACGATCTGCCTTGTATTTGGAGGGTCCATCACCAATTACATGGCTTTGGATGCATGATAAAAGAGACAATCAAACAGAAACTGCATCAACATAATCACATGTTTAGAAAGAAATCATTTGGGAAGGCGATTAATACAAGACCCCATTCTTTAAGGAACGATCAGATAATTCCACTCGCATGATCATAAAGAAGTAACTCAGAAAAAGCGATCAGAAAATTGCATAGATCAGGTCTTCTAATTCTTTATGTAATTAGCAAGTTCTACATTCTTACCATTGTGTGTAATCACTTTACAAATCAGAAAATCAGACATACTATTGGGCCTGCTGCTGGGCCAACTCCGTCTCCAATGACGGGACGCGAGCGGCCAGCTTCGCAGCTCTATCTGCCTGGATCTGAGCCTCCCGGAGTCGGTAATAGCCATCCTGCACAGCCTGCTCAATCTGTCTCACCAAAGTCTGCACTCGACTCTCTTCGGCCACCTCCTAACACTGCCACTCTACTCTCATCTCAGGTAGGTCTATGGTCGGCCATCCCCATGCCTCAAAGCACCTCTGGAATGCCTCTCCTACCCCTGTAGTAGCAAACTCACGTAGGCTCTCCAAAGTTGGTTGAACAATGGATTCCTCAACTGTGGAAGCTACCAACAGCTGAACTGCCCCCTCCATCTCAGCAAAAAATTGTGCTTCAGCAGTAGGCTGGGTCCTCCCTACACCTTCATCCTGAAGGCCCATCTGTGAAGGTATCTCCTCCTTGCCACTAGTGGGCAAAACCAGCTCTGCAGGATGCTCCACCAACTCGACTACCTCAGCCTGTGTAGGATTGCGAGGTGTAGCAAGTGGTGGCTTTATCAGAACTATGGGTGGGGCGGCATACTATTCCAACCATGTGTCTGTGTCCTCCATTGCTTCCCCACTATCCTTTGCCTACCCCATGCCTTTCGTCCCTATTTCCTGTTCCGTGACAGGTGAGCGCATTGGAATACAAGGAGTGGTGGTCACTGCAGGTGTTTGCATTATAGGTCAAGGATGCATCTACCTGAATGCTGGAATGGCCACCCCAGGAAGAACTCCCGTCATCACCCCAGACGAGGAAAGTGGTGTCAATTCCCCGTCAACGTGCAGGAATGCTGGTGTGAATAACAACTGCCTTGCCCGAACCCCCTCTCCTGGATGTCGTGCCACACCCCCTGCTGGCAGCCCGCGGGTTCCACGTGGTACCTAGACAAAAGACATTACATAGCCGCCCTCTTCCGTACCAGGGGTCCCTGTCTCCACCTCTACTTCGGCCAGCTTCGAGAGTCGGAAAGTAGTGTCCCCTCCGGAACACCTCAATGTCTTCTCGGACTCCACACTCTCGTCTGCACTACTCTCTGCCTGGCTTGAACCAGTGTCACTAACCGACACCACCACCGGGACCTACCTTCTTCTCTTCCTGTTGGTCTGACCCTCGCCACCAACCGTGAGTGCGTCCAACTTTGTCCAATAGAAAATAGTTAGCTGTAAGGAATCAATGCAGTCTCGTGGTTGCCACCCTCTCAGATTGGCTGGTACCTGTACTCGTACGGAGTCCAAAAACAACCCGATGGCATGGTACGGCATGTAAAAAACTTTGTGCTTCAGCATCATGAAATCGTGGGCTCTATCCGATAACAAACTCGCCCAATCATATACCGTACCTTTCTTCAGGCCCTGCATCAGTGCAATCATAGGTACCGCTGCATTAGACGCCCTACTTGCGCCAGTTAATCGACTCTGCATCAAATCGAGCAAGCACTGCCAGATGCCAAGTTTCAGGAATGTTTTCTTTAACCCTCTGCCCTGCCGTGCTAGAATCCTTGCCCAGTCGGTTGTCGTCAAGTCATCCCGGCACATTTCTTTTAACAGTTGCGTTTTCCGTTCTTGGGACATCTTCGTTCCATTTTTGTCAATCTTTCTCCCTTTATCCGGGATGCCAAAAACCCTCTCGAAATCATTCGGATTGAAAGAAACTATGATATCTATATGCTGAAACTTAAATGACGACGTACGCAACTTGGGATCATAGGTTTTGATCATAGTGCACAAGCATGGTTCAAATTCCTTAATAGAAAAGATGGGCATTTGTACTGCGTCCTGGACGCGTGCTTTGGCAAGGGCTACTTTGACCTCAATGTCGGCTGGGGTTAGGGCCGTTTCCCACCATTGTCTGCACATACTGCCAGTTAGTCCCTCAAACGTCACAATGTCTGGCGTGACTTTGTGTGTTCGTGCATCCTGCCCCACGGCCTTCCCCCGGCTCGCATCCTGTTGGTCACCCATTGAATCCTTTCCGTGTTATCCTCTCTGGGATTCCTATAGCCTCCTTCGCCAATCTAATTTCTTCAACCTTCTACTTGTCTGCTCCATCGACTGAATTTTGTTTCCTGGGGTTCAAATGCTAATCGTTCCGAGTGTCCTAACTATCTTTTTTGCCAATTCCGGTACGGTTGTACGGCTGCCTTAGTGTGTACAGCGTGGCAAATTTTTCTCTTGTACGGTTGCAAGATGTTTCGACTTCTTTCCCTGATTATGCTCATGTACTATGGTCGATTCCGCTCTTCATGTATAGTGCTGGATGAAATGGTGTATATGCACCTGGCAATCAAAACATCGGTCAATTCAAAAGCGTACGGACCTTTCTCTTTCCCTGCGGATGGACTAATTTGCCATCATACAGCCCTTTTGCCTTTTTTGACACCAATGACCGTACGAAATTGTACGGATTTTTTTTTCTCTTTCTTGGCGCTTGTGTCCGTACAAAACTGTATGAAATTGTTCCGTACTAAAATGCATGAGTCCATACGGTGTCCTTCTGCAACTTCGTACGGAATTCTTTCGTACTAACAAGTAATTCCGTACCAAAACTAGTAATTTTGTACTAACAAGTAATTTCGTACTAAAACTAGTAATTCCGTACTAACAAGTAATTTTGTCGACCTGGCAATGATTTCAGTACTAACAAGTAATTCCGTCGACCTGGCAATGATTTCCGTACTAACCAGTAATTTCATCGACCTGGCAATGATTTTCGTACTAACAAGTAATTTCGTCGACCTGGCAGTGATTTCCGTACGGAAATTTCCTTCTCACTGGCCCCAGTCTGTACGAAATTAAGACTATTATTTCGCCATTTCCAATGTATGCCGCACTTTATTTTCCTTCATGTCTCCACTGACTAAGTCCCATTTTAATATTTGCCAAAATTAAAAACATTGCTTGTAAAAGAAATATCAAAAATGTTTTGTTTTTTTTTCTTCAAAAGTTTCAATTTTTTTCAATTTTCACGGTCTGGGCGTTCCCGTCATTCCTAGTACACCTTTAATTTCGAGTCGTTGACTGTATCGGGTATTTCCTTGTCGTCGAGCGTCCACAGTTTAATGGCTCTGTTCGCACCGACTTCGTGAACCTTAAATGGACCCAACCACTTTACCTTGAACTTGCCAGGCTTTATTTCATTGCGTCCATTAAACTTCAGCACAAGTTGTCCGGGAGTAAACTGCATTCTTCGCAGGTGTTTGTCGTGCCACGTTTTCCGCCTCTGCTGTGTCGTCTCTGTCGCCCACTGAGCCATCATTCGTTGCTCATCCAATTTGTTCAAGGCGTACAACCGCTCTCGGAGACTCTCCATGTCGCCTAGTCTGTTGTCAATGGTGATCCGAAGACTCGGCACCATGAATTCCACTGGCACCACCGCTTCCTGCCCGAACATTAACTAGAAGGGGGTCTGTCCTGTGGTGACCTTATACGTCGTCTGGTATGCCCACAGTACTGACGGTAAGCATTCATCCCAATCTTCCTTCTCCACTCCACAAGACTTGTAAATCATAGAGATGATTATTTTGTTTGTCGCCTCGGCTTGCCTGTTCGCCCGAGGATAGTAGGGGCTTGATAAGGAGTGGAATATCTTGAACTCCGTCGTGAGCAACCCGATTATGTGATTGACAAAATGTCCTTCCCGGTCACTCGTCAATTGGATTGGAATCCCGTACTGTGTAATGATTTGCTCGTAGATAAACCTTGCCGTACTGACGGCCGAATTGTCTGGCAGAGCCCGTGCCTTGACCCACTTGGTCAAGTATTCTCTGACAACCACGATGTATCTGCACCGTCGGACTCGACTTGCTTTCAAAGGTCCAATGAAATCCAGCCCCCATCGTTCAAACAGTTCCTGGGCATTGGACGGGTTGAGGGGCATAAAATCCCTCTTCAGCAGCCTCCCCGCTCGTTGGCATGTGTCACAACTCATCATCCACTCCCGGGTGTCATTGTGCAATGTCGACCACCATAGCCCTGCCAATAGAACTTTCCTGGCCGTGGAGTCGGGCCCCATGTGCCCTCCTGCCGGGCCTTCATGTGCTTCCCGTAAAACACATTGAATTTCTTCCTCCAGGACACATCGTCGTAGGACCTGGTCAGGTCCCATTTTATACAAAAGGCCATTAATGAGTTGAAACGTCTTACTCCTTAGTACGAGCTTTCTTCGCTCCCCTAGTGGCATCTCTCTAGGGAATTGTGACGTCGACAAATATTCCCCAATGTACCAGGTAGGTAGAACAGCAATGCGGAATAAGTGGGCGTTTGGGAAGTCTTCATTTACTCCTTCTGCCGGTTCCCCTGACTTAATTCTAGATAGTTGGTCGGCTATCACATGGCTTTTCCCACGTCGTACAATAATGTTGAATGTAAACTCAGGCAGCAACAGTAGCCATCGACTGATTCGCCCCTGAATGATTGGCTTATTCACCAGGTACATTAACGCCTGGTGGTCCACATAGAATGTGAACGGTGTGGCCAATAAGTAATGTCTAAACTTCTGGACGGAGTACACCATCCTTAGGGCTTCCCTCTCTATCGTACTATAGTTTTTTTCCGCCTTTGACGGGAGTCTTCTCGCGAAGTATACCGGGTGATCTAGCCCATGATCGCCGACCTACGCCAGTGTGGCCCATATGGCAAAATTTGATGCGTCGATGTGTACATGGAACTCTTTGTCCCAATTCAAATGTCAGGATTGGCGCACCTACCAACCGTGACTTCAGTTCTTGGAAGGCTTCTTCCTGAGTCATCCCCCATGCATACCGTTCACCTCTTCTCGTCAGCTTGTCCAGAGGGCAGGATACTTGAGCAAAATTTTTGATAAACCGCCTGTAATACCCTATGTGTCCTAGGAAGGATTCGACTCCCGTGACATCTGTCGGTGCCTCCATTTCCACTATCACCCGAACCTTGTCCAGGTCAGTCTTGAGTCCAGCCTTACACACTATGTGTCCTAACAGCTTCCCTTGAGGCACCATGAACCTGCATTTTTTGGGATATCTAGTTATACCCAGAGAATCCATCCATAAATAAATAAATTTCATGACCGGCCACTTCCTCCAAGATGTTATCCGTAAATGGTATTGGAAACGGGTCCTTTATGGTGACCGCGTTAAGGCATCTGAAATCCACGCAGATTCGGATCTGGTTTGCCTCCTTTTTAAGGGATATCACTATGGGCGACACCCACTCGTTGGTCTGCACTTTAAAAATAATCCCGGCTTTGAGCATACGCTCGATTTCATCATTCACTCTCACAGCATAGTTTTTATTCATTCTGTACGGCCTCTTTCGTACAGGTACGGCCCCAGGTACGAGTGGAATTTGGTGTACACACAGTTCTGGCGGCACCCCCTTGAGGTCCTTGTACGTCCAAGCAAATAAATCCTTGTATTCCATGAATATTTTAAACGCGATGGCTTTCAGGATTGGATTCCACTCGTCGCCAACCAGGATGTTCCTTAACTCTGCTTCTGTGCCGAGGTTTGTAGGTTTTACAGACTCTTCATACCGGATTGGTTTCATCATGTCAAACCTATGTGCTGGTACCTCGTTGACAGGAGCATCCCCTTCCGTGTATTCCCTGTACGCTGGTGGAAATTCATTTTCATCCGGCTCCTCCTCAACCTGCAACATGTTGCACCCATACAGCAGCTCGTAGTCTTCCATTTGCTAGTGGAAGAGCCCATTAAGGGAATCGGTCTCATCTTCCAAACATCCTTGGATTCCCAAGAGGCCTTCCTCATCCGATTCCCTTTCGTACTTTCCTTCGCCAATTCCACCCTCACCGTCCAATTTCGATTCTGATGCGAGTTCTTCACTCACGAGTTGTGTTTTCAAGTCAATAATAAATTTTCGCCTGGCTTTCTCCATGGACAGTGTGTTATGCTTCCAGTTGTGATTTCCTCTGGCCGCCACCAACCACCCTCTGCCAAGAATGGCGTCGTATCCTTTCTTCACGAGCGAAATCACCACGAAGTCGAGAATGAATGGTTGTGTCCCAATGGTCACTTGTTGCGCCATGAGCGTTCCAAGAGGTTTAATACCATGTTGATCCGCTCCCAGTAAGTTAAAGGTTGACGGCCACAGTGTCGGCTTCCCAAGCTTCTTCCAGGTTTCTTCGGGAAGCACATTCACTCCCAACCTGCCGTCGACAATGGTGTCAATCAAAATGGTGCCAAGTATTCCCATTTCTACCACTGCCCGATGTCGACCACTGTATAGTGTCAGGACCAATGGGTCTGTTGGTGTTCTACCAGGAACATCCGTATTCCGGGTCACCCGACTTTGTGGAATTACTTGCACCTTACGTAGGAGTGTTGCACGTAATTGCGGCATCGTTTCCATGAGGTCCTTCATCTTCACAGGTACTTCAATCTACAGCATTTGATTCAGGAAATTTTCCTCAGCCTCAGAGCGGGAAGTACTTGCCGCTTCCTGAGTGTTCCCTTGTGCCAACATTTCCTTCGCCACTTCAGCGTTCGCCTCCAGCACCCACTGCTTCTCGGTGCGAGGGTTCGGGTATGTGGCCTTCTTCGCCTGTGACCGTGTGATTGCTAATACCCGTTCCTCCATCCTGTCAATGTTGAGCAGGTTCACTCGAGACTTTGGGCAAGTTCCATCATCGTGGTCTCCAGGCCCACACCATTTGCATAGTTTTTGTGGAGTTTCTTCTGAGGTGCATTCCTTGGCAAAGTGGCCCCATTGATTGCAGGCTCGGCACTGGATCATTGGCCGTCCCTTCGCATCATATTGGATCCGGCTCCTATTATTATTGTTATTATTAGTCTTCCCCCCTCGCCGGTTGTTTCAGTATCCACCAGATGATGCATTATTGTTGGCAGTTTACGAAGTTCCGGCGGCCCGCTGCTCTTGCATGAAGAGAACTTGTTGGCTCCTGGTTTTCATATTGTAGGGACATTCCTTTGTCAAATGTCCGGCAATCTGACAAATGTCGCAAAAAGCCTTCTTGGGGCAGGACCCCTTGGTGTGTCCATCACTCCTACACTCCGTACACCACACGTTGTTTTCTTCAGTCTTACTTGTACTCCCCTTCATGGTTTTGAATTCCTTCAGCATTCGCTCCATATCCTTTTGGAGCGCGTGCACCTTTTTACTTGATTGGCCACCGTTGCTGCTTTCCCCGGCAGAGTCTTCGTCATCATCGGATGAGGATTTATTACTTTTCTTCTTCTTTGATGTTTTGTGTTCGCTCTCCAGGTCCATCGCCCTATTATAGGCATCGTCATATGACATCGAGGGTACAATTTTCATCTTCTTCCGTAAGGAGGATTTCAACCCTTCAACGAACCATCGTTTCTTCAATCCATCTGCTAGTTTGATTTCCATTTTACCCAACAATTCTTTCAGCCTACAGCTGTATGCCCGTACTGTCTCCTTGGTACCTTGTTTGGTACTGTATATCTCGGCTACGATTTCATTGTCATCACGGAGCAACCAAAACTCCTTGAATTCCTTCTGCAGATTGGCCCATGTGGCCACTTTTTGCTTGTCAACATCGGAGTACCAATCTATGGCAACTCCGCGTACCGTGGCTGGGAACTGCTGTACCCAGTCATCCTGGTCCATCACTCCGTTGGCGGACCAAATAGTTTCACATGTACGGCAGTGTCGTACGGGGTCTTCCTTACCGTCCCCTGTGAACTTTGGCAATTTATGTTTACTTGCCATCCCTCCATTGGGTCTCACTCCTCCGGTGCCTTGTGTGCTTGTACTCGATGATCCTCCGCCTCCGCCTCCTTCACCTAACCCTCCACTCGTGGATCCTCCGGAGAAAGTTGTTGACCCTGAACCGCACAAATTGTCTCCCGAACGGTACCCTTGTGCTCCCCCGGCACCTTCGGTCGTCTCGCTCTTATTGGTTGTCTACCTCCGGTTGTCCTCCGAAATGGACAAGTTCTTTAGTAGGTCTCTGGTAGCGTCGATCAGGTTTAGACTTCGCCTTGTTTGTTCCACCAACTCTTCGCGACTTCTTACCCTACGGTGGTATTCTGGCGAACTGTAGAGTTCTCCTTCGGCACCCTCCGTGACTTCTTCTAGGTTCCCTTCGGGCAACCTTACGACAGTGTAGAGAGTGTAATTCTCTCCGTCTATCTCTGCCTCCGCAAACCTCCATGACACCTCCTGGGTTCCCTTCGAGCAACCCCTCGGTCGGTCGTCCGTCGGCAAGCTGCCTTAGCCTACGCCTTCGTTCTATCTGTTGTCTGAGATTCAACGCTCTTTGCGCCACTTCCCATTCGTCACTTTGTATCTTTTTATTTTTGTCCTTATTTATTATATTGGGCATAAATCACTTCCGTACATAGCAAGCACACACCATGTACACAAAACAAAAAAACTTTTATTACTTCATCCCTCGTACATAATGTATGTCACTGACATACTCATTACAATGGGGGTGTTCTTATTTATTCTCTCTGACTGTCAGAGTTCATGTATTGCACTCATCTTCTTGGCACTCCCTAAATTCCCGTAGAATTTGCTGTCGTCGGTTCTCTCGGTAGATATCTTCCCTTCGGTTCTGGAGAGCCAAAAATCCTTGTGCCAAAAGGTTAGGCAGTTCGCTCATCAACCGATTCACAGCGAGGCTTACTCCGAGCGAACTCCACATAGCATCTTCTGGGACATCTTTGGCGGTGGCTTCCCTCCGTACGTGTGTTTCGATTGCCGCCTGTAGGATGCAAGAGAAATCCTTCGTGAGTGTCTTTTCCCCCTCGAACAATTCTTTGGGTTCTCTATCAGGGTCACTCGTTCCTTCTGGTAATGGTTGTCCCATTATCCGTGTGCCATGTAGTACGTCCTTCTCCCCGTTGCTCCCAGGTTTTTACTCAGGCAACGGTGCCAAATGTTTTCCACGTAGGGTGTCAGGTTAAGACATTGCATAAATGACAGAAGTACACAAAATATATGGAACTCACAAGTATTCTATTGATTCATAATAAGCCAGTACATACAACGATAGCAATATGTTCGACTACAATCGCATGTCCAAAGACTGGAAACAAATACAATATAAAGGAGTCTGGTCAGTTACTCGGTGCCAACTGCCGACAACCAACGGGTTAACTACCGATGCTAACACAATTTACCTTAATGCTTAATTACCCGACAACAAACAGACACCTCCTTTAAAGTCATTAGGAGGGAATAAATGCAAGGATGTCAGACTGCACAATGGCATGGAAAAGTTTGTATTTTGTCAATCACTCAAACTCAAATCCAGAGCGCTCATAGGAGCCAATGATCTGCCTTGTATTTGGAGGGTCCATCACCAATTACATGACTTTGGATGCATGATAAAAGAGACAATCTAACAGAAACTTTGTCAACATAATCACATGTTTAGAAAGAAACTATTTGGGAAGGTGATTAATACAAGACCCCATTCTTCAAGGAATGATCAGATAATTCCACTTGCATGATCATAAAGAAGTAACTCAGAAAAAGCCATCAGAAAATTGCATAGATCGGGTCTTCTAATTCTTTATGTAATTAGCAAGTTCTACATTCTTACCATTGTGTGTAATCACTTTACAGATCAGAAAATCAGACATAGTAATAGTAGTCAGAATGAGAACCTTAGAATCATTATGAAGGAATACCACACTGCAATAATCATTAGCATATTTAGACTTTGATAGATATTATATTTTTACAGTTATTGTTTCACTCATTCAAGTAGGATCATTGCTTGTTATTTAATCATCTCATCCCAAACCAAGATCTTGACAATTGACCTCTTATACAAAGTAAGTTGATAACACAACTCAATCAATTATAGACAAACTTACTTAGAGAGCTATCAAGGTACATTAGAACATAAAATCAACCCTAAAAACACTGTAAAGTTTGTAAATTGCAAGTAGAAATTGTCCCATTTCAGATTAGTATTTGATTTATAGGGAGCTTCCCTTCTAATTTGAAGAATGGTTTTACCATACATTTGTTTTATTTTGTGTTGAACTGAAAGGTGTGAATTAAAATGCTAACATGTAATTGGTTGTTTCTAGAGTTAAATACTACTTCATTTTGACCTTCCTAATTGGTACTACTTTAACCACAAGATATTGAGTAAAAAGGATTAAATTTACCACCTAAATTTTCAATCATAAATTCAATCCTTAAAAATTTTGCACCTCATAAAGGATTGCTCAAAACAAACAATCAAAAAAGCATTCATATCTCCTTAGCTAGTTAAATAAGTGGTGTCTCTACGAAAAGTATTAAATATTATCATTTATAGTTGCATACAAAGAAATAGTTGTGCATAATTGGTTAAAATAACAAACCCATCATCTTTGCTAGCGAGAATAATGACTGAACGTGCTCTATCAACAGCTGCTTTCCGAAATGATTCGGCATTGCTAAGGCTTCCACTATATGAAAGTAGATTCATAACAAGATGAAGGTTAGGCATCTATTAATGCAATATCATAAAATAGATCTTTTCACTTTAATAACATGTCCAATATCCATATTTTCTTTTGTGCCTAAAAATAAGGATATACCATGCAAAATATAAATGCAATTAAAAATGAATATATCTACAAAATATCTTTTGATCAACGACCCCAATACGAAATATGAATCATTCCTAACTGAAAAAAAATAACATTACACCTTTTATATCTAACATAAATAGAGTATATTATATTGATAAACAAAGTTTACATGGTGAGGTTGTTTTGAACAAAATAGGCAAATCTAACATACCAAACACAAAAAGAACAATTACACAAGATTTTAATGAGTGGTAGGAGAAATGATTGCAGCATATTTGTAGCAAAACACAAAACAAGAATAGACTAGTCATTAACAAAATTACAATCCACTTATGATTTTTAAATGGAAAAGACAACATAAAGGAAGACAGATTTTCTTGCCAAGTAGAGATCATTAGCTGTTTGCCTAAGGAATAGGAGAAAGAACACTTTCCTCATCATAGGTCCCATCTATACCGTGGATGAGGAGGCTTGCAATTCGTACAAGGTATGTGATCAAGTGCCTCAAATATCGGTCTCAGCATCATTGACCTAATGCTTGGCTACAAGGACCATTTCAATAGGCTCCTTGATGATGTACGTTGTTTGTGTTCTCATAGTTTTAGACAGACAAATGCCATATATACATTCCAAGGTTCTCTCCCTTTGTTTTACAATCCTCTGCTTCTCAACCCAAGAAATAATATAGAAATAATATCTTTTTTTTTACACTATTTCATAGCACCGTGAACCATAACAAGTTGCTATCTAGGAAATTCAAGATAGTTGTAATGGTATCCCTCTTTGCATTGATCCTTTAATTTGCTTCATCGAGGTGTTTCTCACTTGATGCCTCCTTGCGTATTGATGTAATCTTGAGAGGCCTCGACGTTGTTTTGGATTAGTTCCTTCTTTCGCTTGTCAATATTTAACCTCCTCCTTGCATTGTGATCCTAGTTATAATGTCTTGATTCCTTAAGATATTCCTCTTCATATTGTAACGCTAGCCTTCAATGTTCCTCCTTCATTCCATCTATCTTGAAAAAGAAAGAGAAGACACCTTGGATTAAAATGCAAGACATTGATGCTAAGACAATTAAAATTGAAAATCTTGCATTCTTAGTTTATGTTGAATTTCCCATGAGAATCAAAGTGGTTTGTGCTTTCCACATGTTCTATGACAAGTAGGCATATCTCCCCTTTGCACAAGGAATTGGGCAGGCTTCCATAGTAGTCAAGAACAACAAGTCGGGTTTCAGATATGTCCATAGATAAGTAAGAGTGCATTTTCACCTTAGTCAAGGACAAATAGAGGACGTGTATTCACAGTGCTCAAGGACAAAGTTGGATGGATTTAGATGTGTTCAAGGACTAGGAAAAACGCATTTTAGATGTTGTTAGGGACTACCTTGAACGCAAATCACATATACTCCTAGACATTCTAAGTTGCAAATCCATGTTGTACAAGGACAATAAAGGGTGGGATTTCACGTTCTGCAAGAACAACTTATCAGCGGGATTTAGCTTTGTTCAAGGACTCTTCGATGGAAATCTCTAGGATTTATCATTTTCCTTGGAATAATTTCCTAATGCCACCATCTTATGCTGAGTAGGTCATATTACCTCATTCTCTTCCTACACGGGTTTGAGAGGTACTCACAAACAACAAAAAAATTTCAAGGTAGGTTTGAGAGGTACTCAAGGACAACCAAAAATGTGCAAGGCAAGTTTGACAGGTGTCCCCAATGACAGGGACAAATACAAGGCGGGTTCCCATATGATGTAAGGACAAGGACAACTGAAGGGCACAGATCCATGGTGTGGTCGAACAAGTTTTGCTGGTTCCGGTTCGGGTTCGAAGAACCCGGTACGCCGGTACAGCAAAATTTTGAAAAGGGGTTTGGGTTCTTTTGGGTTCGTTAGTACAAAAACATGTAAATTTTATATATATATATATTGATATTTGTGAAGCCTATAAGCATGAATTAATATTTGCATGTCACATAGCATCATATAAACAACAAAACAAACATAAACTTGTAATCATAGCATCATGATCATACCATAATTGATAATAGCATCATATACATCAAGTTTAATATCAAAATGACAAAATATTCAAGTATCATTGTTTCAACTTTCAACAACATAAACTTAAAGTTTAATCATCAAATGGATCATCTAATTCATCATCCTCCTCCTCCTCCTCCTCCTCCTCCTCCTCCTCATTGACATTGACATTAGATGAGCCAATGCCACTTGCACTTGCACTATAAGTTGGTTCAATTTCCGAGTCATCAAGTGTCAATGCAAGAAGCTGAGAAGCAGGAGCATCCAAATCAGTATGCTCTGGCTCTATATCCCACATCTTTGTTTCCCCTTGTGTGTAGTCATGTTGTTTGTGTCAAAGAAGACGTAGGTTCGAATGCACATATACTAAATTCTCTGCTCTTTTTGATAGCAGCCTATTGCGCTTTACTGAGTGGATGAAAGAGTATGTGCTCCAATTTCTTTCTAAAGCAGATGAACTAGCAACCTATGAAGACAAAGTAAACAATTAAAGTTATACATTAATAAAAATAAAATTACTAGCAACCTACGAAGACAAAGTAAACTATGAATAAACTAAAACTTGTAAATTTAAAATTTTAATTAATTAAACTTACTTGCGATAAAACTTTTATAGCGAGGGGTTGTAGGTGTTGGAAGCATGTGCCATGGAAGTACCACCAGCTATGAGCATCCTTCTTGGATCTATGACGAAGTGCATCAACACTTAGACCATTCCCATTTGCGAATTCTATGAACTCATTTGTAACAACATCTCGCAAATCATCATCGGGATATAGCCTAAGAAATGCTGCCTTGTACCCATTAGATACTTCTAGATCTCTCCATGGTGGAATCCTTCCTAGTTTATCAAGAAACTGATTGCTATAGTACTTAGGTGTCAAGGCATAGGCAAGAAGGTGCAAAGGAGTGATCAACTTATGAAAGATCCCTGATGGATCTTTTAAGCTGACAGGCTGTAATTTTTAATTATTTGTTTTAAAATAATTTCTTCCTGTTTACTAAATGATCTTTTAGAGAGAGACAGAAGTTGCAGAAAGGTTGTGTCTTTTGTTTTTGTTTGTATTTTTCCAGATATAGGTAAACAATGAATAACAACAGCAGCAAATATGAAATAGGCTGGAAAATAATGTGCAATAATATAATATTCAGCCAATCCAGAATAGCTACAAATCGTACCAGGCAAAATACATAGATGATATGCCAGCAAAGTATCTACCCACCAAAATAATGTTGCCGGCTGCAAGAAAGACCATCCACGCACAATGAAAAGAGATGGCTAATGAATACCAATCAGCAACCCACGTGCCAACTGGAAGGAGGCCGTACGGCTGCTACAATCACGTCCAGGCAGCCAAGGAACTCCCACGTGCCAAGCAATATACCCAATGTCCAAAGCCAAAGCTCTTCCAATGCTGAACTTGCACTCCAATCAAAGTCTGAAACCAAATGAAGTTGCTGAAACCTTCTATTGGGGTTTGCGTCCCAATATCCAAGCCCTGGGGTTTGCGTCCCAGTTCTCCAGAAATCGCTCCTCAGAGCAAATTCACAAATGCCAAGTTTGAAGATGTAAAAGATCATAAAAAATGAGCCAACATCTCCTTTTATCTCCCTCTCAAAGCTACTCGAACCCTAAAGGGAGAATATGCTTTTACCTTTATTAAATAATGGCATATTCTTAATTAAAAAGGCCTTTATGTATAGGAAAAACACCCCTTTCGTCAAATAACAAAACTCAAGGTGCCAGAAGGTCTCCAGATGATGAAAATAAGTTATAATAATTCAAGACCTTTCCAACGAGCTATAACACTTTCCAACGAGCTATAACACATAGGCCTGCCTGACCAGAAGAAGCCAAAATCCCCTTATTACTCCAATTAGCTATATAAATAGCTTTATTTAATTAATAAGACGCTAACTTAGGAAATATTAAAAATATATCCCAAATAGCCATATAATGCTCATCTGACTCCACAAGTCTGAAACGGAGCTTGCCACCTGTCTGTGACTATTGTCGGAAATCATGGATTCTCGAGCAATCTTGTCCCTAAAATGTAGGGATGCTCCTAGAATCTAGGAAACATACCCAAATCTCCTGAAACTGAACCCAAGGAATAGTCTCATGGTAACCCAACCGTGGGTACTGTCAAATCCTCCTAAATAGTAGGAATAGCCTCCACAAAAGAAGGAAATGCCTCCTAAAATTAAGGAACTGCTCCAAACTGGTCCACTACTGCCAGAATACCAAATCCCAAACACTGAATATCCTCACTGAGTCTCTATCCACCACTGTCAGCCTACAAGACCCCAAAATAAGCTGACTCACATGTCTCTGCTAGACAGAGCTAAAGAGGGGACATGAAAGTCCTCCCCTCTCGGAGATGCTTGCCCACAAGCAACTACAAAGCTGGATGCTGCAAAATAGACTCACCCTCCCAAGTGGCATCCTCTATGGGAAGACCCCTCCAGCGTACCAAATACTCCCGAATCACCCGGTTTCTCAGCCGTCGTTCCCTCACCTCAAGAATCTCCTCAAGAACCAGAGTCAATTTACCTTCCTCATCCATGGGAGGCAAATCGGGTGATGCTGTAATATGTTGTCCCAGGGCCTTCTTCAGGCATGACACATGAAACACATTATGAATTTTACTGCCAAGTGGTAACTCAACCTCATAAGCAACCTCTCCAACTCACCTGAAAACTCTATATGGTCTGTAAAAACGAGGTTTGAGCTTCTCAACTCCCCATAAGCTATTGTTATAACTTAGACCAGCATCATGAATGAGGTTGTAAATGTTATTATACCAATGCCAACCAAGGATATCGATCTCGTTCTCAATGTCCATCAAGTAGTCATATCTCTTCACACTCCCATGCAACTCAAGCACTGATGTAGACCATGATAAATCTGCAAGTGCATGGGAAATCGCAGTAGGACAGCCACTAACTACCAGAGAGTCAAGGAAGATTGAATCACCAACCAACAAACACATAGCTGCCATATCACATGAAATTTGTGACACATCCAAAGAAGAATTGCAGATGCCCTTATCACTAAACAAAATTGTTTCTTGGGTGGCTATTCCACTACGAATGATATCCATAAAGTCATTGTGCTCATCCATGATTGCATATCCTTCAAATTTGTGATCATCATGAAAATCCAATGATGCAATATGTGACTCCTCTAAAATTGGTTTGCAATCAACATACTTACTTTGCTTATGCTCAATCTCTAAGTCTTCTTTTCTTGGAAGAAATTGTGATCGAAGATATGCAACTCTTTGTTGTCTTGCCTGATTTAAACGTTTGTGGCGCTCCTTGATTTGTTGTAAGTGCTGCCTTGTCTGGACAAAAAACAACTTAACCTGTCGTGCTCTTTCTAGACCCCCTTCATTCAACCTTCCAGACTGTTCTATCTGAGCTGCTCCAAAGCGCATAAAATCAGTCCCATGGTGAGATGCATCATCAAGCTTATCGCACAACATGAATTCACCTTGTGTAACCCCATGGTAGAATCTCTAGCACTCATCTCTTCATGCTTAGAATTTGCATTAACTTGAAAAAGAAAAGGTATTTTACTGCTGTTATAAAAATCAGAATGACTGTCATGTATTTGTGTCATGTCATCAACTCTTACGTGTACCTCTTTATTGAAAATAACACAAGCATTTTGAGTGCTATCACTTATAGAATATCCTTCATTTGTTATTCCATGTATCAAGGTGGCAAACTCTCGAGAATGAGAATGTACACAACTGTTGTCTCTAATCAGAATTTTGGGCTCCTCCTTTATACTTTCTTTCGAATCATCAAACATCACCAACTCTTGACTTGTCCCATGTCTATCTTCCCAAAATTGAATGCCAACATTAGATGACTCGATAACATTGTCTTCTACATGAGTATGGGCTGCTAGCTCACTGTTATTACCTTTCCTTGTGTTTCCTTTGAAGTCTTCAACACTGAATTGTACCTACACACTCTTGGCTGCCACATCTTCAACAATAACCATTAGCTTCCTTGGCTCTTTGTTCACTGCTGATATGCCTATTGTCGGTGTGTTATTGATTTTTCTTGTCTCAACTGAAGTACTGCTGTCAACATCAACTACTAACTCAGCATAAGATAAGCCTTGCTCCTCATTATGTATGGAGTAGTGTACGTCACAAACTTCTTCAGACTGATTTAATACTGTTGTTTTGATATAAACAAATCCAGTCCTCTTGGAAGAGACATCATCAAAATAACCATGATTAACCAATGTATCATGTATACCAACATTTGCAAATTCAATTTCACTACTTGCTCCATGAATAGGAGTTGCAAATTCATGTAATTGAAAGAGGATGATGCTGCTGTCCTTAATCATAGACTTAGGAATGATTGTAGCCTTTCTTCCATTACCTTGGAAAACTTCAATGCAAGAGTACACTTGCATACATTTGGCAGTCCAATCAAGTAACATATCAAGACTTGAGATTAGGACATCATTACACTCAAGCAAAGTGTCAACATCATAAAGGTGAGACATCAACATACAATCTGATTTGTGTTCTTCTCTAACTGCTATTATAAAATCAGATTGTGGGCAAATAGAAGTTCCCACCACAACCTCATGCTTATTTATCCTTTCATAAATGTCAACCATGCTATAGTTGTCTTCACTATCCTTCTTGGATTTGTGCCCATATGAAGTCAAAATATTTATGTCCCAATTTAGGAAATCAGAATTATGTTCAAACCTTCCCAAGGTGTCTTCATTTCCATTCCTTGTATTGTTCTTGAGGGTAGGGTCTCCTTTCATGAATGTTGACCTATGAAGTGTACCCTGCTGCAAGTAACATGGATTTATAGCTTCCATAGCTGCCTTTAATCTAATCCATACCTTCACCTCCATGATTGCTATGCTTTTCCTTACCAATTGTCTCCAAGGTGTAGTATGCAAAATAAACCAAACATTATCAAAATGCAAGATCTTCTTAGTAGACAATCTCTTGGACTCCATAATAAGCTCTTTAAGATAAAATGCCTCATGTGACCTTAATAACTGTCCTTTCATTGTAGATGATGCATGATTCGCCAATTTGAAATGAAATATGTTCCATTCCACACAAATGGATATGTCACTTGTGGCTAGTCCATCAAGTGTGTAAATATCAACATTAAAGTTTTGAGTCTTCACGGAGCTCTGTAAAAGAAGGAAGTCATAGACTTCATAAGGCAAACTAGACCAAACTGAATTTCTTGAATCATACCTCCTTTCTTCTTCACACAATGTAACATGCTCTTCTTGTGGGCTTACCTCAAGAAGCTTTTCCCTTGTAAGCTCTTCATCTACACATTCTTCCCTTGAAAGAAATAACGATCTAATGTATGACTGTCTTTGTCTTCCTGCATTATCAAGCTGATTGCATCTTTCCTTGAACTCTTGCAAGTGTTGTCTTGCTTGGGTAGCAAGCATCTTTGCTTGCATAGCTCTATCTAACCAATCTCCATTCAACCTTTGGCAATGCTCTATATCTGCTGCCCCAAAGTACACAAAATCTGATTTATGATGGGTTGTTTCATTCATGCTAACCTCTGATTTTTCTTCATGTATGGAATTGGTCTCAACAATAGAGTCAACTAATTCACTAGAGAATGCATCTATTTCATGTAACTCAACATTCATTCCTTCAGAGCTGTTTCTACTGTCATACTCTCCGACAGAATCCACCTGTAAGACACCTTGCAAGGATGTAGAAGTCTCATATGAATTATTCCCTAATGCTGAGATTTTATTTCCACCAATCAAATCTGCCTGGCTATCAAAGTCATCAACTAATTTTCTGCCAATCTCATTTGCAGACATCATTTCTTTTGCTCCTCCACTGCTTCCTTGGTTCTCAAATGATTCATGTTGCCTCCTTGCTTGATGACGTGGACTCGAAAGCATCAAGTCCTCTTCATCGAGTATTCCCATGAATTGTGTGAAGGAAAAACAGTCACATATCTTTTCCCGAAGGGAACAATACTTGTCATAGTTGTTTATAACTATGTCATTCAATGTCTTTGCAGGAGTCCTCCTCTTTGTACTAGTTGATGAAGTCGTACCCTTAGAGTGTTTGGAACTCCCTGAAGGTATTTGTTCAAATTTTTTCCCTGTTTGTTTATTCTTAGACAACCCTGTCATGATGACCAATTTGGTCTGCAACCAAGCTTCAATATAAAATCAAACTACTGATCTTCACCCAACAGGCTGGCAAGATCAAGGCTCTGATACCACTGAAAGATCCCTGATGGATCTTTTAACCTGACAGGCTGTAATTTTTAATTATTTGTTTTAAAATAATTTCTTCCTGTTTATTAATGATCTTTCAGAGAGAGACTGAAGTTGCAGAAAGGTTGTCTTTTGTTTTTGTTTATATTTTTCCAGATATAGGTAAACAATGAATAACAACAGCAGCAAATATGAAATAGGCTGGAAAATAATGTGCAATAATATAATATTCAGCCAATCCAGAATAGCTACAAATCGTACCAGGCAAAATACATAAATGATATGCCAGCAAAGTATCTACCAACCAAAATAATGTTGTCGGCTGCAAGTAAGACAATCCACGCACAATGAAAAGAGATGGCTGATGAATACCAATCAGCAACCCACGTGCCAACTGGAAGGAGGTCGTACGGCTGCTGCAGTCACGTCCAGGCAGCCAAGGAACTCCCACGTGCCAAGCAATATACCCAATGTCCAAAGCCAAAGCTCTTCCAATGCTAAACTTGCACTCCAATCAAAGTCTGAAACCAAATGAAGTTGCTGAAACCTTCTATTGGGGTTTGCGTCCCAATATCCAAGCCCTGGGGTTTGCATCCCAGTTCTCCAGAAATCGCTCCTCAGAGCAAATTCACAAATGCCAAGTTTGAAGATGTAAAAGATCATAAAAAATGAGCCAACATCTCCTTTTATCTCCCTCTCAAAGCTACTCGAACCCTAAAGGGAGAATATGCTTTTACCTTTATTAAATAATGGCATATTCTTAATTAAAAAGGCCTTTATGTATAGGAAAAACACCCCTTTCGTCAAATAACAAAACTCAAGGTGCCAGAAGATCTCCAGATGATGAAAATAAGTTATAATAATTCAAGACCTTTCCAACGCGCTATAACACATATGCCTGCTTGACCAGGAGAAGCCAAAATCCCCTTATTACTCCAATTAACTATATAAATAGCTTTATTTAATTAATAAGACGCTAACTTAGGAAATATTAAAAATATATCCCAAATAGCCGTATAATGCTCATCTGACTCCACAAGTCTGAAACGGAGCCTGCCACCTGTCTGTGACTGTTGTCGGAAATCATGGATCCTCGAGCAATCTTGTCCCTAAAATGTAGGGATGCTCCTAGAAGCTAGGAAACATACCCAAATCTCCTGAAACTGAACCCAAGGAATAGTCTCATGGTAACCCAACCGTGGGTACTGTCAAATCCTCCTAAATAGTAGGAATAGGCTCCACAAAAGAAGGAAATGCCTACTAAAATTAAGGAACTGGTCCACTACTAGAAGAATACCAAATCGCAAACACTGAATATCCTCACTCAGTCTCTATCCACCACTATCAGCCTACAAGACCCCAAAATAAGTTGACTCACATGTCTCTGCTAGATAGAGCTAAAGAGGGGACATGACATCTTATTCCACCTCTCTTCAATAATTACTTCCAGTTCTTTGAAGAATTTCTCCTGAGGATCATTCTCTTTTTCATTTATAGTGACCTTTATTTTTTCAAGCATTGAGTCAATGCCATCATAAATCTCACCTATGCAAGGCCTATCCATGTCTGTATAGCGAATCACTCTCATGATGGGCTCAGTGATACTTAGGAGATATGTAACAAGATCCCACCATTTCTCATTCAATATTCTATCCCTAATTTTTTATGCCCTCTCAGTGCTACTTTGCTTCCTGTTGTGCAAATCGCACACCCATCCCCGTCTTGGACAGGGACCCCCAGTTTGTGCCTTTCTGTCCTGATCCTGAAATTTGGCTAAGTCTGGAATTCCCTGATCCTGAAATTTGGCTAACTCTGAAAACTGAGGAAACCTCCAAAAACTAGAATTTGCAATATAACTCCTGGAGGGCCGAAACCACTCTCAAACATCCTGAAAGTATATATGGAATATAACTTAAAGTATAAGAAAGGAGAAAGACATATGGAAATCGAAAAAAAGGTATAAAGGTGCGAAATCCTACAAAGCTCCTCCAGATCCGAAGTTTGCCTTGGACACCCATTTTCGGACCCCAGCCCCGAAATTTTAAAACTCAGAAATTTGTAAAACGCCTTCAAACTCCAATTTTGTAAACATGTTTAGGTCCGAAGTTCACTTATTTTGCAAAAGGTGGTTTAGCTCCGAAAATGAGAGTTCACCAAAAACGTGAAGTCCCATTTTCGGACCCTAGGGGCGAAATGTTTGAAAATCGCGATTTGCGAAATATATGTAAGCTCCGAAATTTGCAAAAGGATGGCAAGGTCTGAAATTCGCCTTAAGTCCTCAGACTTCGGACCCATGAGCCAAAAGTGAAAGGTTTTGAAAATTCAAAAGTTCAAATGCTCCAAATTTGCAAAAACGCCAAAGGGTCCGAAATTTTTTGCAAATTTCAAAAGGTGCCCTCCGTTCTCCGAAATTTACCAGAAAAGCATGAGAGTTAGAGTTTTAAAATTTGCAGAAGTTCTCCAAACCTCCAGAATCGCGCCATAAACCCATTTAAAACGTCCAAGACTCCAAAGATAAAATACGCAGAAATAAAAAACCAAGGATCAGATTTCACAATCGAAGAGAAAGAGAAGCATTTTCAAGATACATCCCGCAAAGAGCTTCTCAAGCCAGACGTCGTACCTAAATTTAATGTTTGTTAAAATTAAATTATTTAATTTTTTCAAATTAATTTAATGAAATGAAGTTGGTTGATCGCAGAACGTCATCGAAGAACCAGGAGAAAGACCTGAAAATGCAAATCAAGGAAGGATCGCAATTCAAGGCCAGGCGCTGAAGATTGAAAAAGAAAGATACAGGAGCGCAAGAGCAACCGAGCATTAGGACCCGTGCCGTTGAACATAGATGAAGTTGTTGTGACCATTTCACACATCGCCCCATCGCAAATGGGGACCCCCTCTTTTTTGCTTGTTTTTGTTCGTTTTCGCTTTCGTTTTTAGGGTTTTGTTAGTCCGTTAGTTGTCTGGATTTAGGGCTAAGCCTTAGGGTTTTAAATTTTGCCTTTTCAAGCCAAAATCCAGTCGCTTTTGAGAGCTTTTTGAGCTTCTTTCCTAGAAGCAAATTTTTGAATGCAATGAATTCGCCAAAATGGTCTAATTTTCAATTGGAATGTTCATGCAGAGCTTAAACTTGTCTAAAGGATGACCGTCAATGTGAATTTTTGTCTGATTGAATATTTTGACCAAATTTTGACTTTTTTGAAGTTTGATCCTGGGCATTGGAATTGATTTGTTTTCGCCTCGTGAAGTGTTAAAATGTGAAAAATCTTGTTATTTTGGCCTGTAGGAGCAAAATCGCTCCTGTCCCTCAGTGAAGGACGGGAGCTCAATTTCAAATATCTCATTGTCCTTGCAGAGCCCAGACAAATTTTACGTTTGAAATGATGAAGAACGACGAGATCTTTTCATTGAATATAAATTGAAGATTTTCATGAGCACAGAAAGGTCTCCAGAAGGAAAATCGCTCCTGTCCCTCAGTGAAGGACCGGAGCTACAATTCAAATTTCGCCATGCCCATGCAAGATTTTGATAGCTCAGCAACTGGAGGACGTCCGAAGGAAGATACTTTGCCAAATGAATATAATTTGAGATGCAAAAAATGAAGGAAAATGACCTATATTGACCAAATCGCTCCTGTCCCTCAGGAAGGGACCAGAGCGATTCCCTCCATTTTGCAAAAACCAGACAAGGGTCAAGACAAGTTTACGTTCAAAAACGAAGGAGAACATGGGATGAACGCATTGAATATAAATTGAAGATTTTTGAACGTCCATAACAGTGCTAAATGCCTAGTTCGCTCCTGTCCCTCAGGAAGGGACCAGAGCGATTTTTGATATAATTGCTCTTCTTGCAAAGTTACAAATGATGTCAAGGCATGAACGAATGGAGGGAAGAAGGACGAGTCCGTTGAATATAAACTTAGAGCATGGCAAAGTAAGATGAAAGCCACAGGGGAAAAATCGCTCCTGTCCCTCTCCAAGGGACCAGGGCGATACAAGGGTGAAGATACGTCCCTCTCAAGTTCAAGGTCGTCCCTCCAAGGTTCAAGACCGATCCAAGCCAGGACAAAAGGTGGCGAGGACATTTCAAGGCATTTCCACCAGGCGCAAACGTTACAAAGGTCATCACATGGAAGGATTTGTACTCTAAAGACCTAGATCGCTCCTGTCCTTTGGTAAGGGACCAGAGCGATATCTACATAATGGCGTAGATTTCAAAAGGCGAACAAAGTTTCGAGCAACCAAGAAGGTCGAAAGGACGTCATTTCACGCAATGAAGTTGATTGCAAGTTGGTACAAACAAGAACAAGCATATAATGATGAACTTCGCTCCTGTCCCTCAGGAAGGGACCAGGGCGATGTTAGATGCATTGCCCATTTTATGCAAAATTTACGTAAGGACAAAACATTGCAATGTTCTGGAGGGTCCATGGTATGACAACAAGGTGATAAACAAGAGAGTTGAACGTCCAAACATCGCCAAATGGTGTAAAGGCCCCACATCGCTCCTGTCCTTTGGACAAGGACCAGGGCGATCCTATCAAAAGCGCTCATATTCCTCCAAAATCGAAACAAGGCGAGGTTAAGCAAGACAAAGGAAGGCGTTTGGAAAACATCACAATGAAGGATCGAAGGTCAAAATGCATGTTGAACGTGAAAAAATCAAGATCGCTCCTGTCCTTTGGACAAGGACCAAGGCGATGCTATTAAAACACTCCCGTCCCTTCAAAGATCAAAGCGAAGCAAGGTTAGGTAAGGTGAAGGACGACGTTTGAAGGACATTACCATGAAGATCGAAGTACAAAGTTGACAAGGCCAAGGAAAACATGTGGATCGCTCCTGTCCCTCTTCAAGGGACAAGGGCGATGATCCTTATAACATCGAAAGTACCTTGCAAAAGCAAGTGGAAATAAGCGCAAAGGACACAAGCAATGATATTTCGAAGGTCAAAGAACGCAAGGTGAATGCGAGATGGACATGAAAACAAGAAGATCGCTCCAGTCCTTTGGACAAGGACCAGGGCGATATGCACTTAAAGGACACCCATATGCGCACACAAGGCGATCAAATTCGAAGGACCATCAAGGTGATCGATTTTTAACGTGGAGATGAAGGAGTTGGACGTAAGAAATGCAAGAATCATGCCAAAGATAGTGAATCGCTCCTGTCCCTCTCCAAGGGACCAGAGCGATGAGGTACGTCCCTTTGTTTTCCAATTTTGGCGCCAAACAAACAAATTTAAATTTCCTTAAATGCTAAATCGATTAAAAAATTGAAAATCCATTTTTATTTAGCATTTAATATGGCGTTATCTTTTATTAATTATATTTTGCCTTTATTAAAAATCGAAATTCTCATTTAAAAAAAAACGCAAGGCATTAATAATTAATTATTTAATTAATACAAAAATCGGTTTGAAGCGCCCAATTAGGCAAGTCGGCCTTGTTATTTTATTGCAAATCATTTAAAAATGGTTTTATTTGTCAAAGTCGGCCTAAGAGGTGAAAGGGTATGAGCGCTATTTATAAGGGGAGTGAAACGTTCATTTTTACATAATCATTTTTACCTTCCTTCATGCGAATCAAGAAGAGGCGAATATAGTGCGAAGTGTGTTCAAAGGTGGTGCGATTTCAAACCAAAGGTGGCGCTAGTATCATCTTGTGTAGAGTGCGAATTGCGTTGAAGGCCAAAGGTGGTGCGAATTTCATTCATCCAAGGGTGGCGCGCTTAGCTATCAAAGGTGGTGCGATTCCAAACCAAAGGTGGTGCGAATTTGAAGATCACGCCTAAGGCGAATTTGCTAAAGACTTGGAGATTTATTTGTGCGAATTTGAAGATCCATTTGAGACCACGTCCAAGGCGATAAGTGAAGATCACATTCTATCCAGAGGTGGCGAAGTATATTTTGAGGGAACCATATTGAAGATTATCTTATACCTCAAATTTTGCCTAGGCGAATTTTGTTTTTGCATTCTAGAGTTAGCTCTCTATCGAGGTATGGCGATTTAATTATTATTGTTTTATTCATTCATCGTCATATTTCAATTTTTGAAATTTTGATTCTTGAATTTCTCTCAGCTCAATCGTTGTATTTTAGGAAATGATAACTCTAGGGACTTATCATGAGGTTTCCTAAAATCTATCTCTCTTATCTACGTTATTTGTTTCAAAAATCTATTTCTTATAGTGAAATGTTGTGTAGGTATGGCGACCCCAAAGGCGGGAGCATCCACCAGTCGCTCGGCCCTCATGAAAGAAGATCAGAAGACCGAAGAAGTGGAGACTAAGATCGTGTCCAAGTGGAGCAACATTGGAGATACAAGCTTGGGGAACTTTAGCACGAAGAAGTTCCGAGAGGTCCCTTACATCGGCAAGCCATCACCTGTCGCCCGGAGAATAATAGAAAGTGGCATCATTAAGGCGGCCGGTTTTCCTCCAGCTATTCAGTGCCACGAGTTGATGATCGAGTGTGCCCGTCATTACAATCCACAGTCCAGGACAATTGTGTCCAATGAGGGAAACATTTTGGCGTACCTTTCAGAGGAGGCCATAAGTGAAGCCTTTCATCTTCCAGAGCACAGGGACATGATATACAAGAGCATTGAAGGAGCCAGATCAGTGTACGATGATGATCCAGATGCTTGCCTAAGCATAATCAACAAGAACTGGCTACTTAAGAGTCGTCCCCGTCTGAGCAAAGTACCGAACACACCACACAGGATTGATTTCCAAGAGGAGTACAGAGATTTGATCACCATGCTCAACAGAGTTACAGGAGCACCTCATGCCTTCTATTTTGAGAAATGGATGTTTTACTTCATCCAGGTGATTGTTCAAGGAAAGGGTACAATACATTGGGCTAGGATAATTAGCCATTGCTTAGACGTACAGTTGAGAAGACTCAGGGCCACTAAGTCCTTCCACATGAGTTCATATGTCATCTATGCCTTAATCAGGAGCGTTGAGTACGCAGGACTACCTCACAGAGGAGTGATTGGAAGAGGACCCGGCGAGGTCAGAGTTTGTGAATCCTATACCTACTTGCATCATCCACCAGGGAAGAACTACAAGTTAATCAATGATACTTTCACGATGAACATCACCAGGACGTTGCAAGGAGGGATTCACAACAGATTATCTCAGGATGCCCAGGAGTTAATCAAGAGGTACGGTGCTTGGTTCATTCAGTTTCCTAAGTTCACTTACATTAGAGTGTATGGATGTCCTTTACCTCCATACATGTTGCCAAGATACCCGACAGACAGGATTGTGTTACTTGAAGTAACAAGGCAGTTGGCAGCATATGTGAAGGCATTCAGACACAGACATCAGAATGGAGTTCAGGTACCTATTATTTTGGGTAATTCGGTTGAGGTATGTCCCAGTGTCTCAGCCATGGATGATGCAGAGAGGGAGTTAGCCTTGTATCCTTTTTCATCTTTTGCTTGGAGGAATAGTTTTGATCCTCATGGACATTTAGAGGAGACAGTCGGTAGAAGATTTAGACATGAGTACCAGATTGAAGATTTTATGATGAATCTCCTAGATGATCTCGAAGTGAAACGTAAGATACATTCTAGATTGCCTCTGGATTTCATCAGGAAATGTAAGATTTACAGAGTAGCCGACCAAGCTCAGGACAACGGCAGGCACATCCAATCTTCATATGATAGAGAAAGCAAGACAATAAGTTTGAATTGGAATGAGCCCGAGGCCGTGGATTTAGATGGATTGATGGCACCAGTCTTGTCTTGTACTCGCAGATGGGTAGATGTTCAGCACCAGAAGTTGAGAGAACAAGGCATAGCCATGTCTTTTACTTTGGAAGAGAAACCAGCCGAAGGTGGAGCCAGCGTTAGTGAAGGCAATCCTAATCCTAGGAATTCAGGTGAAGGTAACCTTCGATGTGCCAGTGAGGGCAATCTCCATTCGAGAGGTTCAAAGAGAAAGGAAAGATCAGAAAAGAAAGAACCTTCCAAGAAAAAGCAAGGTGCCAACAAAGATCAGACACCAGGTATTTCTTCCAGGCCAGAAGATAAAACAGTTCGAGTGGAAGAATCCATGGAATCAATGGTACAGAATGACAGGCAGGAGGGAGAACAGGCACAGCATGTTTCATCCGATGGATCTCTCCAAGACTATGATTTAGAAGAAGATAATGAAGTAACATCTCCTCCCAGACAAGAAGAAGTAGTGCACAAAGAAATTCAAGTTCAAGAGACAAGATCAAATATCCCAGATTGGTTGAAGGAAAGATTGACTAAGGTGATCGTAATTGAGGACGAAGACAGTGCAATCGATCTAGAGAGCCTTGTTGGACGTTCACATATGACAACAGAGAAGAAGAAGGCTACAAAGATGTCCAAGATGATTCGAGATGAGACTGGATCTAGAAAACTGCAGGTAGCTACACCGGCAGCAGACAAATATGAGGGTGAGATCCTAGCGGAGGACTATGATATACAGACTATTGAGTTAGGACCATCCACAGCAGAGCAGACTTTAGATGATGCCACCGACACATTTGAGGCATTGAAGGACAAGTTCAGAGAAGAAGTAGAAAAGAATAGAAAGCTTGAGAAAGAGGTCGGTGCATGGAGAACATATTTCAGTCACATCAATGAACCTTTGGGACGTCAGGATCCAGTTAGATCACCATTGCAGGCATTGCCCCTTCAATCAATCAATGAAGCGGAAAGATTCAGGAATATGGTCCAGCGTACATGTAATTGGATGGATAGATCTCACACGGTGGCCATTGAGTTTATTACAAGGATGTCGAAGATCACTCACCAGGCTATCCAAGTCCTTGAGATAATCCACAGACTGATGGCAACAGTAGCTGCATTTGCCCACACCAAGGACGTTGTCATTCCTGTCTTGAAAGTTATAAGACATACATCCAGAAGAATTTTAGCACAAGAGAAGATCTTGGAAGGCGATTCTCACAGTTTGTTTCAGTGGTCAACCTTACTCCATATAAAGAGTGTTCTCTTTGAGGACATCAGTGTTAGATGTGGTCAAGTTGAGGAGGTGATCAATCCGATCCAGGACAGAGTATTTGAGGTACTTCGTACCATTCTTGGCAGAAGGATCGAGGTCGAGACAGATGTGGATTTACAAGAATTTGAAGATAGAATCAAGATCATCTTTCGCAAGGACGCAGATGTTACAGATGAGCAGTATGATCAGATGTATGCCACCATGCTCCTAATTGATAGAACTAAGGAACTTGAACCTACCTGGGACACAGCTCTTCTAGATGCATTTGATCAGGTTATCCACTTAGAAGAGAGTATCAAGAATCTTCCCGAGATTCCAAGCACAGAAATCGAAGGAATTGTGACAAAATTCATTGCATATGCTAAAAAAGAAAATTGGAAGGGGAATAAGATTCTAGATGAAAGGTTGTTACAGATGACATGACATCTTAATTCTCATTGGCTGATACCTCCTAGATTTTTGTGCCAAATTTAATATTTGGCTATGTATTTAATATTGTTCAGTAAAAAGGAGGTCATTTGTAACAAACCCTAATTAGGGTTTAGGTGTCATGATCTTGTCCATTGATTTACTTTCAATCTGGACCTTTCATTGTAACTGGGGATGCTATTTATACCCCCATTTTTCATTTCATTTATATCAGAATAGTCAATAGAGAAATAGAGAATAGAGTTGTAAGCAATTTTTATGTTGTAGCAAGATTGAGTCTTGAAGAGAGAAGTTCAAGCAATTGTTGTATATGATGACTTGGAAATCAATAAAATATTGAAGTTATGGTGTTTTGTTGCAAGTTCCTTGAGTTATCTTCATGGTTGTTGGATGTACTTGAATCACGCTCAATCAAAGTAGTTTGTTAATTAGAAAGACTAAGTGTGAGATTTGATATTTGGTAGGATTCGCAATCCAAACCACTAGCTTCCTGCTGATTGTAAGAACGCCTTGCGTGGTCGACTGGAAAACACCTTGAGTCCTTAACCTTCAAGCATTTTCGTATCTAGGATATGTACCTTCGTAGTAGTGTCCTTGATCTTTGATGCATTGAACATCATTATTACCTTAGAAGATCGCACTAATTTCAGTTGAGTTGTTATCTTATGGCAAAATTGAAATTGGTTGAGTCTTGCCAAATCTCATTCATGCTAAGTCGTTCATAGGGTTAGACTAGATTAGACCTCTCAAACCCTGTCCTTTTTCCTTTTTTTTTGAAAGTTCCTTTTAGATTAGTAAAACCTTCGAACTATTGAATCCGTAAGACGCCTTGAAGGAAACAGCAAATCACATCATACCACTAAAAAAGCTTGTCCACACGTGGAGACCCCACTAAAAGAACCTTGGAGTCCACCTAACTGATCCTTTTTGCAGATCTTCAGCAGTTAGAGACTATTTTCTCAAGAGAGGATAAGATGCCTAATGGTATTTTATTCTGTGTATGATTGTGTACAAAATACACGTCAACAGAAGTCCACTGGCGAAATTGGAGGCAAAAAGCAAAAGAACACTCCGAATGCTGCAAGTTTATGCATTCTCAAAGAAGCACACAGCTGGATTTAAGTCCAGAAATTCAGTTTTAAGGCTGAAATTGCTTTATTGTAAAACTGCCTATGGGTCCCGTGCAAGATATTTTTGTGGATAACTATTCCCAACCACCAAGAAGATTGGATAGACCTGAATTAAGGCCAAATAGTGGCAGGTAGTTGAGATAGTTGCTGGTTGGATAACTGAGAATTAATTAGGCATGGGTCAAGGCTGCCAGCTTCTGGAAGACAAATCAGGGCCCTTGGATGCAGTCCATCCTGGCCTCTGATTCAAAATTGTAATATCTATAAAAGGCAGAGGCCTTTCTTCTGTAAAGAGTTAGATTGTTAGAGATTGTTAGAGATTGAGAGATTGTTAGAAAAGGGTTAGAAATTGCTAGATAGTTAGATTTTAGAGTTAGAATAGGTTAGATCTTAGCAGTAGCATAGAGATGCTGCAGAAATTGTTGTAATAGGCAGTTGAGATCAATATATGAACATTGATTTGGTGTTTATTGTCTTGTTTTCATCCTGTTTGCATGGTTTCTTTCAGCATTTTAGATAGATCTTTCTATTTTGGGTGTGCAGGTATTTGATAGATTCGGGCTCATACCACTGAGGATATTCTGATTGTGTATCCTTTTGTGTGGTTAACCTGAGCCTTCGATTGTGCTTAGTTCAATTGCAGGTGTCCGTCCGAGCTGCGCCAAAATTGGGTGCTTAGCCGTGCGTCTCCAATCTGAAAATCTTCCAAGTTCCTTTGAAGATTGCACCGTTCCTGCAAGGTTGTGAGCCATTCTGGCCAAGCAGGAATTGGTTATGTTGAATCTGTCTACCCGCATACCCGTGTTGTTAGTTTTAGATCTCCTAAACCTTTCCTTTTTCTCTTTATTGCGTAATTCGAGAATCACAACAGACTAGCTTGTTGCAAATCGTAAGTCCCCCTTGTGTTTCCAGCATAAACACATCAAGCCACTGAGAGATCCCGCAGTCAAGACCTGACAAAAGAAACCTTGAGGTAGTCTCCTTTGATCAAACTTAGAAAACAGCATTAGAGACTTCCTTATCTCAAGAGAGAGTAGGATAATCAGTCGGCTATTCTATTCTGCGTTGGCCGTATGGAGTTTGCAGCAATGCGATTTCAGACACGTCAACACTTTCATACAGTCCAATTGGTGCTGATCACCATATTGCATAGTGCCACTCTAACTTTCACAAGTCGTCTTAAGACGATTGTGTTTGATGCAAAACAGGTCTCAGCAACCTATAACACAAATTAATGCCAAATATTAAAAAATAAAGCCAAACTTTAAAGAAAAATACACTATGATATTATGAACAATGAAAATTCAAAAAAATCAAAAAATGTAAAATTAAATCACTATTTCACTTACCTTCAATAGCTCCAAATTCGAATAGGTTCCAAAAATCCCTTGAGACATGTGGTTGTTTGTGATGAACATCTGGATGTCCTGAACCTCTGCATACACATCTCTGATCCATTTTATTTTTTGCCCAATCCTTTGTATTTGATCATAGCGTTTCTCAACCAACAAACCAACAGCTCTACAATTTTTTGCATTATCTGTTATGACTTGGTCACCATTGCGGGGTCCCACAGACTCAATGGCAGAGATGAGAATTTCTGCAATAAATTGGCCATCTTTTATTTGGCCCTCACAATCCACAGCTCTCAAAAACATTGCCCCTTTAGGGGACACGGCTATGACATTGATCAAGGGACGGTTTTTAGCATCTTTCCACCCATCTGAAACAATTGTTACACCTGTCTCAACCCATGAATCCCTTATGGGTTTCAATGCATCTTCAACCCTCTTCACCTCTTTCTCCAATAATGTTCCACGTACCTTCTCATAAGCGGGGCCCTTATACCCTCTTGGTGCCTCATTAACACTTTTTATCATTTGCTTCCAATATGGGGAGCGAACAACATTGAATGACAACCCATTTGCATAAATGCAGCTTACTATATCTTGATCAGCATTGTCTCTACTCTCATTTTGGAATGCGGTTTCTAAAGGCCCCTTTGTTCTTTTACGTGTCAAGGGTGGTTCACTTTGAGGTTCATTTGTGGCAAAGAAGGGTTGGTTTTCTACTACAATACTGGGATTAGAAGGGCCTTGCATTCCCTTTGTTTTCTTTGATGCGGTTTGGTTCAATCTACGGGCTTCCCTCTCTTCTGCAGCCTCATGCTCCCTAATATATTTCATCACTGTCTCATCTGGTATAGGTTTACCATTTTTTCCAGGGCATTTTTTGATGCCTCTTCTTTTTATTCCACACAAATGGCCTACCACCCGATAATATGAACTATTATGTTCAATATCACATCCATGGCATTTCCAACGGAATCCCCCACCTCCCGGAAGTTGTTTTATAATGTCCACATATTTCCATAAGGGAGAATTTAAATCATTTCTTTGTTTTGCAATTATTTGTTCATTGCCAATGGAGGAAGATGGAGATGCCATTCTAGTTCCTATGGCAAGAAATAATATAAAAATATTCAAAAAAAAAACTAAATAATGAAAAAAAATTCAAGTTTCATGTTTGACAATTTGTGAAACAAAAATAGTTGAAAAAAAAGGTTTAAAAACCTACCTCTTGCAGCCAATGGAAGCTTGAAAATGTATGGAAATGATGCTGCAGCACTAGTTGAAGCTTCAAAAATCAGTCTTCAACTCCTCCTCTTTGATCTTGGAAGCCAAATTTTGTTCACCCTTTCTTCAACCTGCTCTCATAAAACTTTTGTTTGCAACACAAATGAGGTGAAATGAGTCAATAAAATGTTTTAGAAGTCAGTTTTAGGTTATAGTTTTCACTTTTTACAAGGCGGATTTGAAAAAAAAATTAATTTTGCAATGTTTTTTGACTTTACGAGCCGCCCAGCTACCCGGGTTCGACTCGGGTCTGCCCGGGTTCGACCTCGGGTTTGACTGGGTTTGACCCTGGTCGAACCCACTCTGGGTTTTTCGAACCCTGGTCGAACCCAAGTCGAACCAGACCCGTACCACGGACCCGGTCGAACCCGGTAACCTAGAGTTAAAACACACTTTCGAGGTATTCAAGGACAAAATGCAAGGCGCTGATCAGGCATGTTCAAGGACTTGGTTGAGTGAACTTGAGAGATCAACAAGGACTAGGTTATGCTTGGTGTAAATGCAAAGTTGACAAAAGGCAAAATGGCGCATCCTAATGCTAGACAAGGACAAATTAATGGTGATCAAAGGCACAAATTCACCTTAACTAAGGATTTCAAATGCAAGTGCAAAATGGACAAGTGTTGAGATGAGCACAATTTCACCCTTTTCAAGTACAAGGTAGAGCACATTTAGATGTCCCCAAGGACAAATATGAAGGGGGTGAGAATATTTGTCTAGGAACAAACAAGTGTGCATTTTATATGTCCCTAAGGATAATCACCAACATAATTCCCTGTTCTTGATAATCAAGCACCTGGGTGGAAATGAGACGTGTACAGGGACAAAACATCAAATCTTGGGTGCAAATGAGACATATCTAAGGAGAAAATATCAAATCCTAGCTGCAAATGAGAGGTGTCCAAGGAAAAAATGTCAAATCCTAGGCACGAATGAGACATGTCCAAGGGCAAAACACCAAAATGAAAACATTGTGTAAGGAAACTTCCAATTGTGTTGTTGAATCAATGATTTAAATATTTTCATAGTTAATCCTCAGCCCTTTAAGTTTTCAATCTTGTATTTCCTCGCCTGTAGACAAGTATTTTGGAAAATATTCCTTATTTTGTGATCCTATCAAGGTCGGAAAATCTGACCTTGACAAGGAATTTCCCCTTGTCTAGGCATCACATCCCTGAATCGTTTCAGCATTGACCAATACTCAAAATATTCACAACTTCACTCATCTTGACAACTTTCCTAACAATTTTGCAACCCTGACAACTATGACAACATTGACTATCACACCCCAAAAACGCAATCATTACACTCTATCATTGGTTCTACTTCTAGACATCAAAATTGAATTCCCGATGTAACCACACCAAGGACAAGACATTGCATCCTAGCAAACAAAAAGGTTAATGACTACTACCAAGCCAAAGACGACATAAATAAAGCAAAAAGTGGGGGTCTACCATTTGCAATGGGGCGATGTGTGAAAACAAGACAACATATAGCGCTAATTCGAATAAGTGTTCCTGAACATTTCAAAGATAAAGACTCAATCCAAACCTAGAACCTTCGAAAAGTTCAACCCAACCTATCAAATGATTAGGAGGAGTATTCAAAATGGAAGAAGAATCCCAAACTGAATCAAGGTGCTTGGTCTTTGATTACCCATGTGTGTGCAAATGCATTCGTTCCAACTCACAACAACATTGTGACTCATAGAATCCACCGTGGTGAGCTACGTGAGTAATCCTAACTTCAAATGAATCTAAGATAGAGCCTTGCTACCAATCAGCGTCCATAGCCCCGATGAGGTTATCATTGTCATCTCACAAATATTGTTCCATTGCCAAAGGGGCGTCCATAGCCCTGTTGTGACCATTTCACACATCGCCCCATTAAAATGGGGACCCCCTCTTTTTCGCTTTTGTTTTGCCTGTTCTTCTCTCTGCTTTTAGGTTTTTGAGTGAGTGAGTGGTCTGTCTAGGCTAGGGCTAAGCTTTAGGGGTTTCTTTTGAATATTTTTCAAGCTAAGTCCAGTCAAATTTTGAAAGTTATTAAGCGTCCTCCTGAGGATTGAGATTGTCAAAGTAAGGTAAGTTTGTCAAGAAGTCAAATATGTCTCAGGTTAGGTCTAGTCAGGGTTTTTTGAGGGAAAATTCAAATTTTGTCTAAGTGTTAGCATTTTGAAGATGAAATTGTGTATTCTTGCCTAGGTAAATTTTGATCAAATTTTGGAGGCAAGATGATGCCTGAAACAAAGAAAGTGCTCCTGTCCTTCACTGGAGGCACAGGGCGAATTTCATTCTAAGTGCAATTTCTTATTTTGCGAGAGCTTGCTAACTGATTCCTGGCCTTGAAGATGACCTAACTCTGCCTTGTGAAATGTTTGGAGACTTCAATTTTCAATGGATTAGCCAGAGAGGACAAAAGCGCTCCTGTCCCTCTCCAAGGGACCAGGGCGAAAATGTTATTTTATGCATATTTGTCACTAACTTTTCTATTTTGTTTTGTGCAGGGTCTCTCGGAGTGATGATCGAACGTGACTTGGTACTTTTGAAGATTTTTGAAGGCACAAAAATGATGAATTTTGAAGGATTAAGAGAAAAGTGCTCGTGTCCCTCTCCAAGGGACCAGGGCGAAAAGGCTTATTTGAGTCATTCCTGGCCTTGTTTGGTCAAATTGAAACATCAAAGGCATGCTGAAGGACGAAATGAACATGATAAAGCATCCAGACTTGATTAAAAACAATGAAATGATGAAGTTTTTGCCTAGAAGGTCAAGAGTGCTCCTGTCCCTCTGAAGGACCAGAGCGATTTTCTTTATATGCACAATTTTAGACCTTTTTTGGACATTAACTCTTATTCATAGCGTGAAGTAAGGTGAAATCTTCCCTAGCAAAGGAATTGTGAGATGAAAAGTGAGACAATTTGGCTTAGAAGGCAAAAAGTGCTCCTGTCCCTCATTGAAGGACCAGAGCTTGAATTTCAAAATTGCACTATTTTTGCAAGATTAAAGTGATTTAACGATTTGAAGAGGTCAAGGGAAGCATGTTTTGTCCATTGAATATAATTTAAGCGGTCCACAAAGGAGTAAATCAACCCAAATGACAAAAAGTGCTCCTGTCCCTCACTGAAGGACCATGGCGCTTTTTCAAGTTTCTCCTCTTTGTTTGATATTTTATGGCAAAACTTGACTTGGATGGGAAGGACGAATGATGTTTTATGCCTTAGACGCAATTGAGGGGTTTAAAGAACAAAGAAATACACCAAGATGTAAAAAAGTGCTCCTGTCCCTCTCCAAGGGTCCAGAGCGATTTTCTAAAAAGTGTGAATTTCTTGCAAAGCCAAGGCAAGTTTGTGATTGAAATGAATGGAAGAGGACATGATTAGCCCATTGAAAATAATTTGGAAAGCTAGCAAAGGACGGATAGGCTTGAAATTGCAAAAGTGCTCCTGTCCCTCTCCAAGGGACGAGGGCAAAAAACATGTTATCTAGCTCTCCTCTCCAATTTTGGACAAATCTAGGCCAAGGCGCAAGTTTAAAATGATGCTTAAAATGCTTCGAGGTGGAATTGAGATGCAAGAGTTGCAAATTTTGACGACAATTTGCAAAAGTGCTCCTGTCCCTCTCCAAGGGACTAGGGCGCAATTTCCAAATATGCCCATTTACCTTGCATTTTGAAATGATATTTTTGTTTCCAAGACTCAAGGAGGAGTGGGGAATGATGTTCTATGCCTTGAGGGTAATTTGAAGATTAATGTGATCAAGAATTTGCACAAGGACTCAAAAGTGCTCCTGTCCCTCACTGAAGGACCAGGGCGATTTTTATAAAATCAACAAATTCCCTCCGAGATTATGCTAAGGCAAAGTTGTGCGAGATGGGAAAGATCTTCTAAAGCATGGTGAATAAAGATTTGACTTCAAAATTTGAGAATCCTAGCCTAAAAATGAAAAAGCGCTCCTGTCCTTCACTGGAGGACCAGGGCAAAAATCTTGGGAGAGCTTATTTTGCCTTGCAAAAACGAGTTAAGCATGCATGGAACAAGTGAAAGAGATCATTGCTTACTCCACAACGAGAATCGACAAATGAAAGATGAAGGATCGAGGACAAAAGTGAAAAAGCGCTCCTGTCCCTCACCCAGGGTCTAGGGCGAAAATGTCACAAGGCACGTCCCTTCTAAAGATCAAGTGAATTAAACTCAAGGCTCCAATCAAAAATGCCATTCTAAAATGCCTAGATGAAGTTTTGAACGTCAAAATGAGGAATGCAAGGCCTAGATTGAGAAAAGCGCTCCTGTCCCTCTCCAAGGGACCAGAGCGAAGTCATTGGCAATCATTATTTTTTGCCATATCCCAACGTGGATATCCCCAAATCGCATGAAATGCCAAAATTGCCAATTTCAAAATATTTGAAAAAATTAATTAAATTGGCATTTAATAAAGGCGCATGGGCATTTAATAAATTAATTTTGAGCCTCAAAAAAATCGATTTTTTATTATTAAGGCATTTAAAATTAATTTTTGTGGAATTAAAATTGAAAATGGAGCACTTGAGGTATTATTTTTATCCATTTTATTAAGTCGGCCCCTTTTTTTTTGCAAATTTATTTATTTTTTGGCCTATTTTGCCAAGTCGGCCTATGGGGACGTGAAGTGATGAGCGCCCTATATAATAGGGGTATTTTGAGCAATTTTTATCAATCATTCATTCATTACTTCAAGTGCGATTTGGAGATCAAGAAGAAGGTGCGAAAGCTAGTCTATTTGGAGCAAATTATCCTAAGTGTTGGAGGCTTAAGGTGGTGGAGTTGATGCTTGTGAGGACAAAAGGAGGCACATTTTGCTAAAGGAAGGACTTCGATCTACATTTTGCCTAGCGAATTCTCCTTATTTTTGCATCATTTTTTAGAGTTAATTCTCAAGTGGAGGTATGGCGAGATCATCCTAGTCCCAACGTTGAGGTTTTGAATTTTGCACTTTGTTTTGAAAATTCTAAGTTTGATGTAAACTAATTAGGAAATGATAACTCAAGATTTATCATGAAGTTTCCTAATCAGTATCTTTTATCTTCCTTGCTACTATCTTAAATATATTACTCATTATGAAATGTTGTGTAGGTGTCAAGATGGCGACCCCAAAGGCGGGAGCATCCACTAGTCATCCAGCCCTCATGAAGGAAGATCAGAGGAATGAAGAATTGGAGACCAAGATCGTGTCCAGGTGGAGCAACATTAGAGATACCAACTTGGGAAACTTCAGTGTCAAGAAGTTTCGAGAGGTCCCTTACATTGGCAAGCCATCACCTGTCGCAAGGAGAATAATTGAAAGTGGCATCATCAAGGCGACCAGTTTCCCTCCAACAGTCCAGTGCCATGAGCTGATGATCGAATGTGCTCGCCATTATGACCCACAATCAAGATCAATCCTGTCCAAGGAAGGGAACACTTTGGCATACCTTTCAGAGGAGGCTATAAGTGAAGCTCTCCATCTCCCAGAACATAAAGATATGATTTACAAAAGCCTAGAAGTAGCCAGGTCCATGTATGAAGATGATCCAAACACTTGCTTGAGCATCATCAATAAGAATTGGTTACTCAAAAGTCGTCCTCGCCTGAGCAAGATTCCCAACACACCACATAGGATCGACTTTCAGGAGGAATACAGAGATTTGATAACTTTGCTCAATCGAGTTACAGGGGCTCCTCAAGCCTTCTATTTTGAGAAGTGGATGTTCTACTTTATCCAAGTGATAGTTCAAGGAAAAGGAACGATTCATTGGGCTAGAATTATTAGCCATTGCTTGGACGTGCAGTTAAGAAGACTAAAGCCTACCAAGTCATTTCACATGAGCTCATACGTCATATATGTCTTGATCAGGAGTTTCGAATATGCAGGACTACCTCACAGAGGAGTGATCGGAAGAGGACCCTGAGAAGTTAGAGTTTGTGAATCTTATGTTCATTTGCATCATCCACCAGGAAGTGACTACAAGTTAGTCAATGATACCTTCACGATGAACATCACTAGGATATTGCAAGGCGGGATTCACAATCGACTATCTCTGGATGCACAGGAGCTTGTAAAGAGGTATGGTGCTTCGTTCATCCAATTTCCAGAGTTTACATATATCAGAGTTCATGGGTGTCCTTCACCTCCCTACATGTTGCCGAGGTATCCGACAGACAGGATAGTGCTACTCGAGGTGACTAGGCAGTTGGCAGACTATGCGAAGGCATTCAAACACAGGCATAGAAATGGAATTCCCGTGCCCATCATATTGGGGAATTCAGTTGAGGTATGTCCTAATGCTCTAGCCTTGGATGATGCAGAGAGGGAGTCGGCCTCATATTCATTCACATTCTTTGCCTTGAGGGAGAATTTTGATCCTTATGGGTATATAGAGGAGACATATGGTAGGAAGTACAAGCACGAATTTCAAGTAGAAGACTTTTGGATGAATCTCTCAAGTGATTTAGAAGTGAAAAGAAAGATGCATTCCAGATTACCTTTAGATTTTATCAGGAAATGTAAAGTCTACAGAGTGGCCGATCAAGCTCAGGACAGTGGCAGGCATCTCCAATCATCCTATGACAGAGAGGACAAAGCAGTGAAGATAGATTGGAACGAGCCTGAGATTACAGACTTGAGAGCTTTGATGGCTCCAGTTTTGTCATGTACTCGCAAATGGGTGGATGTACAACATCAAAAGTTAAGAGAACAGAACGTGCCAATGACTTATACTTTGGAGGAAAGACCAGAAGGAGGAGGAGCAAGCGCAAGTGAAGACAATTCTCATCCTAGAGGCGCGAAGAGGAAGGAAAGACCTGAGAAAAGGGAACCCTCCAAGAAGAAGCTAGAGGCCAATCGAGATCGCTCATCAGGTACATCTTCTTGACATGAGAAAAGGACAAGTCAAGTTGAAGGACAAGAGATGACAATGCCTGAGGTGGATGAATCTATGGAGTCAATAGTACAGAATGATAAACCTAAAAAAGGGAAGGCACCTCAGCATTCATCTAGTCGATCTCCCCAAGTCAATGAGCTACATGAAGACAAGAATGATGATGATGTGACATCTCCTCTCCGAGAAGACGAACCATTGCTTAAAGAAATACAAGTTAGAGAGACGAGATCCGCCATTCCAGATTGGTTGAAGGAGAGATTGACAAGGGTGATTGTGATTGAAGATGAAGATAATGTAATTGACTTAGAGAGCCTTGTAGGAAATTCTCAAGAAGTAACGGAGAAGAAGAAGGCCACCAAGATGTCCAAAATGATCAGAGATGAGACAGGGTCCAGGAAGTTGCAGATAGCTACACCGGCAGTGGACAAGTATGAAGGTGAAATCCTTGCAGAAGAGTATGATGTAGAAACATTTGAGCTTGGTCCACTCACTGCTGAGCAGGCACTGGATGAGGCAACCGATTCATTTGAAGTACTTAAAGACAAGCTTAAGGAAGAAATGGAAAAGAATAGAAAGCTTGAGAGAGAGGTTGGTGCTTGGAGAGGCTACTTTAGTCATCTCAATCAGCCCTTGGGACGTCAGGATCCAGCAGTGTCTCCTGTGCAAGCACTTCCCCTTGAATCAGTTGGCGAGGCAGAGAGAGTCAAGAGCTTGGTTCAGCTTATGAGCCCTTGGATTGACAAATCCCACACAGCTGCCGTTGAATTTGCAACAAGAATGATGCAGACAATCCACCGAGCTATCTAGGTCCTTGACATCATCCACAACCTAATGATAACGGTAGCCGCTTTTGCTCACACTAGAGATGTTATCATTCCTGTTCTGCAAGTGATCAGGCAAACACCAAGGAAGATCCTAGCACAAGAAAAGATAATGGATGGAGGAGCTCATAATTTACTTCAGTGGTCAACTCTACTTCAGATGAAGGAGGTCCTTTTCAAGGACATCAGCACCAAATGCAATCAAGTTAAAGGGGCCTCCATCCAATTCAGGACAAGGTGTTTGAGGTGTTATGTACCATTCTTGGCAGGAGGATCGAAGTTGAGACAGATGTGGACCTTCAAGAGTTGGAAGAAAGAGTCAAGGTCATCTTTTGCAAGGATGAGAATGTCATCACAGATGAACAACGAGATCAAATGTTCGCTACTATGCTCCTGATTGAGAAGATCAAGGAACTCGAACCTAGATGGGATACGGCTCTTCTCAAGGCCTTTGATCAGGTTATCCACTTGGAGGAACGAATGAGGAATCTTCCCGAGATTCCTATTGCTGAGATTGAAGGAATCATGTCCAGATTCATTGCATATGCTAAGAAAGAGCATTGGAAAGGGAACAAGGTTCTAGAAGAGAGGTTGTTGTAGATGATGTGGCACCTTAATTATCATTGGTCTATGTTTCCTAGATTTTTGTGCCAATTAAATATTTGGCTATGCATTTAATAATGTTCAACTAAAAAGGGAATTTTTTGTAACAAACCCTAATTAGGGTTTAGGTGTCAGAATCTCAGCCGTTGATCTTCTTTTGATTTGTAATTGAGGATGCTATATATACCCTCACTCATTTTCATTTTGTCATTAGAAAATTAGAAATTAGATATTAGAGATTGGATAATTAGAAGATTAGAGCTTTTGGAGAGAAGAAAGTTATTTTGTAGCAAGATTGAGCATTGAAGAAAGAATTTCAAGCAATTGTTGTCTATTTTGGCTTTGAGATCAATAAAATATTGAAGTTATGGTGTTTTATTGCAATTCTTGTGGCTATTTTCATGGTTGTTTATTTTCTTGAATCATTCTCAGTCAAAGTAGTATTTAAATTTGAAGGACTAAGTGTTGGGCTTGATCTTTGGTGAGATTCATGTTCCAAACCACTAGCTTCTTACTGATTGTAAGAACGCCTTGTGTGGTCAACTGGAGATATCCATATTGCTTGAACCTTCAATCATTATTGAACTATTGATATGTACCTTCATGGTAGTGTCTATGATTCTTGATGGTTTGAAAAATCACTAATCACCTTAGAAGATCGCATCAATTCCAGTAGAGTTGTAATTGCTTGGCAATACTGAAATTGGTAGAATCTTACCAAGTCTAGCCTACATTGAGTCATTCTTAGGGTTAGATTAGAATTCATCTCTTGCAAACCCCATCTTTTGATCTTTTTTAAGAACTTGTTAGTTTTAGGAAATTTTTGTTCCTGCAATTCGGAAACATAAGGCCCCTTGAAGAAACAGCATTCACAACGACCACTGGTGCTTATCCACACGTAGAGATCCTACATCGAAGAACCTTGGAGTCATCCTGATTGATCCTTTTTCGCGACATCTTCAGCAATCAGAGGCTTTACTCAAGAGAGGATAAGGTACCCTTGGGTATTTTATTCTATGTTTGATAGTGTACAAAATACACGTCAACAAGCCCCAATGGAGTTATTCGCATGTTCCCAAACACAAACATGTTGATATTCCTTTTTTATTCCATTTTTCTTTCTTTTCATTTTTTCCTTTTTTCCTTCTTCTCTTGATACTGCTTTCTTTTGTCAACTTTCACAATTTGGCTTGTAAGCAATGAAGCTCACATGGTCTTAAGAATTAAAGTGGCGGTGAAGCAGGAATTAAGATTTTCCACTAGCCACGACTTCACCTAAGAAACCAGAATAACTTAGAGCAATTCATTGAGTGTGTAAAATATAGTAATTGAAAGATTTCAATGCCAGGACACAATAGGTGATTCCTTTCCGAGTCAAGTACAAGTCCCAAACAAAAGATAAAGCTAGAGAGGAATAACCTCAGATTTTAAAGAACATAAATAGTTATGTAGGAAATGAACCAAACATGAAATCCAAATTGTGCCAACTTATGCAGAAATAACACAATGCCTTTCTCACAAATGAAGACTCCCACTAAGTACACCTAAACTAAGCAAATCGAATAACCAAATCAAACTAAGCTAAAGCAAACAAACAAAACTACCTAAGCCACCTAACAATCTTGAGCCAAATGACTCAAGGCAAATTAGCAACTAGGGTCAGCAAAACAACTAAACTAAAACACACAAAAGAAAACCTACACTGAGACTATATACAAAAAGTCCTAGACTGAATACAACTCAATGGAGTGACATATGTACATGACTTGACATAACTTCTTAAAATGTATAACAAAATTATGGCAAAGGTGATGGTTCAAAGTTGTGCAAACTTATCCTTAAACTCCGAGAAATGAACCCTCACGGTGTAACTCTCATATTCAGTCAAGTCCTCACGCAAGATAAGCAGTTGTGGTAATTCATCAGGTCCATGTCCTATCCATATGCAAGTTGTTCTTCCTCACCCCTCATAATCAAATTTGTAACCTTGAAAATTAAGAGCAAGGAAATAGACAACCTAGCGTAGCTTGTGCTCAAACAGGGATCCTTGTGTGCTATTCACCCACGTATTGTATAAAAAGGGATCATCAACAGCTTCAGGGTGTTGCCATTGGTGATGTATCATCCCTCACGCATTCAAAACATGCAAATCAAAATTTCCCTCATTAGTGATCACATGATGGTGAAAATTGAATCCTAATGGAAATTTGAAAGTGTAAGCATGGAACATTTCACCTATTAGTTCCTATTGAATCCTTAGCAATGGACGTAACGCCACTTCGAAATTCTCTTCTACTTGGCTTCCATAGTGACAGTAGGCTCACTATCTTGTATAAACCATGCGTCCTTACGTAGCTCCATAAGCATATCCTCAAAAATTAGAGTCTCCTTCATAAGTTGATCTTCAAAAAATTTCCCAATTTGTTCCTAGAGTACAATCTATAATGGTAGCACCCCTTTGAATCGCTCATCATGCTCTGGCTCAATTACTTCAATGATGTTTGAGATTTCTTCCTTTGGGATGGCTTGAAACTCTTTATTTGATTCCTCCTTTTGTTCACCAAGGATTACTTCCTCTTGAATAGGTGATTAATTTTTGCTTTAATCCTTATCAAGGACTAATTTCTTATGGTGGGTATGAAAAACACTTCCTTGTTCTTAAAATGGTGAATCATCAAGTGAATAATAACCCTTCAAGTCACTCGTGCTATTTGCTACGTTCTCCTCAACTTCTTGATGATCCTCCTCACAAATATCCATGCTTTGTAGAAACTCATGCCCTAATGCTTCCACACATTTATCTATACTTGCCACCATCTCGTTTGATTGGATATTGTCAATTGTTTCCTCAATTTGCACTCCAATGCACTCTTCCTTGGGTACAAGGTATGCAAAGCTATCACTTACTACAATACATTGAACATTTGGCTCAGTTGTGTTTTCTTCTTGCAACTTGTTCCTTTCACTCTCAGATGATGCTAAATGATGCTCTACTTTCGTTCTTCTATACTCTTCAACTACAAGGTATGCACTCCAAATTTTGTTAGTGATGCATTCATCCGATGACTCTGGCAATCCATACCGACACCTGATTTCAGTGATTGCCTCTTGACACAATGAGCAAGTATGGAATGAGTTTCATTGTGAATCCTACACCACCAAGGTAGCCATACGCTCTTGAAGCATAATTTCTCATCAAGCCTCAAGTGATTCTCAATCAACCCTCTCAACCTTGTGAATTCATCATTACATTTTGTAACATTGAAATTGTTTGACTCTATGAACACTTCCGGCTTGGGGATAATCCCAAAAGACGATTTTTCCTTGTAGTCCTAGCTCCATCCTTGACAAGAATGTTAGACAATGCAACTCATCAAGTTGAGTTGTCTCATGAATCCTACAAATTAAGGGGATTGGAAGGCACGTAAGCTTGACACCTTGCATGATGCCGTTGAGTTAGCACTTGACCTTGAGACTACACCTTTTCAGCAACAAAACAAAGGTTTCAGCCCTTGAAAATCGAATACAAAGGGCTTTAATCAGCAGAAGAGCACACCACCAAAAATTGATCAAGATTCTAGGAATGAACTAAGAAGGAAAAAGATACGCTTCAATTACAAGGAACCTCAGCAGCCTGGACACCGTTGCCTTGGTAACGGCAAAGTTCATTTGATTGAGGTTATGTCTGATGACAAGGAACAAGAACAACGAGCTTTTGTTGGTGCTGAGAGTGATCATGAGGATCAGCTACCGCAGGTAGATTTGGAAGATACTGCAACCAAAGAAATTCCATGCAGCACTATTGCCTCACTATCTGGAGTTCCCAAAAGTCACCCATTTCAGTTGACAGGTGTTCTTAAGGGGCAACAGATGGTTTGTCTAGTGGATAGTGTAGCCACGCATAATTTTATTGATGTAGGACTAGTGGTGAAGCATGGGCTACAAGTTGAAGACTTCCCAAGATTCAGTGTCATTGTTGCTGATCAATTTACATTGAGCTGCACCAGGGTAATTCCCTGGCTGAGCATTCAGATTGGAGATTACACCTTAACAGATGATTTTTATGTGCTTGGGCTTAGCAATATAGATGCCGTATTGGGGCTCCAGTGGTTAGATGGAGGAATAATCAAACCTCCATTTATCTTTTTAAGAAATGGTTAAGTACCTTAGGTTTTTGGATTCCACATTTAAGTCTTTCTTACAAAAATGCCATTGCCAAGGGATACTAAAAAGTACAAAGGGTCTATGCAAGGCCCTATGAAGCAAAACATTTTTTCTTAAGCTCGTCATCTTTAATAAATGGAAAATTTGTAATAATAAAATATTGAGTAATACTGAGTGCATCAAGGAACAAAAAAGGAGAAATAACTACTGAAAAAAGTTACAATTCCATATGATAGGAAACTCACCTCCGTGTGAGAACATCAATATATTGGCAGCCTTTGGTTGCATGTCCTACTAGCTTTTCAACATCCTTTTTTACTTGCTCTGACAAAATCAAAACTCTTTGCCTCCTGCAATGAATCTTTATGTCATTTGGATTTGTCACCCAACAATCGAAAGTTGCAATTTTTCACTACAAAGTATTTGCCATTTACCATGTATAACAATTAATCCTCTACTATAGTTACCTTAATTGATCAATACCAGACTTATTTGAAAATTCTTGAGATTTGTTCACTTGCTTGAGTACCGTTGTAAGGTGACTATTTACTCCACATATGACAATATGTTTAGACTCCATTATTTCAAAATGTGCTCCTTCCTTAAGTCGACTCATGTAACTCTGCAAACATGATCATTTAAGCAACAATGACATTATATTCAATAAGAAGAAGATTTGTTGAAATATTAAATTAAGTACACACTTTATGTTTACAAAATGCTTACCCCAAAACCTGCTGTCATTGTGCTAGTAAGAAGAGAATAAAATAGCATACCGCCAACTGCCAATGACATCCCAACAGTACGCTCTTGAAATGTTTGTTCCTGTAACAACAATGCATAAGATTCTATTTGAACCAATTGATCCAGTGATTTCACAATGCATATAATATCATTCCCTCTTAACCAAACATTATGTTTCAAAAGACTTATGGTAAGACCAGCAAAAAAGGAAGAACACATACCCTAAGGTGAGTAGCAGATGAACAAACACATGCCCATGACTCCCAAAAGCAATCTGTCAAGGCTTTCTCATTTTTCCTAAACATGCATATATAATATAAAATACATAAATTCTCTATGTAGAACAGAACTTCATTAAACAAATTGTATGAATATATACAAATAGAAACCAAACCATGATATAAAACTGCTTACATAGGAAACTAAAATATATATTATGGATTACTAAGAGTAGATGGTTCACCTAATTATTTTTATACCACCAACATTAAAAAATGACATTAGAAAAGAGATCACATTTTAAAGGTGATTTTTTGTAATGTCCCAGTCCAGTTTTGTCCTAAAATCTCAGAAATGTTCTCTTGGAATTGTGTCAAACATATGACACATAAACCCTCTGAATTCTGAACTGTGACTGATGTATTGATGTTTGTGTCATTGTAGGATGTATTTTGAGAGTTTTTCAATGCAAATGTATAAACCAACATACAATAAACATATACCACTTCTTTGCCAACAATAATAATGATAAGCCAACTTCAAATGAACTTTATTTACTACAGATATGGCTCTGATTACAAAATAGTTCAGGTCTGATATGAAAGTCAGACTGCAATAGGCAATGGTAAGCCTTGTCAACTCAATGCTTTGAACATACAACATATAAAAGACTTACCCATCTAATAGCTCCTTGGTTCAGGTATGAATTATGATCACAAAATAACATATAGGAGCTGTTACGATGACTTTAATGGCTGCTTCCCTGGGACTGATTGTCTGATATGAAAAATGGATGCAGCAACACAATATCCTCTTAAACAATAGTTACCAGATTTAGTTGCAGGTCTGAAATGACAAGATATGTTGGTTCTAAGAGCAACCCAGTTCAACAAATTGTGTTGCATAACAGAATAAAGCATACCCAGATAAAGTTCTTTGAAACTTGATAAAGGAAAGCTCCAAACAGTTGTCTTGTAGGTTTGATTCACCAAAGTAACAGCCACATAGGTGTAAAGGAAAGCTCCAAACTTGATAGGGGAAATACCATACAATGCAACTGGAATGATTGATCAATACTACTGAAACAATCTTACAAAGATAGAGATGCGAGAGAAGATAGAGTTAATTACATATCTCAAGTATTCAATATCAAGTTCACACAACAAAATCACTACTTTCTGTTCTGAAATCAGAGTCAATAATATCCAGAACCAGCCACACCCAAATCCACTAAAATGCTCGTAACTTCACCAAAACTAAATGAAATCACGTCAAACCAAATGCAAATGAATAGCATAACTTAGGCGATCAATTCAATACCTTAAAACAGCAACTTGAGAGCCACAAGAGTGATGCACGCAACCCAATGCAAATCTGGAAATGGTGCAATAGCTGAATACTTCGATTTGCAATCATAAATTGGAGAGTTCACCAAATGCCACGCCAATTTACAAGAACGATTGTCTCTCCAATACGCTTCTAATGAGCCTTCACCCAGAACGATGCACCCAACACGCAAATAGCTACGAACAAAACACACTTCCAGCCAACACACACCAACAACTCCAAAAAACGCAGCAGCACACAACTCTTCAAAAACACACCAAATGCAATCCCAGTAACACCAAGTAGTTTACAAATTCGAACCACAGCTAAGAGTGATGTCTCACACTCGAAACTACAAAGAAAGATCTAGGAGGTTTTCACCCTCGAAGAAGTCTGGAGTCATTCCGACAGCATAACGATATATTTTCTCTGGATAATCAAATGAGGAGCCAAACACCTGTATATATAGATTTTCAAGTCTGGAATTCAAATGAAATTGCCTCCAAATTCACCTCTTCCAAATTGCATTTCGTTTCAAGTGGTGGACCGTGGACCCAAGTATGGTGCCCACTTCCTAAGTCAAAAATCGCGCCTAGGAGAGAGAATCACGATTTTGGCATAAAATAAACTTTGATGAATATAAAATAAAGTCTCCTTTCATCTTTTGCGTCCCCCTTCAATCATCAAGTAATTCGCCTAGGCAGACTTAGGAAGAAAATCACATTATGCACAATTCCCAATATCATTAATCAGTAAAAAATATAATTAAATATTAAACCTTAGGATAAGGAAATAATATTTAATTAATCAGTTATGACTCCAATACTGATTATCAACAAAATCTAGTATCAGGCTGAGCAATGAGGATCACTAAACTGTGCTAGATTAGGACCATATCCAAGACTGCCAAAAATAGAAACGCCCAAATTGCCACTTACTAAAAATAGTAAGTCATGAAATACTGCTTTGAAAATCGTGATCTTCGCACCCAAAGAAAGAGCTTGGCAAGCTTAGTAACACTACACCATCCAGACAGCCAAACCCTAACTTACTAAAAATAGTAAGTCCACATTCCACCAAAGAGTCAATTGCATGTTATGCCACACTGGAGTCCATGAAAAACCTAGAAGGGAACCACAAACAAGACTGAAGAATTCCCCACTGACTACCCCTGAAAAGCTCGATCAAAACTCCATAGAAGATGGAAACCCTAATTCTCCTTTCCACATAGCCTATGGGTCTCCAGAATAGGCCAATGGACCACAGAATGCATCATCACAAGGAAGGGGACATTACAGATTCCTTCTCTGAAAAGATAGAGGATGACGATCCCGCATAATCACTACACCAATACCCTCTCCACATGCATCGCAATGAAGCTCAAAAGGTTTGGTGAAATCTAGTAAGGCTAGAACTGCAGATGTAGTCATCAACTGCTTGAACTTCTCAAAACACTCCTGTGCTAGAGGTGTCCAAACAAACGCACCCTTCTTTGTCAAATCAGTAAGTGGTGCGGCATGCCATGAAAATCCACTAACAAACCAACGGTAGAAAGCACATAAACCAAGAAATCCCCTAAGCTGAGTCAAGGTCTCGAGCGTAGGCCAATCAATAATGGCACGAACCTTATCACGATCCATGCGAACTACCTCTCTGTTGATCATGTGACCCAAATATAAAAGTTTTGCCATGCCCAACGCACACTTGGACTCCTTGGCGTACAAGGCCCTGGAACTGAACCCAAGACTGAACTCAAGAAGTGGAATTACCACTGAGACTCTATCCAAGATGTTAGCCTACGTGAGTCCAAAATAATAGGCTAACCCATCAGTCACTGAAACTGACTAGAGTGGAGACACTACATTTGTACTCCCCACTGAAAAGTGGAAGTCGCTGGTTATACCGCCAAATTCGATTATTAATTTTTTCTATAATCTTTTAATTCCCATTAGATAAGTGGAAGTGGTTGGATATACCGCCAAGTTTTGGGTTGTTAAGCTTTCCTTATTTCGTAATTTCCCACTAAAAAATTAGTGGAAGTGGTTGGTCATACAGCCACCATGTAATGCTTTCATTGTTTTTGTTTCCTCCCACTACATAATTGGTCGAGATGAATATTTGCTAATGCTAGTGGGTGTTGTATGTTGTGTGTGAAAATTGAAAAATTAAGGGGGTATATTTCACCTCCATTCTGGCTAAAGCATAGAGAAACTCTTCTCCAAATTCAAGGCACTTGAAAGAATTTCCAGACATCAAGAAAGAAAAGTTGTCAGACTTGGTGAAAATATAAAAAAATATTCGGACTTCTTGGGAGATTTCATCTACAATCCCAGACCTATTGAAGCAATCAAGGCAACTTCTTGAAGGATTTCATCTCCTGAAGAATTAAAGAAAATCTCTCAATCAGAAATAGATGGTGACAAAAAAGAGTATTCCAAACAAACTTCCATACTTAGACAATTTCTTGACACAAATTGGAGAATACCAAGGAATAACATCAGTAAAGTTCAAGCAAGAGGAATTTCAAAGCAATCAAGAAAGAAAACTTTAATAACTTCAAGTTCAGACATTTGCTCCAAGGGGAGACTTCCAAATCTCAAAGATTCAAATGAAAGTAAGAAGAAGAGATCAAAATCTTGAAAGGAATCCAAGATCAAAGCTAGGAAGAAGCAAGTGCAAAGGACAAAGTCGTCAACAAGGAAACATATTCTAAGGCAAGTACGTGGAAGAAGAACGGAGTGACCAAGGAGGACATCCAACACCCTGAGGTGGTACCTTGTCATCTTCTAGCCAATCAGATTTTTCCAAGTCAACATGTCTAAGTTCAATGAACCTGACTTATCCACAGAAGCTTTGAGCAGGCATACACCACAATGCAACAACTTTCGATTTTTCTTGGTTTATATTTAGCAGAAGAACAAGTGTCCCCAAATGTAATTTTCTCATTGGTCAAGAGGTAGTTAGTTGTAACAAACGCTAATTAGCATTTTATTTTGTAATCTCGCCCTTTGATTCGAAATCAATCCTAGCCATTCCTTGGTTGGCTGATTGTAGAGTTGTCACAACAATTAATCATATTCATTTTTGTGATGTCATGAGGAGTGAGTCTTGGGTTTTTTTTTTGGGTTGAGCGTGGTGTCTTTACTGTTGCCTAGGATCGTGATTGGCAATGAGATTTTTGAGTGAGATTTCACTCAGATGCCTTCACGTAATATGCTTCATAGAATAGATTACAGTCTTTTCAAGTATTTCAATTTGAATCATGATCCTGGTTACTTTTTGACATCTCAAGAGAGGAGAATGCAGATTTGCCACAACGGATTTACAGTTATGATCAGAGTGGCGCAATGTCAACATGGTGGTTCTTCTCTGGGGTTGACATGGGACCCCAAGAAATTATTTTGTTTTAGTCCGAATTGGATTGGTGTTTCTAGTTTTGTGCAAGCATTGCTTGCCGACAAGCAATCTTTCAGTAAGGAGGATTGTAATGCCCCAATTGTAGGCTTCTCTTGCACTGCAATTGACTTTGACTTTCTCAATGGGTGTTTCTTTGGTCAAATGACTTATTTGATGATTCTAGTGAGCTCAGTTGTTCTGGAGGACTTATATGCATCTTTCAGATGTTATTTTCAACTTCTAGTTTGGTCTCCAAGTATCTTGGAGAGACTCTATTTATAGTAAGTCGCCCAGTTGGCTCCGTTTGTCATTATTCTTCATCAGAATCACTCCAACGTGATCAAATTTTAATTCCGATTTGTTCCAACAACTTTAGCCAATTTGGTGTATTGGTGGCTTATTTTAATTATTTTTACTAAGGTTGCTAAAAATTAATTAAAATATTAATAGCTCACCTTAGTGTTATAGCTTGCGGGAACCAGGGCGAAATGTTTTAAATCTTTCCCACATAATACAAGGAGCTTAAGTGCCAACTTTTCATTATTTTAATGAAAAGGTCTTTTTTGGAGTTTAGATTAATAAAAGTATTTTTAAAATGAAGCTTTCCAAAAGTTGGCTGGAAAAAATATAACAAGGCGTTTGAGGAGCTCATTTATTATGTTGACGATTCTAATATTTTAATTCTATCAGATTTCCACAATCCATAATAATTAAGTGAGCGACTTCTGGATTTGATTGTGTGCAAGTTTTTAATCATCAATGTTTCGGATCACACTCCGTGATCCATCATCGGAATGAATTTTTCATTTCCTTGAACTCTCATTCATCCTGGTGATGGATCACGGAGTGTGATCCGAAACGTTGATGATTAAAAACTTGCACACAATCAAACCCAGAAGTCGCTCACTTAATTCTAATAGTTTGTTTTTGGAGAAACCCTCAAGGTTTTCAAAATTGTTGTTTTATTCTTTTCGAGGACAAAAACCCTTTTGAAGAGATTTGTAATGTCCCCTTATTTTATAATTTAAGAAATAGCGACATTTTAACTTGCAAGGATCAATTGTAAGAGACTTATTTCCTTAATAATCACAAATACTGCTTGAGATAACAACAATAGAAGTTGATCTACTTTAAAATAATGTTTATTACGAAATACAATTGATATTATGTTGTTATTATAATATATATGAGAACTAAATAGCTGCTATCTTTGATGAAGTTCTAAAACATATGCGAGATGATTTGGTTTACTTAATACATTATTGATAAGATTATCTTTCTATCTCAGATATGAAAGATTGGTAGATATACAAAGAAATCTTTTTCATCTCACTGAATTTACTGATGTAAAGCTCTTCTTGATATGTTGATATGAATTTGAAATTATGATTCCAACTATCATTTTAGTATGATACGATGGTCTGCTGTTGCTTATAGATCTTTATGGACATGCAGAGGTATATGCCAATATGATATTACTTACAGTGAGGAATTGTTGTCCTGATCTGAAACTATATGCTTGCAACAATAATTACTGGTGATGTTTCAGATATGTCTGTAGAAGTCTGCCACTATTTTCTATCCCATCTTGCAACCCCCTTACCGAACCATTCCCATCTGGATAAGAAATATCCGATATAAACTCCCCCTTGGTGGATGAGTTTGATCTAATTCTTATTTCTCTTGAATTGAAGAGTCACATCTTTTGAATATGAGGAATAATGTCTCTCTTGGTTCGAACCTCTCATAACTAGATACATCTCTTTATAACAAACAAGAAGTCTTTATTATGATCACTGTCTTAATGTAGTAATTGCATCTCTTCATTAAGTCTCATGTAATTGCTGGTGATTGTCATCACCTCACATCTCTTCATAACTTCATCATGCCATAATATTAATTATAATTTAGAGTTATCGATGCCTTGGTAATCACTGCCTCCTCATATCTAATCATAATAATAATGTTATCGATTATGATTGTGGTGTTACTAACTAACGGAACTGGTTAGAACGATATTATAGTTGATCATCCTTAAACTACAGGCTATTAACTAATATAGATTGTAATCACCGATCATACTGGTGATAGATTTAGTTGCTAATGATGATCTGTGAAACAATCTTTATGAAGTCTCGATATGTCGTTGTATTACTAATACTGCCGTATATCATGTTCCTTGCTGTTAGATGCCTTCGAAGACTATAATCACTATTGATTGACAATAGGTAATTAATCTTCCTTAGCTGGCCATTGAGGTAATTATCATGTCCATTGATCTTAACTATTACAAGCGCTGTCATATTGAGAAAGATTTTGAATTCTCAATGATATAAATTCTTCCTTAATCACTATCGTGGAAGACTTAGTATTACTTGTTGTTGCCTCATACTCCTCAGTTTCTAGTCTCAGCCAAGTCACTCTAGACAATTCATCATGTACGCAAACATTAATGTATTGCGGGAATTGTTTGCTCTTTGCTTGATAGTCCTGACTTTCCTTGGGATAGGGCGTCAATCATATGGGATGAAATAATTACCTATTGCTTCTCACGGCTGTGAGACTTCAGCCTCTTCCTTATACACTCCTTAATCGATGATTCCCTCCAATTCACATATCCGTTTCTAGCTGTGATTCCGTTGTTATGAATAAATTTCAATATTCAATTAAAACTTATTAAATCTTCTATCTTCTCTTAGGCCTGCAATTTATAGGAATATATTGGTCTTCATTGTATGGGTTTTGAATGTTCTTTATTATTTTGAAAGATAATACAAGGAGCTTTCTCAATATTAACATCACTTGACGGAACCTTGTTTGGTTTTTACAGATTGGATGGGGACATCACAAGATTGGCTTCAGTGGTGGAAGATCTACGTAGGTCACTGCTGTGGGATTCATGTAGGGTCTCAATGTGAGCATTCAAAGAATAAGGTATTTATAGTTGTCAGTTTTGAAGATTTCAGAGCTTTGGGAAATAAATCAGAGTTTCATTTTTGAGCTGCCTATGCAAGAGCTTATTTATCTTTTGCTAATTACCAACTTGAAAGAAAAATAAAAAATTTAATCAATTATTGGTACCTGGAGTTTAAATAAGGCACAGGATTTCTTGAGTATACCATGCAGGAAAAAGATATATTGCAGGTTTGTCTGGCACTAGAAGACAAAATTAAAAAAAGATAAAACCAACTTTAGCGTAGCCCTTTCGATTCGTCTAAGTCTCACACAAGTAGTTTGAAAGAGGAATCAAAGAAAAAGGCAATATACACAAAAAGACAAATGCAAATATGACAAATTAGGGAAAGAATATTGCAGATAAGACAAATTAGAGATAAGCCACCGAAAAATAACAGAAACACCTAACAGCTGCATGGAGGTTAAACATTTGAGTTGGCCGTCATATGCTAAAGACAAAAAATTAAGAGAAGTCATGGCAAGTAATATAATCGCGGCTTAGAGGGTATTTAGAAAAGACAAATAGTGGCATTGTTTGTCCTTTGAGTGACATGAGGGAAAATATTGTTATAACTGGCCCCTTGGTAAACCAATCAAATCATGCAGTTGTCAGCTGGAAACAATGGAGGTCTTAGAGGATTTATTTGGTAATTTATTGAAAATCGCCCCTGTAAAAGCTAGTGCTAAGCCTGGAGCTACAACAGTGATAGAGATACATGGTGTGTAGGAGATTTAAGTTCTGTGCCAAAGGTATTTAATGTTGCAAGCAATTTCTGAGTGCTCAAAGTAATGGTAACATTCAAGAGGTGACTTTGAAGACTTCATTGCATACTTGAAAAGGAGTATTCTCAGTTTCTAAGTGGAAACCTTGCTGCTGTTATCTTACAGTTCCGATTTAGAAATCATCATCAATCTACAGTCTTCAAACATTCTGTCTTCAAGATTACTATATCTTTCAGACTGAGATTGCAAAATAAAGGATTCTTACTGCAGACTTGGGTGTTGGATATTCTATTTCACTTGGACATGGATATCTTGGGAGCTCTAGACAGTTCTTGTATATATTTGGTGCTATATTGTAAGTGACAGCAGTAAATTTTGGATTGGCAATAGATAAAGCTCACAGTTGTTAATTATTGTTTATGATTTTAGGCTAAGTTACCAGTTCTGGTTCGGATTCAGGTTCGGATTCGGGTACGGATTCGCGGATTTGGCAAAAAATAAATAAATTTGGGTACGGGTACGGGTTCGTCCGTACATATATATATATATATATATATTTTTTAATTTATACATATATATGTTCAAACTTCAAACATCAAAATTATATATGTTCACAGTTCAAACATACAATGTAACTTTCCCATACAATGATACATAAATGATAACATATAAATCATAAATCCATAATTGCCAATGCCAATAAATATTCTGTTATTGATATATCGTAAATCATAAATGTAATATCATATTCATAATTTGCAAAAAAGATAATATTCAAGTTTCAAGTTTCAACTGATTCAAGTTTCAAAATGTTAAAATAAGATTAAAAAAATAGTTTTTCTTTGTTTTCTAACCCGTGGGCCCTGTTTTTGGGAACCCACGGGCTTGGGTTCACCCGGGTCCTCCTTGGTTCGACCTGGGTCCCACCCGAGTCCTACCCAGGCGGCTGGGTTCCCTGTGGGTCCTGCCACACAAGACCCACAGGGAACCCAGCCGCCTGGGCAAGACCCAGGTGGGACCCAGGTCGAACCAGGCTCGGACCAAGACCAGGCATGAACCAGGACCAGGACCCGGCCATTTTTGGCAAGAACCAGTAACTGAGATTTTAGGTAAGGAATTGTAATGGCAAAATATGTATTAATCTTTTGATCTTAAAACTAAATGAAGTTTGATGAAAATTCTTAAGACAATTTTCTGAGAACTCTATGAACACTATACATGTTACTCTTACATGAATACAAATGATTGGCTAATGCTCATGTGGACAAAATGCATATATGGGTAACAATCATTGAGGGTGCAGAGTGCTTCACTTAATGACTGAACAGTAGATTATTGAAAAGTAAGTTAGGAAGTTGCAAAAAATTTGTCACAAAAGGGTGGTAGGTCATTTCAAATCCTCAAAGCCTCATCTTAATATATACATACCAACACCATGAAATGATTAGAGTAAACATCACTTACCCAAGTGGAAGAAAAAAAAACTAAACTATATCTAAAAAACCTCCCACAACTGTTATCGGGAAAAAATGTATAGTTTAGTAATGTTAATTATTGATAGTTAGTTAGCCGACGGGTAGGTAGTTGGAGTCGCGACGGTTGTGTCGCACCCCTTCGGCTGTCATATATTGTACCACCTCCGGGTGTTGGAGGACAGGTAATGGGGACGATAGATTATAATATGAGCATCTTTTGACATTAATGGCAAGCTTATTCTGGTACTTCTTTTGTATTTGCATTGTGCATTGCTGTTCGATTTCTGTATTCTTCCTGTTTACCCAGTGAGGTAAACATTTGGCGCCGTTGCCGAAATTATTCCGGGAGGGACGGGAATATACTACATGGCACAGGGATAATGGGACAACCATTGCCCGAGGGGACGAGCAGTAACCCTGACGAAGATCACCAAGAACTGTTCGAAGGAGAATGAGCACTCACAAAAGATTTCTCTTGCATCCTTCAGGCGGCCATCGAAACACACGTACGGAGGGAAGCCACCATTGAGGCTGTTCCAGAGGATGCTGTGTGGAGCACGCTTGGGGTAAGCCCGGCGGTGAATCGGTTGATGAGCAATTTGCCTAACCTTCTGGCTCAAGCATTTTTGGCTCTTCAAAACCGCAGAGAAGACACCTACCGGGAGAACCGACGACAGCAAATCTTACGAGAATTTCACGAGCGCCGCGATGATGGACATAGAGAAGACCAATGAAGGACAAATAATCCTTAAATTGTGAAGGGAGACAAATAAAGAACACTGTTAGAAGCAGAAGAATTATGTTGATTGTATACAAAAGAATGAATTAATAAAGACGTGTTGTGTTGTGATTTATGTGTTGTGAAACATGAAATTGTACCACAATTAATGCCCAATTTACTGAATAAAGACAGAAATAAGAAATTAGAAACCGACGAGTGGGAGGCTGCGTAGAAGGCTTTGATTCTGGAACAATGTGTAGAACGTAGACGGAGGCTGAGGCAACTTGCCGAAGGACGACCTGCCGAAGGGTTGCCCGAAGGGAACCGAGGAGGTGTCACGGAAGGTGCAGAAGCCGAGGGGAATTTCTACGCGTCACCAGACTACGGTAGAGCGAGAAGCCTTGAAGAGTTTCTGGAGGAAACTAGGTTACGGAGAGAACTAGTTGAAGAGACTCGAGATCGGTTCAAAAACTTATCTCTCACGCCACAAAGGGAGGATCACCGAAGGGAGCCGGGCACGGGTGACGACGAAGGGGAAGCTAACCGCACGGTAGGTACAAGGCAGAACACCGTACCTTCGGTCACCACCACAGGAGACATCAGCGGCATCGGAGGAAGTAACCGCACGGTAGGTACAAGGCAGAACACCGCACCTTCGGTCACCACCACAGGAGACATCAGCGGCATCGGAGGGAGCAGCGCCGGAGGGCAAACACAGCCACAACCACCTCCAAGTAGACGATTTCCATCAATGGCGACCAAACAGAAGTTGCCCAAATTCAACAGGGATAGCAAAGATGATCCCGCACAGCATTGCCGTACATGCGAAACCATCTAGACAGCCAACGGGGTGACTGACCAGGCTGAATGGATGAAGCAGTTCCCCGCCACACTGAGAGGAGTGGCTATTGACTAGTATTCAGACTTGGATAAAACCGGGGTAACTATGTGGGATGAATTGAACAAAGCATTCGAGAAGGAATTTCGGCTTCTCCGAGATGATAATGAGATAGTCTCCGAAATCTATGGAACAAAGCAAGGAAAGAAGGAGATCGTACGGGCGTATGGCCGCCGACTGAAGGAATTAGTCGGAAAGATGGAAAGCTAACCGGCTGATGGCTTAAAGAAGCGGTGGTTTGTCGAGGGTTTGAACCCTAAGCTACGACGAAAGATGAAAATTGTGCCTCCGACATCCTACGATGATGCATACAACCGGGCCATGGACTTGGAAAGTGAAAATAAGACGGCCAAAAAGAAGAAGAATAGATCTTCGTCATCCTCTGAAGATGATACGTCGGAAGAAGAGAGTAGCAGTGATGAGAAGCCGAAGAAGAAAGTCACGGCCCTTCAGAAGGATATGGAACCAATGTTAAAAGAGTTTAAGACAGTGAAGGGGACCACAGGCAAGGATGATGAATTGTGGTGCACGGATTGTAAGGAAAGCGGCCACACAAAAGGTGCCTGTCCCAAGAAGGTATTTTGTGACATCTGCCAGATCATGGGACATTCTACGAAAGAATGCCCATACAATCTGAAGGCACATAACCAGCAAGTGCTCTTTGCACATGAGCAGCCCTCCACATCGGATTCAAACAATAATGCATCTTCCGGAGGCTACCGGGGAAATCGACGAGGCGGACGGGGGAATAATAATAATTCCACCAAAAACAGGGTCCAATACGATGCGAAAGGACGCCCGATGATTCAATGTAGGGCTTGCAATCAATGGGGGCATTATGCACGAGAGTAATAACAATGACACCGCTCAAAAGCTATGTCGGTGGTGTGGCCCCGGTGACCATGAAGATGCCGATTGTCCGAAGTCTGGCGTAGGGGCCAATCTAATTGCTATCAAAGGCAACACACGGGGTAGAGAAGCCATCCTTGCTCTTACTCGAGGCAGGCAAAGGAAGCCCGATACCCCCATCCCCGCACGGAGAAGCAGAGAATGACGGAGGCAAGGGAGGAAATATAAAGGGCCATGAAAGCCCAACGGGGAGAGACACACGAGTCATCTGGACCCTACTGCACAGACGCGGAGAGGAACATTGTACGGCAGATGCTCCAAATGGAGGTACCTGTGAAACTGGAAGACCTCCTACACACCATACCGCAATTGGGGACAATGTTGTTGGGCACAAAGGTTGATAAACCCAAACCGGGAGACATGGACGCTCCCATACTAGGAAACTCGGCAACAAACCCAGTTGTACTTACCGTCAACAATGGCCGACACCCAGCCGTGGTGGAGATGGGCATCCTGGGCACCATCCTGACAGATACTATAGTAGACGGCGGTTCCGGAGTAAATGTCCTTCCGGAGGACACATGGAAAAAGCTAGGAAAGCCCACTCTGTGGCCACCTACGTTTAACCTGCTAGGTGCAGACCAGCACGGGATTAAACAACTCGGCATGTTGATGGCACAGCAAGTCACCGTGGGTGCACAACCTTTTGTACTCGACTTCGTGGTCATTCCATTGAAGCAGAAAGGGTACGACGCCATACTTGGAAGAGGATGGTTGGTGGCAGCGAAAGCAAACCACAACTGGAAACGAAATACACTCTCGATGGAGAGCGGAGGCAAGAAATTCACTATTGATCTCCGGACGCAGTTGGTGAGCGAGGAACTTGCCTCTTCCTCGGGATCTGAATCCGAGAGGGAAAATGACCCACGAGACGAAGGGAGAGAGGGGATGGATCCAGATGCCGAAGGCATATTAAAAATCGGAGGTTGCTGTTCGGAGGATGACACAGATTCACTAAATGGATTGTTACATTGGCAGCAGGAGGACTATGAGATGTTTTCACCCTCCTGTAACATATTAAGCGTCAAAGGAGAAGGAGAGGAGCCAGATCAATATCCTCCAGAATACGGGGAGTATAAGGAAGGAGAAGCCACAATGGACACCGTACCCGCACATCAATTTAGAAACAAGGAGGCTATGAAGTATGAAGAACCGACGCTGAAACCTTTGAATCTAGGTACGGAGACGGATAAGAAAATCATCTTGGTAGGAGATGATTGGAACCCAATACTGAAAACAGCCGCATTCAAGATTTTCACCGAGTACAAAGATGTATTCGCATGGACTTATAAGGATTTGAAGGGAGTCCCACCGGAGTTATGTGTTCATCGTATTCTGTTGGTACCAAGCGCAGTACCAGTACGGCAGCGACCGTACAGGATGAATAAAAACTATGCTGCAAAAGTACAAAAAGAGATTGAACGAATGCTGGAGGCCAAGATTATCTTTAGGGTACAGAATAGCGAATGGGTATCCCCCATCGTAATATCTCTCAAAAAGGATGGTAACGAGATCCGGATTTGTGTGGACTTCCGGCGACTCAATGCAGTTACCATCAAGGATCCATTTCCCATACCGTTCACGGACTCCATTCTTGAAGAGGTGGCCGGCCATGAAATCTATTCATTTATGGATGGATTTTCCGGCTATAATCAGATATCAATAGCGGAGGAAGATACGCTGAAGACGACATTTGTGGTGGAGGACGGAGTATATGCTTACAACCGGATGCCCTTCGGTCTCTACAATGCTCCGGCAACGTTCCAACGAATAATTCTCCACATTTTTGATAAGATGTCCGTGGGTAACTTCAAGGCGTTCCTAGATGATTGGTCCATGTACAGCGGGGAGGAGACGCATCTGAAGGCACTGGGAGAATGTATGGACAGGTGCCGGAGGGCACGACTCGCACTGAACCCTAAGAAATGCAGATTCATGGTACCTCAGGGTAGACTACTCGGGCACATAGTGTGTAAAGCGGGACTTAAAACAGACCCGGACAAAGTTCGGGTGATTGTGGAGATGGAACCCCCACACGATGTCTCAGGGGTAAAATCTTTTTTGGGACACATCGGATATTACCGAAGGTTTATAAAAAATTTCTCCCAGATATCTTACCCCCTAGATAACCTCACAAGAAAAGGGGAACCATACGTATGGGGAACGGCGCAGTCGGAATCCTTCAAAGAATTGAAATCACGACTGTTGGCGGCACCAATATTGGCCTACCCAAACTGGGACAGAGAATTTCATGTGCACGTCGACGCCTCCAACTATGCAATAGGTGCAACATTAGCACAAGTTGGGGATCATGGGTTGGATCACCCGGTCTACTTCGCCAGTAGACTACTCTCGAAAGCTGAGAAGAATTACAGTACAACTGAACGGGAAGCGCTCGGCATGGTTTATGCAGTACAGAAGTTCCGGCATTATTTGTTGGCGACACCCTTCACCTTCTATGTAGATCACCAAGCTTTGATGTACTTGGTGAATAAACCTATTATTCAAGGACGGGTGAGTCGGTGGCTATTATTACTGCAAGAATTCACATTCAACATTATAGTACGGCCAAGGAAGAGCCATGTGATCGCTGACCAACTGTCACGAATCAAGTCGGGAGAACGAGCGGAGGGGGTGAATGATGATTTCCCGGATGCGCACTTATTCCGGATTGCGGTTTTACCATCCTGGTACGCTCATATTGGCGAATACCTATCGATGTCCTAGTACCCTCGGGACATGCCACCGGGGGAACGACGCAAATTGGTCCTAAGGAGCCGAACGTTCCAACTGATCAATGGACTCCTTTACAAAATGGGGACAGATCAAGTACTCCGCCGATGCGTGGAGGAAGGAGATACCGGGGATTTTGAAGGAAGCACACAAAGGACCCGCAGGAGGTCATATGGGGCCGGACACGACGGCCAGGAAAGTACTGTTAGCCGGACTATGGTGGCCGACGCTACACAACGACACCAGAGAATGGGTCGGAAGCTGTGATACATGCCAGAGGGCCGGAAAACCACTAAAACGAGACTTCATGCCATCGAACCCTTCAGCGGCACAAGAGTTATTCGAACGTTGGGGGCTTGATTTTGTGGGGCCTTTAAAATTTGAAAATTTGAAAAAAAATATATATAGATATAAAATGGAAAAAATATATATATATATACGAAAATTTGGAAAAAAAAAAAAAAAAAGTATATATAAAAGAAAAATTGAAAAAAAAAAAGGAAATGACCACCGTACGGTGGACACGCAGGTGGGACCACCGTGCGGTGGCACCACCGACGATGGCACCACCGTGCGGTGGAACCACCGAAGGTGGCACCACCGACGGTGGAAGCCACCGTGCGGTGGAACCACCGACAGTGGGACCACCGTGCGGTGGAACTCACCGAAGGCCCGCGTGAATAAAAGGGCCGCCCAAGCTATAAACCATGAACGAAGGAAACGCCGCGGAGGAGAGAAGAAGCCCACGCCACGCCGCGCAAGCACAAAACGCCGCAAGTTTAACCGCCGAAGGGAAACAAGGAGATACCGCCGGGGATAGAAGAAGCCACCGAAGCCACGAAAAGATAAAGCACCACACGACACAGGGAAGGAACACCACCGAAGGCCGAAAAAATAAATAAATAAATAAAAATAAAACGAGTCTTCGTTGCATCGTGCGGACCAGGCATTGCACCGTGCGGTCAAAGCAGGCTCCTGTTGAGACTATGAACAAACCGGCAGGCAGTGAGGGGTGACACCCCTACTATTTGAAGGGCGTTCGCCGGAGAGGAACCTCGTTACTGGACTACCTTCCATCCATCCAACTAGAAGCCACTAAGATATAAGGGCGAGCATGCTTTCATTAGCCGGGTAACCTTCAACTAAGGGCTCGCTGTGACGACTAAACTCTAGTTGTCGGTTCTCGGTGCTATTGGTTCGAAGCTGGAGTCGCGAAGGAGTTCAAGCCTTGCTACCGCACGGTCCCAGCAGCCAGGAGGTAGTTAAGCCAGTACCGAAGGGGTTTTTTTTTGTTTTTGTTTTTTCTCGCATCGGCAAAAAACCAAGAAGTATCAGGAAGAAGTTAATGAAGTCAGCAGGTAAAAGAAATTGGAAAAAACAGTTACAGGATAGCAGCCATAGGAATAAGGATATGCGAGTTCTTCCTTCGGGTGTTCGCATAGCCGGTAACACAATGCACGCCAGGCAGAAGAGAAAGGCACCACAGCATACCACACGAGGGAAGAACGCATTGACCCCACAGCATATCACCTTTGAGGGATTGAATGGGTCCGAATGCAGGAAGTGGTGGCAGGATACACCAGATGATGATTTGGTGAAGAAGAGCCTTCGGAAAGCAGAAGTGGAGTGGGCCGTCCGAATGCCTGTGTTTGCCATCCGTGAGTATGAGGGAGCATTACGATTCATGGTTGATACCTTTGATAGCCATTCACGGACGAGTACTTTTGAGTATATGGGGAAAGATATCACGGTATCCTTCAAACCTGCAGATTTTACGAGAGTGTTTGGCATTCCAGGAGTACATGGCAAGAAAGTGGAATTGAAAGCTAAGAAGATGACACGGGAGGAAAAAGAATATTGGATTAAACGAGTATCCCGAGACTTGACCACAGCAGAATTAGAGAGCATTGTTGATGCCACGAAGAGCCGTGGGATGCGTAGGTCTTTTGTTGCAGAGGGCCATTGGCGGTGTATAATGGACGTCATCAAGAGTAGGTTGATAGGGTCTGGTAGGGCATCGGACATAGCTCTCCCGCAGATCATATTGATGAATGGACTTCTGAATGGCGTTGTGTATGATTGGGCTACATTGTTATCAGAGCGGATGTGCGAGTTCTTGATGATGGAGCATCGCACGTTTTACATGCCTCACTATGCCATCGGATTGTTTTTGGAGGCCACGCGAGAAGTATTACCGGAGGCAGAATTGGAGATACAGCCACAGAGACCATTGGCAGATGGCGAGCCTCCTATCATGCATTGGAGACACCTTGACATTGGTCATTCTTCCGCGAAACGGAAAAGGATAGTAGAGACCCCCTCGGCAGAACCTGATAGTGGAAGAGAGACTTCCAGCAGTGAAGAGGCTTCGGAGGAAGAGGATTCGGCGGAGGATAGTAGCAGTAGGGCGACAGAAGAGGAGAGGATGGAGCCCGCGGGAGAGCGAGTCTTGTTTGCGCCACCCTCACTACCACTTAGCACACTTGTGAGGTCATCCGCGGGAGTGGGAGGCACGTCGATTCCAGCTTTTGGGGAGGGCCGCATGCCCGTTGCGCTTGGGCCCATGCAGCAGGTGGCATCACCTTCCATCGTACCACCTCCACAGGCTAGTGCACCACCCGCGGGACCGCATTCGGCCATAGAGGCACGTGCAGAAGGCATGGTGGAGTCGTGTGGATCACCGCAGCAGGTAGTGGCAGAGGAGGACCACAGGGAGGGGGTCGACGCAGAGCCTCAGGTGCGGTTGGACGTTGTGGGATCCGAGGCAGTAGTGACTGTGTCTGCCTCTTTGTTGGAGGAGCCTCTGGAGAGACACACTGTAGAGGTGGAGAGAGGCCCGGAGGTGTTCAGTACAGATCCATCGGTGGAGGCTATGGGGAGTTGGCTGACCCGGCGATTTCAGATGACGATGATGCCACCAGTAGGAGCTGCTGTATTTTCACCTAGGCGAGAGCCTCTGACGGAGGTGGTAGACTTGGAGGATTCATCGGGCGAGACACCAGTAGGACATGAGATAGGAGAAGTCATCCCTGCTATCCAGGAGCAGGTGAGGGTAGAGGAGACACCTTTGTGCCAGCAGGATACAGCAGTTCTGGTTCCACTCGAGCCTCCTGCACCTATATCGGGGTCCCAGCCTTCGGGGCAGGATGGGAAGGACATTGAGGCTTACTTAGCAGACATGGTGACGAGGGGTCGGCGAGTGGTGGCAACGGCTCAGACACAAGCTTTGCAGCAGGTTGTGGAGGAATTAGAGCAGGTCCTCCAGTTTATGCAGGTCGGCTGTTCGACAGCTTTTGTTACATGCTTTGAGTCACAAGGGTGGCCAGCTATTCAGACAGATGCAATGCTCGAGGCTTGGAGAGTGCCTCAGCCTGTCGTGGAGAGTAGGGTGACTACTCTTGTCCGACAGATTGAGCAGGTTCACAGGGATGCCTATTATGCACTACGGCAGATGCAGCATGAGTCCGCGGTCCGCAAGGCTGCTCGTGTAGAGATAGAGAGAGATCTCGCCAGACAGCAGGCTTCTTGGGCAGCCGAGAGGACGCAGCTGTTAGCACAGCTTGAGACAGCCCGTGCAGAGAAGGTTGCCGTTGACATCCGCCTGTCGAAGGAGCAGAGGGCGCGGAGCCTTGTGCAGCAGGAGTTGGAGGTTGTTACTGCAGAGCGAGGTTTGTTACAGACTCAGTTGGTCGGTATGACAGAGTCCGCGGATACCAAGGAGAAGGAGTTGCTGGAAGCTACGCATATGGTGAAGACGGCTTTAGAGAAGGTATTGGTGGCGGAGCAGGATGTGGCAGCACGCACTCAGCAGGTTTATGACCTCCGCGCCCGCCTGGCGGCCCAAACACCAGCATCCCAGCCTTCGACTTCAGGGACGCTTCCTCAGCCCTCTCCTTGACTTTGTTTTGGGTGTATATATGCATTGTCTCCATTTTGTTGTTAGTCGTCGGAGACGACTTCTTTTTTTGGGGGGGATGATGTTATCGGGAAAAAATGTATAGTTTAGTAATGTTAATTATTGATAGTTAGTTAGCCGACGGGTAGGTAGTTGGAGTCGCGACGGTTGTGTCGCACCCCTTCGGCTGTCATATATTGTACCACCTCCGGGTGTTGGAGGACAGGTAATGGGGACGACAGATTATAATATGAGCATCTTTTGACATTAATGGCAAGCTTATTCTGGTACTTCTTTTGTATTTGCATTGTGCATTGCTGTTCGATTTCTGTATTCTTCCTGTTTACCCAGTGAGGTAAACAACAACTAGCTGTCATAAGGCCTACATGTGCTCAAAATCAATCTACTCATTAATTGTAATTGCCAAACTCAACACTGTAATGTTGGGGCAGCAGCTAACAATATGAAATATTCCTGAAAAAGAAGTAGATGTGAGCATATAAATAGCTGAAAAGTCTTATCCTATGTCCAGATCATCTCTACTAGCCAACCCCAACCACGAAATAATCCATCTTTGGACAAGGATTACATACCAACTAAACTGCATGCCAAGAACTAGAGTCCTGTGTAGGCTAATTTGAAAGTGGACAGCAGTACTAACTTTGGAATTTTGTCTACAATTCCAATCCTAAGAAACATTTCACAGCTGAAAATTGCACCCAAGCCCCAAATCCTATGATTGTCACCAACCTCATCACTGAAATCAGAAAGTGCTCTAGCATCCGATTCAAAGATTGGATTATCAAATCACATATCAACGGCCATGTCAAACAATGGGTTATCAGCTAAATGAAGATCATCCTCATCCCCAAACTCAAACCAATCCACCTGCTGATCCAAACTTCCTTTTCATAATTTCTTGGGGCAATGTAATAGTTCAAACTTTTCATGAATGCAATTAAGTTATTAATTACCTGTTTGATCTCCATGGTCCTTTCTTCAATTTCTTGTTCTCTGAACTGTTTAGCCTCAAGCTGATTTTTTTCTTCTTCAAGAACCATTTGAGCATTCTTCAAACAATCCTTAGTTATACTCAGCTCTAAAATGAGGCTATTAATCTTAACATTTGATTTTTCTACCCCATGACATGTAAAATATCAAAATCATAGGTTCGAAGTCTGCTCACCCATTTTTGTTGTCTATCATTAAGGTCCTTCTGATTTAGGAAGTATTTTGAACTATTGTGATCGGTCTTAACAATTACATACCTCCCACTAGGTGTCATTTTCTCGTGTAGACAGCAGGCAATGATTAGAAACATTAAACAATACATGTACATAAATATATATATTTTCAATACATAAATTATTTTTACCGCTTAAAATACGTTTTATCTTAACTAGTGGGAGTAATGAAAGGAGGCATCCATTCCCAAGCCACCTCCGGAATAGACGCCATGTTTCAAGGGGAATCGCGTGGTTTCAAAGAGGTGTAAACCTGCACCCCAAGGAAACACGAGAGAGAAGGTGACAAGGAGAGAAGGGCAAGGAGAAGCAACCAAGAGGTAACTTCATTACTCAGTAATAATATTTATTTCAGTTTTCATAATTTATGATGCCTAGACAACAATGAGGACTGCCTTGGGAACACATCAGTCAGCAAACGATGTAAAAGGTCTAGTCGCTGGTTCTTCCTAGCGATGAAGAAGCAGCGCCTAGTAAGCATTCCTTCCCATCACCAGCAGGTTGGTACGTCCCCAGGCCAATCCGCTTAAATGTCGAAATGTTGAAGTATGTCTTTGTGCAAGTTGTATTAAATCTGCTTTCATTCATCATATAATAGTAATTAATATAATTTAACTAGTGACCCAGATTAATTGCTAAATCGGTTCCATGCCTAAAAATGTCTTACCAAATGAACTAAGCACATCTGTAATGTACAAAAGGGTAAAATGAACTTAATCTTCACACTAGATAGGTAACCTGCAATATCAGGTTTAGTATGTTGCATTAAAATACACTTTAGTGACAGATAGAAGAATAAAAATAATTCATTCATTCTCAGACACAACTAATAAGTAAAGAAAAGAAATACTAATTAATGATAGTCATGTTTCTGCAACTAGGCACAAATATAATGAATTAATCCCTACAAATTTATATATAATGGATAAATGTTAACCAAGTAATATAGTCATTAATCTATGTTTTCTGTATGCATTTGTTATCTTCCTCATATCCTCTGTTTGTTAGTAAATTCAAGATAATGAGTGCAAGTCAGGGGTATGCTGGGCCCATCCTCAGGTGGCCCTATTAGCCCTAAGAGACGGGATGGGTCTGGATGGGTAGCCCAACCAACCTGGAAAATCCTCAAAATTTGGAATGGGTCGTGTATGTATTTTGTGCTGCAATAATTATGCCATTGATCTAATATTACTGTTGACATATAAAATAAAATATCTAAATGTTGCAGGAAACCGTAATTTTCTTTTGTGGTCCTAAATCCAACCTTCGGTGGATAGATCAGGCCCTAATTATCAGGAAGGCGAGGCAGGTACAACAAAGGTTCATTACAGTGGTATTAGAGCCTCCTTCCTGCCACCCTATGGTGCAACAAAGCCAAAGATCCCGTAGGGGCCTTAGAAAGAGAGAGAAAAAAAGGAGCCAACAACATGACTGTACAAGCTAGTAATGAACTTAGGGTCTTCATGGAGCAAACCGCTCAAGCACTGAGGGAAGAAACTGAAAGAACCATGCAGGCCTTCATTGAACAAAATGAGAGGAATAACCAACTAGTCCTTCAAGCCCTCCAAAACATAAGCAACCATAACACCAAAGAAGCCCAATCCAATCATTCTGAAAACCACCACCCCACCCCGTCAAAGGATACCAGCTCAAGGCCCACTCGACGTTCATCCTACCTAAGGAAGCACCAATAAGTGATGATAACCATGACAGACCCATGGGAAATGTAGACCAAATCCTTGCAGACTACCGCAGGTTGGATCCCGAACTACGAGATCTTGTAACCTTCAAAGACTATTGTGGTGCCAAACTAAAGACAATTGGCCGTAACGAAAAACATCCTCCAACCCACAAAGAGCTTCAAAACAAGCTCAGTAAGGTGACTAGCCCCAACTATGATGGGGAAGGAAAGGTATCGGCTAGATCATGGGTCCAAAAATTGGATACCTATTTATCCCTTAGCCCTTGACTCAATCCAATGCCATTAAATTTGCTATACTTCACCTATCCGGAGTTGCCCATGAGTGGTGGCACCATGGCCTAATCACTCAAGGACATCAACTTATAAACACATATGAGGAGTTCACCCAAAAGCTCATAAAAAGATTTGACCAAAAGAATCCTGAGTGGTACTTTTGAGAGCTCACCCAACTAAGGCAGTAGGGGCCTATTGAAAACTATGCCACAGAATTCTAGAAATTAGCAATGATGGTACCAGGTCTAACACAAGAAAGGCTTACTTACCTATTCAAAGAAGGCCTGAGGGGATCAATTAAAAGCACAGTAAGCGCCCATGAACCCCAAACATTAGATGAGGCTATACAGAAAGCTATGAAATTTATAGAAAGCTCACCCAAGGACAAGACCAAGCCCTTTGGCAACTCCTCCAAACCTCCACCCAAGGACAGTAAACACAATCAAGATGGGATTGTAAGGTCTTGCACCTATTGCAAGGGAAAGAGAGAAAAAGGACATATGTGTTTGGCCTTGGAGGAGCTTAAAAAGAACGGACTTTGTTTCACATGCCTAAAACCCTATGAAGGAAGGAGCCATAAATGTCAAGGCTGGGCCCACAGAATAGAAGCCTCACCATATGAGGATGAGGAAGAGCCACCTAGCAAACGGATGAGACTGGGGGAGGAAGATCAGGCCATAGTTGCAACTATCACCCATGCTGCTAAACACAACCTGTTTAGAATCAAGAGTTCACTTAAAGGGAAGAAAGTAGTCACACTTATGGACAGCGGAGCCTCCCATAACTTCATCAATGAAAGGGTTGTCAAGCAGCATTAATTACCCACATAGACTTTTAAGGGGTTCGAAGCAGCAACAGCCACAGGGGCAAGGGTCCAATGCACTAAGTTGGTACCTAAGTTGGAGTTCATAATAGGTAGCCATCCGGTAAGGGAAGATCTCTACGTGGTACCATTGGACACAGATATCATATTGGGGACTCCATGGATTTATTCATTGGGATGTTTCATGTTTGATCTCCCAAACCAAATAATCAGGTTTCAGCATGAAGGGAAGGAAGTTACTCTCAAGGGCTTACCTGATGGTAGCCCTAAAGTGGTTTCTTGTAAGAAATTGGAGTAATTTTTTAGAAAAGGACGAGGAGAATGGGTGACCCAATGCATGATACTAGATAAGAGCAATACTCATGAGAAATCCACGCATATGGACATCAAACCCATCATGGAGAAATATAAAGGGGTGTTTGGGAAAATTCCCCAAGGTTTGCCTCCCAAATGGGGGTTTGAACACACTATAGAATTGGAAGGGGGGGCAAAACCATTCATCACTACCCCTTATCGCCACCCTCACAAATATAAGGAAGAAATTGAGAAAACCATTAAGGAACTACTTGCTATGGGACACATCCAACCTAGTTCGAGCCCTTTCGCATCATCGGTGGTACTTGCTAAAAAGAAAGATGGCACTCTAAGAATGTGTATTGACTACAGAGCACTGAATATGAAAACCATCAAAAATAGGTACCCAATCCCAAGGATAGATGAGTTGATTGATGAACTACACGGAGCCAGATATTTCTCCAAGATCGACCTTCGATCAGGATATCATCAAATCAGGATGAGGGAAGAGGACATCCACAAAACAGCTTTTCGGTGTAACTATGGACATTTTTAATTCTTGGTTCTACATTTCGGTCTAACCAATGCACCAGCAACATTTCAGTCATGTATGAATCATAGTTTCCGCAAGCAACTAAGGAAATTTCTACTACTTTTTTTTTACGACATTTTGATCTACAACAAAACTTGGGAGGAGCACTTCAAACACATTAAGGATCCTAGAGCAAGAGTCACTTTATGCTAAGGCGTCCAAATGTGAGTTTGGAATGGAGGAAATCCTATATGTAGGGCATAAGATTAATGCGGAGGGGGTTAGCATGGATGAGGAGAAGATAGCCACTATCAGAGAATGGCCTAGACCTAAGTCCCTCACACAATTAAGCAGGTTCTTGGGGTTATGCAGTTACTACAGAAGGTTTGTACGGGGTTTCTCCAAAGTGGCAGCCCCTCTCACCGATCTAACTAAGGGGCTTTCGCTTGGAGCAAGGCCGAAGGTAATTTTTCTTCCCAATCTTCTCCCTCGACACCGCACGACTTGTAAATCACGCCCACAAGAATCTTGTTGGTAGCCTTGGCCTGCCCATTGGCTCGTGGGTAATAGGGGCTAGACAATGAATGGAAAATCTTGAATTCCGTAGTAAGAAGTTTAATAACGTGATTCACAAAATGTCCACCATTGTCGCTTGTCAACTGCATAGGGATCCCATATCGTGTAATAATTTGCTCGTATATGAATCTTGTTGTACTTACGACCGAGTTGTCAGGTAGAGCCCGCACTTCAACCCACTTGGTTAAATATTCAGTGGCTACCACAATGTAGCGACACCTCCTAGCGCGGCTCACCTCGAGCGGCCCGATAAAATCTTGCCCCCAGCGTTCAAATAGTTCTTGAGCATGCGAAGGGTTGAGGGGCATGAAATCCCTTTTCAACGGCCTCCCCACTCTCTGGTACGTATCACAACCTACTACCCATTCTCTCGCATCATTATACAATGTGGGCCACCAGAGGCCTGCTAGCAACACCTTCCTTGCCGTAGTGTCCGGTCCCATATGGCCTCCTGCGGGCCCCTCATGTGCTTCCCTCAAGATGCTTGGCACCTCTTCCTCCATCACACACCGGCATAACACCTCGTCGGGCCCCATTTTATACAATAAACCATTAATCAGTTGGAATGTGCGGCTTCTCAACACAAGCTTTCTTCGCTCTCCCAGCGGCATGCCTTGGGGGAATACGGAGGTGGAGAGATATTCCCCGATGGCAGTGTACCATGGTGGTAGTACTGCGATCTTGAATAGGTGGGCGTCTGGGAAGTCGTCATTTACCCCTTCTGGCGGCTCTCCGGACCTAATCCGGGACAATTGGTCAGCAATGACATGGCTTTTGCCTAGCCGTACAATTATTGTGAACATAAACTCCTGAAGCAGCAGTAGCCATCTGCTTATCCTGCCTTGGATGATGGATTTCTTTACCAGGTACATCAAGGCCTGATGGTCCACATAGAAGGTGAAGGGTGTCGCTAGCAGGTAGTGTCGAAATTTCTGTACAGCATAGACCATCCCGAGGGCCTCCCTCTCGGTGGTACTGTAGTTCCTCTCGGCTTTCGACATCAACCTACTTGCAAAATAGATGGGGTGATCCAACCCGTGTGCCCCTTACTACGCTAGCGTAGCACCAATGGCATAGTTCGAGGCATCCATGTGTACGTGCAACTCTCAGTCCCAATTTGGATAGGCCAAAATGAGTGCTGCCACCAGTCTCGTCTTGAGTTCTTGGAATGCTTCCCTTTGTGCCAATTCCCATATGTATAGTTCGCCCTTCCGAGTTAGTTTGTCGAGTGGAAATGAAAGTTGGGCAAAGTTCTTGATGAACTTCCAGTAGTATTCAATGTGTCCCAAAAAGGACTTGACTCCTGTCACATCAATGGGCAACTCCATTTCCACAATTACTCGTACCTTATCTGGGTCAGTTTTCAGTCCATCTTTACAAACAATATGGCCCAGCAAATTCCCCTGTCGTACCATAAACCGGCATTTCCGTGGATTTAAGGCGGACCTGGCCCTTCGACACCACTCCATGCACTCTCTCAGTGCCACCAAGTGAGTGTCTTCGCTAATGAAAATCAACCAGTCATCCAAAAAGGCTTTAAAATTTCCCACCGACATCTTATCAAAGATGTGAAGAACTATCCTCTGGAAGGTTGTTGGAGCGTTGCACAAGCCGAAAGGCATCCGGTTGTACGCCTAGACTCCATCTTCCACCACAAAGGTGGTCTTCAGCTTGTCCTCCTCAGCTATCGAAATCTGGTTGTACCCTGAGAAGCCGTCAAGAAATGAGTATATTTCATGGCCAGCCACCTCCTCCAGGATACTATCTGTGAAGGGTATGGGAAACAGGTCCTTGATGGTGACGGCGTTGAGGCACCGAAAATCCACGCAGATGCAGATCTCGTTGGCCTCCTTCTTTAGTGAAATCACAATCGGCGAGACCCACTCACTTGTCTCCACTCGAAATATAATGCCGGCCTCCAGCATCCATTCGATCTCCTCGTTCACCTTGGCAGCATAGTTTTTGTTCATTCGATACAGCCTCTTACGTACCGGTTGAGCTCTTGGGGCCAATGGTATCCGGTGGACACATTTCTGGCGGAACCCCCTTCAAATCCTTGTAGGACCACGCGAATACGTCCTTGTATTCCAGGAAGATTTTGAATGCTGCAGCCTTCAGCACTGGGCTCCAATCGTCGCCTACCCAGATATTTCGAGGATTGGCAGTGTCCCCCAGGTTTGTTTCCTTCACAGTGGGGTCTTCGTACCGCATTGGCCTATCTTTCGAAAATTCGTATGCTGAGACATCATTTATTTTGGCGTCTCCCTCCTTGTACTCCATGTATTCTGGCGGAAACTCCTTCTCGCCTGACTCGTCCTCAATCTGTAGCATGGGACAAGCCGGATGAAACACTTCATAGTCTTCCATTTGCCCGTGGAAGAGTCCATTCAAGGAGGAAGTGTCATTATCTGAACATCCGCCAAGTTCCAGCACTCCTTCCTCGTTTGGTTCCCTCTCGTCTTTACCTTCATAGAAGTCCCACTCCCATCTGTTTGAATCCACCAAATCCAAGTCAGATGACGCCAATTCCTCGCCGACAACCTGGGTCCTCAGATCAATGGTGTACTTCCGCCCCCTTTCTCCATAGAAAGGGTGTTCTTTTTCCAGTCGTGGTTCACCTTTGCTGTAACCAGCCACCCTCTACCTAAGATGGTGTCGTACCCCTTCTTCTTGAGTGGGATTACCACAAAATCTAGTATGAAGGGTTGCGTGTCGATGGTGACCGGCTAGGCCATCAAGGTGCCGAGTGGCTCGATGTCATGCTGGTTTGCACCTACCAAGTTGAATGTGGGTGGCCATAGTGTTGGCTTCCCCAGCTTCTTCCACATATCCTCTGGCAGTACATTCACCCCCGAATCTTCGTCCACAATGGTGTCTTTGAGGATAGCCCCGAGAATTCCCATCTCTACTACAGCAGGATGTCGACCACTATTTAAGGCCAACGACATTGGGTCAACCAAGGGGCTGACCGGAACTTCCGCTCGTGTGGCACGCAAAGGTGCCTGCGCAGTGGTTTGTATGGAACTAAAAAATGGCGGTTCTCAACTGTGGCATTGTTTCCAGAAGGTCCCTTACCCTTATAGGCACTTCCATCTAAAGTACTTGCCGAATGATGTTATTTTCAACTTCCGTACGGGATGATGTACTCACCGCCTCGTTGTTCTGTCTTTCGGTCGTCATCTCATGTTCAATATTGGCTTTTGCCTCCCATAATCTCTCCTTCTCTGTACGAGGGGTCGGGATAAGTGGCCTTTTTCGTCTGAGTGCGAGTGATCGCCAGTACTTCTTTCTCACCAATGTTCTCAATGTTGAGGAGATTAACCCCTGGCTTAAGGCAATTTGCATCCTCATGGTCGCCTAGCCCACACCATCGGCAAAGGCGCTGAGGGTGGCTTCCTTCGTGCAATCACGGCCGAAGTGTCCTCACTGATTGCAAGCCCTACACTGGATCATTGGCCGGCCCTTGGCGTCATACTGGATACGGCTTTTGTTATTGTTATTGTTATTGTTATTATTCCTTCTGTCGTCGCGTCTGTTGTCCCGGTAACCTCCAGATGATGTCGTGGTTTGCTGGGTCATACCCGCTGGCGCGGATGTTGTGGCCTGCTCAGTGAACAGCACTTGGTTCATTTGCATACTTCGGGTCTTCATGTTGTATGGGCACTCCTTAATGGAGTGTCCCATCACTTGGCAAATCTCACAAAAGGCCTTCGGGCAAGTACCCTTCGTATGTCCTTCCTCTTTGCACTCTGTGCACCATACGTCGCCTTCTGTCCGACCCGTGCTTCTCATTGTTTTAGATTCACTCCTCATTCACTCCATGTCTTTCTGGAGCGCTTGTACCTATTTGCCCGCCTCGCCATCGCTACTGCTTCCCTCGGAAGAGTCATCATCCTCGGACGAGCTATCCTTTTTTTTCTTGGATGTCCTGGTCTCGCTCTCGAGATCCATCGCTCTATTATATGCGTCTTCGTACGAGGTTGGTGGAACAATTTTCATCTTCTTCCGGAGGGAGTGTTTCAGTCCCTCCACGGACCATCTCTTTTTCAACCCATCCGCTGGTTGACTCTCCATTTTCCCCAATAGTTCCTTGAGCCGCCGACTATAGGCTTGGACAGTCTCATTCTTGTTCTACTTTGTGCCATAGATTTCGGCTACTATTTCATTGTCGTCTTTGAGGAGGCGGAACTCTATCCCAAACTCCTTCAGGTCGAGCCATGCGCTGACTTTGGCCTTATCCATATCTGAGTACCAGTCTATGGCCACTCCCCTTAAGGTTGCTGGAAATTGTGTTACCCATTCGTCTTGGTTGGTAACACCGTTCGCTGACCATATGGTTTCGCACGTGCGGCAATGGCGGACAGGATCTTCCTTCCCGTCACCGTTGAACTTCGGCAATTTTTGTTTACTCGCCATTGATGGGGGTCATGTCCCCGGAGGTGGCTGTGGCTGTGTCTGTCGTGCCCCTGTGCCACTCCCTCCAACACCGGTGGTGTGTCCTGCTTGGGTGACTAGGGGTACGGTGTTTTGCCTGTCGTGTCTCGCACCTATAGCCGTACGGTTGTCCTCCCCTTCGTTCTCACCCGCGCCCGCTACTGGCTCCCTTTGGTGGCCCTCACTTCGCAGCGTAAGGGATAAGTGATCCCGAGTCTCTTCGACTAGATTCCTCTGTAACCTGGTTTCCTCCAAAAACTCTTCGTGGCTTCTCCCCTACAATGTTCTAGCGACGCGTAGAAATTTTCCTCGGCTTCTGCACCCTCCGTGACACCTCCTTGGTTCGCTTCGGGCAACCCTTCGGCAGGTCGTCCTTCGGCAACTTGCCTCAGCCTCCATCTGTGTTCTACTTGTTCCTCCAGAATCAAGGCCCTCTGTGCGGCCTCCCACTCCTCCGTTTGTGCTTTCTTATTTCTATCTTTGTTTAATAGGTTGGGCATTAATTCTCGTACATTTCCATAAATAACAACACATAAAAAACAAAACACTCCTTTATTAATTCATCTCATTAGATACAACTTGTGTCAATATTATGACACCTTTACTCAAATATAGAATGTTCTTTTATCCCTCTGGGATTCAAGGTTCAATTTCCTCTTGGCCGCGTGCCATCACGCTCCGCTTCCCGACTGTTGTTTTCTTCGTACTGTTGGAGGATTTGTTGCCATCGCTCTTCCCGAGCAATCTCCTCCAAGCGAGTTCGTTGTGCCAGTGATGCCTTTGCAAGCAACCGGGGGAGGTGGTTCATCAACCGATTTACTGCGGGGCTAACTTCCAGTGCGGTCCACACGGCACTTGTTGGGATTTCAGCCTCCGTGGCCTCCCTTCAGACGTAGGTCTCGATAGCCACCTGAAGGAGGATTGAGAATTCCCTCATTGCAGTGTTTTCTCCGTGGTAGAGCTCAGTTTGCGCGTCGTCGGCCTCTGGGTTTATCTCACCAACAGGTAGGCCCATTGTGTCCGTGCGCCATCCACTCCTTCCTTTCCCAAGTATGTCTAGGCAACGATGCCAAATGTTTACCCTCTCGTGTGAATAACTTAAAACATACAGATAAAACACGTAATGCAGAATAATAATGCCATAGATATCAGATAAAATATAAGAGATGTTATTCCATTCATAATCGTGTGTCACAAGTTACATTCGGAAGTATATAAAGATACCGAGGGGGTGCGAGTGCCAACCGTCGCACCGCAACTACCACCCCTCGGTTGCCAACTAACCAAGACAATTACAACTTAATTAACTAGTTTCATTTTCCTATACAATATTGCCGCCAACAATATAAACGCACACCCCAAGGAAACACGGGAGAGAAGGTGACAAGGAGAGAAGGGCAAGGAGAAGCATCCAAGAGGTAACTTCGTTACTCAGTAATAATATTTATTTCAGTTTTCATAATTTATGATGCCTAGACAACCATGAGGACTGCCTTGGGAACGCATCAGTCAACAGACGATGTAAAAGGGCTAGTCGTTGATTCTTCCCAGTGATGAAGAAGCATCGCCTAATAAGCATTCCTTCCCATCACCAGCAGGTTGGTACGTCCCCAAGCCAATCCGCTTAAATGTTGAAATGTTGAAGTATGTCTTTGTGCAAGTTGTATTAAATCTGCTTTCATTCATCATATAACAGTAATTAATATAATTTAACTAGTGACCCAGATTAATTGCTAAATCGGTTCCATGCCTAAAAATGTCTTACCAAATGAACTAAGCACATCTGTAATGTACAAAAGGGTAAAATGAACTTAATCTTCACACTAGATAGGTAACCTGCAATATCAGGTTTAGTATGTTGCATTAAAATACACTTTAGTGACAGATAGAAGAATAAAAATAATTCATTCATTCTCAGACACAACTAATAAGTAAAGAAAAGAAATACTAATTAATGATAGTCATGTTTCTGCAACTAGGCACAAATATAATGAATTAATCCCTACAAATTTATATATAATGGATAAATGTTGACCAAGTAATATAGTCATTAATCTATGGTTTTTGTATGCATTTGTTATCTTCCTACTATCCTTCGTTTGTTAGTACATTCAAGATAATGAGTGCAAGCCAGGGGTATGTTGGGCCCATCCTCAGGTGGCCCTATTAGCCCTAAGAGATGGGATGGGTCTGGATGGGTAGCCCAGCCAACCTGGAAAATCCTCAAAATTTAGAATGGGTCGTGTATGTATTTTGTGCTGCAATAATTTTGCCACTGATCTAATATTACTGCTGACATATAAAATAAAATATCTAAATGTTGCAGGAAACCGTAATTTCCTTTTGTGGCCCTAAATCCAACCTTCAGTGGATAGATCAGGCCCTAATTATCAGGAAGGCGAGGCAAGTACAACAAAGGTTCATTACACTAGGTAAGGTCTAAACTAGGCCAAGGCATGCATAATGACCAACATTTATTTGTCGTGTAGAATTACTCTTTTCCACACCTCTCAACTTCCTACTTTCCAAGGAAATAGGATGCTTATCCTACATCAGGACAGCTCTTATTCCCTTTCCTAAGCCATCACACTCCAACTCAAAAGGTTTGGAGACATCATGAATAGCTTAGACTAGGCAACCACTCATCACCTGTTTGAAGTGATCAAAACAGCATTGTACTACATCTAACCAATCTTTTCAAGATCTATTCTTACACCCTTAGAACTGAAGATGTGGCCAAAGTAGAGAAGCTCTGTCATGCGAAAATTACATTTAGACTACTTGACGTATAATGGCTCTCCCTCAATTTGTGTTCGACTACTCAATGATGAATGCAAAGTTTTGAAGATAAACCACAATACAATAATATATAATGCAATAGATAATATTTGCAACAATGATTTAGAGCGAATAACACCCAAATGCTCAATATTTGAAATACCCACAACTGAAAATAACAGAATATCGGTGAAACTAGCAATACCTGGATGACCAAATATCTTCAAAATGATAATACAAACATACCCAGAAGCTGCAATACATTCCAAGTCTGAAGCAAACTCTAGACCAGAAAATTAGGGCTTTCAAAATAGCTCAAAAGTCAAAACCATTTAAAATCTGTACTTTTTCAATCAGCAATCACTCCTCTTGAGTTGGGTACACCTGGATGCCTCTTTTCCCACAATTTTCTTACACAAACCCTAGAACAGCAAACCCTCGCATCCCTCTGTGAGATGTATGGCCAGCTTAGGAAAGGGGATGGCTAGCTAAAGCAATGAAATGTGACTGATTTTAACCCTTTAAATCTGGCTTCTTCACAAATCTGTTCTTTGATTTCTCTAAAAGGTGCAATCTGAAAACAATATGCAATCTTCTCAAATGAAGCCCAAATGTAGTTTCTAAATGAAACCACCAGCAAAATACACCATGAAAGATATTTCACTTTCAAAAAGGATGTCCTGTGCAAAGGTTTTCGTCCTCACAAAGCCCATGAATGAACTAAGTTCAAACCAGCAAAATCTTGTTAACAAAACTCGTAATGTCCCCATTTTAGTAGACATGGATTTTGGATGATTAGCCTATCATTCTGACCCTCGTAGGCTAATGAGTATGGATAGAGGGTCTCCTGAGGATTGTATCGTCTCTAGAGTTCAGCGGTTTTCAGTTTTGGCTTTTGTTTGGTGTTTCCCAGGCTCCATTTGCTATACTTACTATTTATAGTAAGTCAATGGATGTTAGAGAGGGCCCTGTTGACGTGTTTTTTATGACTACGTCGAACACAGAATAAAGTTGCCTAACGGTCACTTCACTCTCTCTTGATCAAAGTACGATTGCATGCTAAGATTGCAAGAAGTTCAAACAATCGACTCCAAGGTTCCTTCAATGCGTGGAAGTGACTCAGTTGGCTGATGTGATTGTTGGTAATCCAAGGGGCCTTACGTGTGCATCATTCTTTCACTTCTTTGTTGTGGCTGGAACTCCATCATCGACTATGACAATATTACGATGCTGCTGCTTCGAACGGACTGAACTAGAATGAACTGGAAAGGAAAGGGAAAGGGTTAGAAGGATCTAAATCTACTCCTAAGGGCAGTGATAACAATGAATAGTGCTCTGGTGGACAAATTTCAAATAAACCAAGCTCTGCTGCACCAAGTTCAACTACAACTCCGCAAGAACCGGTGCAATCTTCTGAGGATACTGAAGGATTTTCAAATCGGGAAAGTGCTTTTGATACCCAAAACGGCGCAATCCAAACGACTATCCACAACCAAACTTAGCACAAGTTTAGTGGCTCATGCTAATTTTACACTACAACTTACAATCAGCAAGATACAAAAAGTATGAACCATGGAAATTCATCAGACACCATTACGTTCTCCATTGGAATCAAAGCACGAAACTAATTCTAATCTAAGTGAGGAAGGTGAAACCATGCAAGCTTTAAAAAAATAACTTAAGTGGACACCATCAAAGAACAATGTTTCACTGTTATTATCTCAAAGCTTATCGCAACAATTTCATACAAAGCTCCCTCCCTTACAAATGAGGGCGGTCACCCCTTATATAGGCTTCAAGCCCTGGCTACATGCAAAACCCTAATTAGGGTTTTCCCCAAAAGATTCTCCACTCAAGATGCAACAAGGTGGGAATCTCCAATTAATAAACCATCATGCCCATATACCATTGATTCAAAAGTACCCAAAATAGCATCCATTGCGCATTAAATGCACCACCTCCTTCAAATTCGCCCAACATGCGTTGAATATTCATCCATGCAAAAAAATCCCCATTATGTCATAAATGCTCCATCATTTCCACATGCGGCGGCTACATGCAAAAGGAATCTGCCATAAATTCAACATGCAATGACCAGGTTGCCATTTGGTCAAATATTCCGGCAATGAATGCACCACCATACTGCCATGCGTTCAATATATCCTCGCCATGCAAATGGACTCCGTCGTCATATATCCGCTCCTACACATCTGGAATTGTTGGAGAGGGAAAATTCGATTCAGGAAGAATTTTCTTGAAGTCTCCTCAACTTTCCTTGCTTGAAGAAGGTTTTTTCATCAATTTTGCACATTTCCTATTTTTTAGGAAAATTTCCAAATTAGGGTTCCATGGTCCAGGAGAGAGAAAATTCTCTTACGAATCCAAATCTGTAAAACTTTTGAAATTTGGATGTGATTTGATGCCCGAGAATGGATTTTTCAATTTTTTCCCTGGAGGGGAAATTTCTTGTTCAGTTCATCCCTGATTCCTTCCTTGCCTTAGAAATTTTGTGTTCAATTCATCCTTGGGTGTATTTCTTCCTTGCTTGGAATTTTGTCCCCAAGGAAGGAATTTCTAATACTTAGCCAAATTTTCATCTTTCCTGGAATTTTGTCCTGAAGGAAGGAATTTCCAACACTTAGCCAAATTTTCACCTTTTTCAGGAACTCTGTCATGAAGGAAGGAATTTCCAACACTTAGTCAATTTTTTACCTTTACTGGAATTATGTCCTGAAGGAAGGAATTCCCAACACTTAGCCAAATTTTCACCTTTTTCAGGAACTCTGTCATGAAGGAAGGAATTTCCAACACTTAGTCAATTTTTCACCTTTCCTTTTCAACATCCCTATTTTTTAGGGATCCTCCTAAAATTTAGGAGTCAGTTCATTGGATGGAGAATTCTGCCACGATTCCGAATCTATAAAATTTTCCACACTGTTGAGATTCGGTGTCTAAAAATAGCAAATTCAAAAATTTGCCCGAGGGGAATTTTTTTTTTTTAATTCCCTCCTTGACTCCTTGGATTCCATGCCTTAGGCAAAATTTCAATTTTTTTTGCTTGAGTGAATTTTTTTTTTTTTTACCACGCCAAGGATTCATGAATTTTCCTTCTGTGAATGGCTTTCTCGATTCAGCGCCCCAGCCCAGACCTGGGCACATTTTCAACATGTCCATGGAGAGGTGGAATTTTCCACTTGTGAATGCATTTTTGGTTTTGGCGCCCCAGCCCTGACCTAGGCGCATTTTGGAGATGTCCATGGAGAGGTGGAATTTTCCACTTCTGAATGCATTTCTGGTTTTGGCACCCCAGCCTTGACTTGGGCGCATTTTCAACATGTCCATGTAGAGGTGGATTTTTGCACTTGTGAATTCATTCTTGGTTTTAGCGCCCCAGCCCTGACTTGGGTGCATTTTGGCCATGTCCATGGAGAGGTGGATTTTTGCACTAGTTCCAAGCTCTTCGTCAAGATATAGATATGAAATATAACATTTAAGTATAAGTAGTTCTTATACTTTAAGTTATATTTCATATATATTGTCAGGATGTTTGAGAGTGGTTTCAGATCCATAGGAATCATAATGCAAATTCTGGATTTTGGAAGATCTTCCAAATTTCCAGACAGTCAAATTTCAGGCCATTTTTGGATTAGGATGACATAGGTGGATTGATGTGAATTTCTGGACTTGGATGATTTTGCATGCTTTCCTCTTCTGGAATAGGAGTTCCAAACTTAACCATTTTTTGACCCAAATTGTCTGCCTTCTGACTCTTCCGGATTTAGAAATGGTCTTCAGGAACATTCAATCTTCAAAGATATTAAGTTTTCAGTGTTTTCCTGTGAACCTACCAAAAATAGATTTTTCCAAATAGTAAGTGTTTCAAAATGTCAAGGTTTGGGCAAAATAGGTCAGAAAAGCACTTACTAAAAATAGAAACTTACTAAAAATAGAAAGTTTAATTTTTGGCAAAATTAGACCAATCCGAGACTTAGTAAAATCCCTAAAAAATAGGAACTTTCTTAAAATAGAAAGTTGCTCCATTTTGGCTCAAATTTTACTGGGAGGTTCCTTGAAGGTTCCTGATTCCAGTTGTATGTTCAGTTTTCCCAAAACCCTAACAGAAACCCCTAAAATCTAGGACAGAAGGCAAAAACCCTAAAATTCACAAAACGAGTCCTAGACTTAGCCAAATTTGCTCAAACGAAAGGCAGACTTGACCAATATGACCCCCAAACACTTGCAAAGCAGAGAGACTGACGAGACTGCTGCAAAAAGACCCCAAAAACGCAAGCCAAAAGACCGGGAGGGCCTAAAAAGTAGGGGGTCCCCATTTGCAATGGGGCAATGTGTGAAAACGTTACAACAGGACCCTTACTATTTTTATGAAGGTAGCTGGATGCGCAGCGGATGCAGTGGGATACCTCCTAGAGCAGACAGAATTGAATTATATGCATTATTGTGGAGGTTATGGTATTTTTATTATTATTAAAAGTGCACATTATTTAAATATCTAATTGACTTTATTATGAGGGGTTATTTAATGAATTATGAAGTCAATCATTTAAAGTGCAATTAAGTTATATTGGGGGCCCACTTTAAGAGATGATATATTAAATGCTTTTAAAGTATACTTTATTATAAGTGATAAAGTGTTATTTAAAGTGAGATATAAGTGTTTAATAAAATATAATTTATATTGTGCACCAAATGGAGGGAAAAGTAAGTGAAATTAAATGAGATGAAGCCAAAGGCAAATTAAATATTATATAAAGGCTTTTGAAAAGGGATTTCATTCATTCTTTTGTGCATCTATTTCATGAGTTTTTTCTACAAGGAGGAGCCGAGGGTTTCTGTCTTCAACCAGCCATTGGAGAACAATAATTCTTCAATGTTGCAGCCATTTAAGGTAGTGAAATATCCATTGAATTTGGCTTACAGGAGAGCTTCATTCAGAGGCTCTATTTGTGCTAAATTTGTAAGAACTCATTTAAGTCTTAGGCAGAATTGGAGGACATAGTGATTTATTTAACTTTTCCAGCCAGGGTGTTTTGGTTCTAGAGTGCAGTTGAAGCCCTTTGATGGTGGTTTCATGATTTTCAAAGCAGCCTATGATTTTATACGAATTTGCTATATTTGGGTGACTAGGGTTTGAAGATATAAGTTGCATTTTGTGATCAGACTTGCTCAGAAAATTCTGGGAGGGTTTTGGCCATCAATAAGGCCTCATTTCACATCCATATCCAGCACAGGGTTTATATTTCTCATCATCAGCTTGGACGGCTTCATTTGGAGGTGTTTGGCACATTCCCTGGGGTTCTAATTGGCTGTTATCAGTCCCAGGAATTCTCAGAATTTATATCAGATTGTATTCAGCTCCAAGCTTTACATTTTATGGTCATACTTAAAGAAATAATATCCAGCAAGTACAGACTTTGTGAGACAAGTGTTTGACAATATTCCTTGGAGCTCAAATCATCACAACAGGGTCATATTTACAGGAGGGATATTACAAAACTCCAAAACATAAATGAAGAATGAGCTCCCAAGGTCTATTCATCCGTTTTGAAAACCCCATGCCCACCTAAAAATAGGATATATTCTATTTGATTTGAAATCTCCTTATGTTTCCCCATGTAGGCATCCCCTTCATTTTAGCAATTAAAATCACCTTTCTAAATGTTTCCTTATGTCCCCTAGGCGCCTTTAAACAAAGACACTTTATAATTTTAAATAACATTACGTAAAATATTTAATTTAGCTTAATGCATTAACATTATTTAAATTAAATCCCCTGGTCACCAATTAACACCAAAATAACATTATTAAATACAATTACCAACTAATCCAAATGGACAAACTATCTGGAACCCTAAAAAAGTGTCATAATGCAAATCTTACCAAACTGAGCTCAAAACAATACCTGTTAATGCCAGATTAGTTGGACTGAATGGTCTCCAAGTTCCCAAGGGGTTACCTAACCAAAACTCATTTGCCTACGGCAACCCGCTAAATAGGCTAATGGTCACCAACTTATCAGTGCGTATAAAGGAGACATTACGAATCATTATCCTTGCTTCTCAACAATTCCTGCTTACACAAATAAACCATTACTGCGACCATGGCTGCTCATAGTACCTGAAATGGTGATTAGTCCACCATGTGCAAGAAATCTTCCACTTCATTTAGAATACTGAGTACATTCCTTGACTAACACAGATTTTCAAGTCTAGCTCCCACCTCCAAGAGTTTATTCTCTTCTTCATCTTTAGAAAACAATCTCTAGATTACAACAGATTGCCTTTGCATTGCCAATCTTTCTTTTCATACAGGTATTTGGTGGAAAATTATTCTTGGTAAAAAGGAAAAAGAAGTCTTGCTACTATATGATGCAAATGGGCTGACCAAAAACATCAAATGGTGTTGACTGCACCACAATCCTTGGTCTCTTCACTCAAATATTCTACATTGGGTGATCTGCCTTTGCAATCCCCTTCTCATTGCCTAATTCTCTGAATCAAAATAAACTTACTGCTTCTCAACCTCTTTTCTCAAAAGTGGTATGATTGTCTCCCCACTTGACTGATATTTCTACCAGTTTGTTGGACTACAATGTTTCTCATCCCCCCTCAATATAGCTAAAGTGCTAGACCCTATGGACCATAATGGCAACTCGGTGGAGTTGACTCTAACTAAACATATGGGTACTGGAGATTACATTCCTAACTCACTATTGGAGGCACTTTCCTAATCTTTGTTAGCTTCTAATTCATTAGATTATGATTATGAGAATGATAATATTGTTTGGACCCCTAATTAATAACAGAAAGGCTATCCGAAAGAAATATCTCTAGGCCATATGATTCTTTGGTCTCATCAAAAGCTCGAGAAGACTTAAAAGGATATGTTTCATTCTCTATATTCCCTTAATGGTTTAGGCTTGCACCGCATAGGAGGTTGTTATTACACAGGTTGGTTTTCTTTTGTATATGTTTTGGTTTTTAGCTAGATAACCAATATTATATCAAAAAAAGCATACTAAAAGAAATGTTTGTGACGTGTTTATGTAAGCTTATTATCAAAAAAAACATTGTAGTCTAACCTTTGATAAAGACATGTGTGTCTAGACATGCATGCATGTGTGTACATGTGTGCACACGTGCACGAATTGTTTGGTTACATTCAGAAATAACATACAAATGACATTCTTTAAAAATATGAATTGCTTACCTGATTTTATAGAACATAAATCCTCCAATAATAACAAGAATACAGCATGCAATAAACAATAATAGATAATACCTGCACACGCAAAAATCAAGATTTTAGATTTTCACTCCAAAAGGAACAATTTGTAAATGTTGTGACTGAAAGTAAGCGATCATAGATATCAAACTATTTGTAAAAGAAGGATAAACCATCGCTCTAAATATTTTGGTAATTGAGCTTCCAAGACTATGGTCTTATTTTATCTTGTTAATTCTAATCATTTCCAAATCTATGAGGCATTTCTTATTCAACTAGGATTAAGGCAGTCCATTAAAGCATATTTTATGTGTATTATCGAAAATGACAGTATCAGCTGTTCAATTTATCTATTTGAGAATTTCTTAGAAAAAAAACTGCCTATGAGCTTTCTTTTGTCTAGTGAAAAGCAAATTTGAGAATTCCGAAACTTCTTTGGCAATGATCCTGTGACAAACTGGGCTTTCCCCCAGCTTATTCAGGCAAGATTGTTGACAACTTATAACCATCATGATTATTCTAGATTTGTCGATGCATGCGTGTTGTCCTAAGTTTTGAACTTTCAAAAATTGACAACCCCTATGAATTTCTACTCAAAATTCGTAGTTTTCTTCTCTAAAGCATGTTTTATGAGGTTCAAAACTCATATTTGCTAATGTCAAACCAACAGTGGGTGTGCTTGTCATCATTGTCCAACTTTTGGTTAGTTTTGGCTTTCACTTTCCTAGCTTTTTGTGCAATTTCGGGTTTTGTGTCGGACATTGCAAGTAGGAACTTTTTGCTCACTTTACAAGTTAACTTTACTTGCAATCGAGTCTTAAAAACCCGATTACAAGTTACTTGCAAAGTCTAGTTTTTGAAGCATCATTACAAGTTCAAACCTATATTACTTGCAATCGGGTCTTTAAGACCCAACTGCAGCTAAAGTTCATTTGGTTGTGCAGTTTTGTCGAAGTCATGTCAGGTTTTATGTTCAACATTGCAAGCATGAGGGTATACGTTTTCATTGCAAGTTATCTTTACTTGCAATCAGGTCTCTAAGACCTGATTGCAAGTCCCTTTTTGCCTTGTTTCATGCAAGTTATCTTTACCTACAATCAGGTCTCCCAAACCCAATTACAAGCATATTGCATGAATGTTTGGATGTGTTGCACTTGTATTCGGGTCTTGCAACCGCGATTAAAAGCTTATACTTACCCATCCCTTGCAAACCTTACCACTTGCAATCGAGGTTTTGAGACCCAATTGCAAGTTTGTTCCTCTCAACATCCTTGCAAGTATGCTCACTTGCAATCGAGGTTCCAAGATTCGATTGCAAGGTCATCCTTACCACAAGTCTACAACATTCATCTCACACTTGTAATCAAGGTTTCAAGACCAGATCGCAAGCTTATACCCAAACAAAAATTATTACTTGCATTTAGGTCTTCCAGGCTCGATTGCAAGTGTAAGTTTCGGCATTGTTTCCCAGCTTGCATTCTTCCATTCTGCATACCAAGTTCGCTACAATCCATTTGCACTCGCATTCCACCTCCCAAGATCTGAAATTCGCTTTGTCTCCACATACTCTCATTCCCACATCTTTCCTTTGCAAGATCAATACTTGCAGTCGGGTCTCTAAGACCCGATTGCAAGGGGTTTCAATGCATGTAAGGACAGCAAGCAAGAGCCAGTGCTTTCATATGTTGATAACAACAATGATGTAAAATGAAGAGAATGCATTGTCATATGCACAGAGAGGGTCAAAATATTATGAACCATGAAGCAAAGAGGACTTGACAAATGGAGTAATGCAACAGAGGAATGCACTATTACAATGCATTGTAGCAACGCTATGCAGTAAAAAGCAGTGATTTTCACTATCACAATGGCCAACAAAGAATGTTAAATATCTTCAAGTTCAGTGGTTGATATTCATGAGGTCACTGTCATTACCATTCATGGTCAGATGATGCAAGTTACTGCTCCTTAATAAATACCTACATCGATCTAAAATACTTCAAGTTCCAACATCTTGTAGCACCATGAAGACCTCTTAGACAGAGGACGATGTAAATAGAGTTGTGTCTTGGACACTTAGATTAGTTTCAATTATGCATTTGTAATTTCCGTTTAACAAATTACATGTAATGCCAAAAATTGTAATTGCAAGTAATCATATTACTTACATTTTTGTAACTTGTAATTGCATGTAAACAAAGTACAAGTCGAAAGACAATAAGACAGTAATTTGGAATAATTCATAGTTAGTTAATTAGTTGTGGAAAAAGTCTCAGTTAGTTAGACTTCTCCCACATTTTGCTCTCAACTCCTGTCCTCTATATATGAGAGGGTGCTCTATGTAATTTTCATCTTTTCAGCAAGCACGAAAACTCTGTAGAATTTTGCAATCATAGAGACTTTGAGCATTATACTTGTATACTGTTTTTCCTCAAGTAATATCAAGAGAGTTTTGAGTTTCAAACTTTGTGTTGAAATCATACTAGTGTATCCATTGTGTTCTTGCGTCATAGTGGTGTATTCCTTAGTATTTGCTTGAGAATATAGTGAAATTGTTGAGAGACATTCAATCTAATTTCTTGCAGACTTTGTGCTGCAAATATTGAAGGTTGAATTAGTGTAGTTAAGTGTTAAACGCTGTGAAGAGCTGCAAGACTTTGTGCTTGTGATTGTTCCCATTTGAAGTAATAAGAAGGTGCATCATTATTGTAGACTTTGTGCTGCAATATGCTGTGTACTATTCTTATTTTATCATTCTGAAAAAGGTAGATCGGATAGTGCGAACTCGAGACTTTGTGCTTAGTTGCTATTTTCGCGTCTCGGGGAGGTGACGGAAGACTTTGTGCTTTCAGGAAACTTCACTTCCTTTCTTGTTATTTCTTCAAGCTGCTGTATTTATCTTTCGAAACTGCTATTTCTTTCTTGAGAAGAGGAAAGAATGTCGTCTTTTGTGAAAAAAGAGAAAAGGACGCTGTCCCACCCAATTTAGATTAGTTTTTAGTTAGTAATAGTAGAAAAGGGGGAGCCTTCCCTTAAATTAAGATAGTTTTACACTCACATGTTGTCATTGAAACCATAATTTTGCACATCTTCCCAAGTTTACAAAATTTTCAACCAACAAGTTCCATGGTCTGAAAATTAAATGTGATCTCATCCAAAGATCGCAACCATTGTATGCCCAACACTACATCTATATCCCCAATACTAACCACATAGAAGTCATCGTTGACTTCATAGTTACCCAACTGTAGGCTTATCTGTGAAATCATCTTAGTGCTGTGATTATGGATCCATCTACTTCCATCACCTTGAATCCATCCACATCCTCTATTTTGAGTCCCCTATGTGCCACTTGTATCAATCAAAGCCACTACATGCTTCCCTCCAAGGACTTCACATACTTTGCATGACTCATGTTTGCCCTCTCCGGTAAACGGTTAAATGCAGAAAGTAAATGCACAAAACATAATGGAAATACATTAAATAACCAGTCTCTATGTTAATTCAACAGTCCATGTACATCAAGTGCTTGTAACACTACATTTGACACGACTATCAGGATCCTACTTCGAAGAAAAGGTACACTATATATAATACCCGAAGGGGTGCGATACAACCGTCGCGACTCCAACTACCTACCCGTCGGCTAACTAATTGACCGCCGTAACTCATTATTACCGACGACAACATAAACATAATATAACAACATAACATAATGATTATTCCCGGCAACATCATCCCCCCCAAGAAAAGAAGTCGACTCCGACGACTTAATACAAAATAGAGATGAACGACAGGAACTACTGACGCCAATCGGGCCCGGATCTTATACACTTGCTGCGTCCTCGCCTGAAAACCCTTTTCTGCTACCATTCGATGCTCAAGTGCGGATTTCACCAATATTGCTTCCTTTGCCATCACAGTCCTCCTGTGCCTAACCCAGACTTGTCTGCAAAACACGTTTTTCAATCTCAGCTTCCACCAACTGCTACTCAATTGATACTATCTCCCTAGCCAATTTGTCCTCGATAGCCACCCGTGCTACTCTCCCGGCATCCAACTCCTGGGTACGCTGAACAAAGTCTCACGCGACTATTGCCTCCAACCTGGTGGTCAGCTCCTCCCGAGCCCTCTGTGCATCCACCAAGGCAACCTCACGTCCAGCCGAGACATACTCCGAGTTCCTCAAAGTGTACCAGTCATGCCTGGAGGTGGCCACAATCCATTGGCACAAATGCTAGGAGACACCTCAAATCCTCCATCACTCCCCAAAGGCCAAAAACTGAACTGAATAACTCCCTAGTGTCATACAACTGCGCGGACCTGCAATGCCTTCCCTCAAACTCTGTTTGTTCCCAACCTCCAGATCCATCTCCCTCTACGGCTTATGGCTTCCCCGCCAATGCTTAGCTGCAGGCTTCTTTCTCACAATACAGACAACCACAACACTTCCCGTGGTCTTCTATAGCTCAAAATAAACTAGGGGTCTAGGGGCAACGCCCCCAGCGGGGTCGAGGGGCAGCGCCCCTTGCGGGTTCCAATTTACAACCCTCAGAACCATACGAAAGTCCATGGCGCACAGCATTTCTGTGATATTTTAAGATGCCAAAAACCCTTCTTTTCCACTCTGAATTTCCAGTGTCCTGGCTTCAAACTCCAGCGAATCATTTTAAATCTGGTCGTCGTCGTTTTTTTTTTTTGGCACTGTAATGTCCCCGATGGCACCCCAGCCATACAACCTCCCGGTACGGTCAACAACAGCACTGGCACCTCCGATCGTGCGGCCACCTTCCCGTGCGGTTGACACCCTTCTTACCATACGGACACACCTCCACTGGCACCTCCCATCGTGCGGCCACCTTCCCGTGCGGTCGACACCCTTCTTACCATACGGACACACCTCCACTGGCACCTCCCATCGTGCGGCCACCTTCCCGTGCGGTCGACACCCTTCTTACCGTACGAACACACCTCCAGCATACCGACAACATGCTCAACTGTGCACACCGTACGGTCCTCCTTCCGCACGCCCAACGCAGTTCAACCGTATAGTGACCACTGATGACGAAGCGACTGCGTGTGTTTGTGCGGTTGCATGGCTGTGCGGCTTCGCGTTGTGCGGCTGTGGGTTGTTCGACACGTGAGTGTGCGAGCGGGTGAGTTGTGCGGCTGCGGGCTGCGGGCTGTGCAACTTTGCAGTTGCGGGTGCCACCGCCGGTGTCCACCGTACGGTGTTACCACTGCCGGTGGTCCACTGCAGGGTGGTCACCGTCGGTGGCCCACCGCACGGTGGTCACCGTACGGTGTTACCACCGTCGGTGGCCCACCGCACGGTGGTCACCGCCGGTGGTCCCACCGTAGGTCCATCCCTTTTTTTTTTTTTTTTAAATTTTTTTGACCGTACGGTCGCTGTCATACAACTGTACGGTTTTTTTTTCAAATTTTTTATTTTTTATTTTTTTTTTTTTTTTTTTGAGTTGTCTAGAGAGTCTTCGGCTCGAGTCCCCTGTCTCTGGGATCGCCCATCATCCTTCTCGGTTTTCCTCGCCCAAAAGTCTCCTGCTTTTGTCCCGTGCCTCTCGAGTGGCCTGCCCGGCCTCTTGGGTCCCCTTCCATCCTCTCGAGTCCCCCTTCGGGCGCTCGGGTGTCCGTCCGGCCTCTCGGGTCCCCTGCGCGCTTCGCATGGTAGGGTTTCAATTTGGGCCCGTTGGTGGCAAGTCTATTTTCAATGGCCATCGGAAGACCTGGAACCACAAATTCTACAGGGACCACGACCTCCTTCCCGTACATAAGAAGAAGAAGAATAAAAAAGATTTTGAAGACTGCGGTCTTCCATACAGGGTTCCAATCGTTGCCAACACTCTTCGGATTATCTACGTCGCCAGGGTTTGGGGCATCTCCCTTCCAATATTCTTTGTATTCCGGCAGGTACACCTCTGTTGGTTGCTCTGGTTCCTCTACTTCGAGCCTGTAGCTTTGGAACATTTCGTAATCCTCTATTTGCCAATGGAAGAGCCCGTTAAGTGAGCATACCTCATCTTCAGAACATCCCTCCAATTCGAGCACCCCTTCACTGTTCGGCTCCATCGCGTTCTTGCCCTTGCTTTCATCGGGACCCCCTTCCCCTTTATTAGAGTCCTCTGAGTCCGAGTCTGAAGAGGCGACCTCTTCGCCGACATCTTGGGTGTGTAGGTCAATGGTATATTTCCGCCCTCCCTTCTCCATGGAAAGTGTATTTTTCTTCCAGTTGTGGTTTACCCTCGCGTTGATCAACCACGCTCTCCCCAGGATGGCGTCATAGCCTTTCTTCTTCGAGGGAATAACCACGAAATCTAACAAGAATGGTTGCGTACCAATTGTCACTTGCTGGGCCATCAACAGGCCGAGTGGCTTAATGTCGTGTTGGTCCGCTCCCACCAGGTTGAATGTGGGTGGCCATAGGGTGGGCTTCCCCAGCCGCTTCCATGTTTCTTCTGGTAGTACATTCACCCCAGATCCCCCGTCCACAATGGTGTCCTTCAGAATGGTCCCACGGATACCCATTTCTACCACAGCTGGGTGTCTACCACTGCTCAAGGCTAGTAACCTCGGGTCAGTCGAAGGGCTAACAGAAACCTCCACCTGTGGTGCACTCTTCGAAGCGGTGGCGGGAACCTGTACCTATGGTGCACTCGACGATGCGGTGGCGGGAACCCGTACCTGTGGTGCACTCGACGATGCGGTGCTTTGCACATTGGTGAGGATGGCAGTCCTCAATTGTGGCATAGAGTCTAGAAGGTCTTTTACCTTTATCGGCACCTCGATCTGCAAGATTTGCCCAATGATGTAATTTTCCGCTTCCGTACGGGATGATGTACTCGCCACCTCGTTGTCCCGTCGTTCGGTCATCATCTCACATTCAATATTGGCCTTTGCCTCCCGTAATCTCTCCTTCTCCGTACGGGGGTCGGGATAAGTGGCTTTTTTCGTCTGGGCGCGGGTGATCGCCAGTTCTTCTTTCTCACCAGTCTTCTCAGCCTTCTCAATGTTGAGGAGATTAACCCCTGCCTGCGGGCAATTTGCATCCTCATGGTCGCCTGGCCCACACCAACGGCAGAGGTGCTGAGGGGTGGCTTCCTTCATGCAATCACGGGCGAAGTGCCCCCACTGATTACAGGCGCTACATTGGATAATTGGCCGGCCCTTGGCGTCATACTGGATACAGCTTCCGTTATTGTTATTGTTGCTATTCCTTCCGCCGACGCGTCTGTTGTCCCGGTATCCTCCAGATGATGTCGTTGTGTTAGTATGTTGGCCGATACCCGCTGGTGCGGATGTTGTGGCCTGCTCCGTGAACAACACCTGGTTCATTTGCGTTCCTCGGGTTTTCATTGTGTATGGGCACTCCTTGGTGGAGTGTCCCATCACTTGGCAAATCTCGCAGAATGCCTTCTTTTGGCAAGTACCCTTTGTGTGCCCTTCCTCTTTGCACTCAGTGCACCATATGTCCCCTTCGTTCCGACCAGTGCTTCTCATTATTTTGAATTCCTTTCTAATTCGCTCCATGTCTTTCTGGAGTGCTTGCACCCATTTGCTAGCCTCGTCATCGCTGCTGCTTTCCTATGAAGAGTCATCATCCTCGGATGAGGATTTATTACTTTTCTTCTTCTTTGATGTTTTGTGTTCGCTCTCCAGGTCCATCGCCCTATTATAAGCGTCGTCATATGACGTAGGTGGTACAATTTTCATCTTCCTCCGTAGGGAGGATTTCAACCCTTCAACGAACCATCGCTTCTTCAATCCATCTGCAGGTTGGCTTTCCATTTTACCCAAGAGTTCTTTCAGCCTCCGACTGTATGCCCGTACTATCTCCCTGGTACCTTGTTTGGTACTATATATCTCTGTTACAATTTCATTGTCATCACAGAGCAACCGAAACTCCCCCGTGAATTCCTTCTGTAGATTGGCCCACGTGGCCACTTTTTGCTTGTCCACATCGGAGTACCAATCTATAGCAACTCCTCGTAACGTGGCTGGAAACTGCTGTACCCAGTCATCCTGGTCTGTTACTCCGTTGGCGGACCAAATGGTTTCACATGTACGGCAGTGCCGTAAGGGGTCTTCCTTGCCCTCCCCTATGAACTTTGGCAATTTTCGTTTACTCGCCATCCCACCGCTGGGTCTCGCTCCTCTAATTCCTTGTGTGCTTAATTCCTTGTGTGCTTGTACCTGGCGATCCTCCACCTCCTGCAACTGAACCTCCACTCGTGGGTCCTCCGGAAAAAGTTGCTGACATCAAACCAAACAAATTGCCTCCCGTACGGTACCCTTGTGCTCCCTCGGCACCTTCGGTCGTACCGTCACCTTCCGTTGTCTCCCTCCGGTTGTCCTCTGAAATGGACAAATTCTTTAGCAAGTCTCTGGTAGCGTCGATCAAGTTTGGACTTCGCCTTGTTTGTTCCACCAACTCTTCGCGGCTTCGTACCCTACGGTGGTATTCTGGCGAACTGTAGAGTTCTCCTTCCGCACCCTCCGTGACTCCTTCTGGCAGCCCTACAACAGTGTAGACAGTGTAGTTCTTTCCGTCTATCTCTGCCTCCGCAACCTCCGTGACACCTCCTGGGTTCCCTTCGGGCAACCCCTCGGCCGGTCGTCCCTCGGCAAGCTGCCTTAGCCTACTCCTTCGTTCTATCTGTTGTCTGAGATTCAACGCGGTTTGTGCCACTTCCCATTCGTCACTCTGTATCTTTTTATTTTGTCCTTATTTAGTCTATTGGGCATAAGTCACTTCCATACACAACAAACACACGCCATGTACACAAAAAAACTTTTTTTTTTTTTTTTTAATTTTTATTTTGCCTTTCGGCCCCAATTTATATCAGCAGTGTGTCGGGATTATTACAAGGTTCAATTTCCTCCTGGCCTGGCGCCATCTCGTTCCGTTTCCCGTCGGCTGTTCTCTTCGTAGCGTTGCAAGATTTGTTGTCGTCGCTCTTCCTAGGCAATCTCCTCCAGGCGGGCCTGTTGTGTCAGCGATGCCTATGCAAGCAACCGGGGGAGGTGGTTCATCAACCGGTTTACTGCCGGGCTAACCTCCAGCGCTGTCCACACGACACTTGGTGGGATTTCTGCCTCCGCCGCCTCTCGTCGGACGTAGGTCTGAATGGCTACCTGGAGCAAAATTGAAAATTCTCGCGTTGCCGTGTTTTCTCCTGTGTAAAGTTATGTCCGCGCGTCGTCGGCCTCCGGGTTTACTTCACCAACGGGTAGGCCCATTGTGTCTGTGCACCATCCGTGTCTTCCGTTCCCGAGTTCGTCTAGGCAGCGGCGCCAAATGTTTGCCCTCTCGGGTAAACGGTTAAATGCAGAAAGTAAATGCACAAAACATAATGGAAATACATTAAATAACCAGTCTCTATGTTAATTCAACAGTCCATGTACATCAAGTGCTTGTAACACTACATTTGACACGACTATCATGATCCTACTTCGAAGAAAAGGTACACCATATATAATACCCGAAGGGGTGCGACACAACTGTCGCGACTCCAACTACCTACCCGTCGGCTAACTAACTGACCGCCGTAACTCATTATTACCGACGACAACATAAACATAATATAACAACATAACATAATGATTATTCCCGGCAACAACTCATTCTTTGGAAACTATAGTTTTGGGCAAGAGTTCCCTCACTCTCCTTTCTTCTTAGACTCTTTCGAAGACTTTTTCTCCTCTTTCTCCTTTGAATCAGCTTGCTGGTCTGAATTTTGTGCTCTTGATTCATCAACTGAATGGTACTCTAGTTGGTGGACCTTAGCCTTAGTTGCAGCATTCTGATCTAAGGCCCAAGGCTTTGTGCAGGTAAAAACCAATTTCTTCCAACTCAAGTCATTCAAGCATCCTCATCCAATCTAGAAGTTTTCTTAGTATGATTTGTGTCCTTGTGGAAATGTTTCTTATCCTTTTTGTTTTGAGAGGTATTTGACTGGAATTTGTTTCTAGGGGCAGCCAACTCCATACTTTTTGCTTTCCTCGTTGTTTCTTATAATGATTGTGAATCGAATACCTTAACCCATTGCCTTAACCGATCCTCTAGTGGCCTACATGAATCCTTCACTATAAAGAACTACCAATCTCCTCTTGGTGTTACTAGGAACCATCACCAAAAGTCTTTGAAATCTTGTTGTGTCTAGAGAACCGTATTGCTAAAGTTGTGTCAACTCTCTAAAATGTGATTCAGATTCCTTTTATTGCACCTCTTGATGAGTATGTTGGTGAACTCATCGTATGTGGTGATTAGATTTTGACTTATACTAACTACACCATGGTACCACCACTCATGAGATATCATGTCTAGGTGCAAAGTGACAAATGTGATTGGCTCATCCTCTGACATGGGCCTATGTGCAAAGTAGTTATAACTTCTAAACCCATGCTCTAGTTGAGCATTATTCACTTCTATCAAAGTGAGCTAGTGTAACCTAACCCAAGGCTCACTGAAAATCTCTTTGCACTACTAGTCCTCTCTGCTCAATTCTACCACCACCCCTTTTCTTCCTTTGATTCAAATAATCATTTAGGAGTGAGCCATTCTTAATGTCGTCAGAAGAGTGTCATACTCAACATGAGCATTTCTCACCTCATCAACCAATAGGAGTTAAACCGCATAGACAAGGTCTATCTCTTCTTTGCGTGTGAAAGAAGGTTGCAGAGGCTTAAGAATGGATCTTGACACTACTACAACCATAGTTCTCAAACTTTGAGTACTCTTTTTTTTTTTTGCAGCGCCAGTTTCTGAAAGTTTAACTCGCAAGGTTTTCCAATGCAAGAAAAATGTGGGTAAAAATGTCCACATGGCACAAAGTTGAGATAGAGAAAGCCATAAAAAGAGGCACAATGATGAGATATAAAAGGTCATCAAGGAGTTTCTTGACATGGGTCATGTTAGGCTAAGTAAGAGCCCCTATGCATCTTCGGTGGTGTTGGAGAAGAAAGAGCATCGGACAATGTGAATGTGCATTGATTACAATTCTTTAAATAAGAAGACAATCAAGAATAGGTTTTGCCATCTCGTGGATAGATGAGCTTCATGGTGCATGCTACTTCTGCAAGGTAAATTTGAGATTGAGTTATCATCAAATATAAGTTCGTGAGGATGTAGAAAATACTTCTTTGCGGTGTCACTTTGGGCGCTATGAGTTCTTGCTTATGCCCTTTGGCTTAACCAAAGTTGTTGCCACTTTCTAGTCTTCAATGAATAAGGTGTTCAACACTCAGCTCTGTAAGTATGTTTTGATATTCTTTGATGATATTTTGATATCTAGCAAGACATGGGAGGAGTACATGAAGCATTTAGAAGAGGTACTAAGCATCCTTGAGAGGGAGTCTTTATTTGCCAAGGAATCAAAATGTGAATTTGGTATGATAGAACAACTTTATTTTGGTCACACAATCAACTCCAAGGATGTTAGTGTGGATTGGCCTCCACCTTCTAATCTCTCGTAGATTAAGGAGTTTTGTGGTCTATGTGGGTCCTACATGAGATTTGTTAAGGGATTTTCACAAGTGGCTGCCCCACTTACTGATTTAACCAGATAGTTTTTTTTTAGAATGATATAATTTATAATATATAAATTATGCTTACAATATAATATTAATTTATTTTTCATTGGAATATTTCAAGAATATTAATTGAAAAATAATATTTAATAAATAAATTTCAAATAATCATTCGTTGGTAATTATTATATTAATTAATAATAATAATTGTTTCATTTAGTATATATATAATGATCAAGGAGGGGACATGACAGGGGGCCTTTGTTTAGTTTAATGCAACGTGGCAATGCTTTGATTAGTTCTAGCTATTTTCAATTTTTCCAAACCTTTTGAGCTTGAATGTGATGCAATTGGAAAGGGAATAGGTGTCGTCTTGATGCAAATCAAGCATCCTATTGCATTTGAGAGCAAGATTGGTTGTGTGGGTTTTCATCCAAAAACCAATATTCACCTTAGGGTTTTCATCCTTTATATCTTTTGGCACTATCCCAATTGGAGGCATCTTCATCTACGGTATTCTACAGGACATTTTCTTGGTGGCATCATCTTCTTCAGTTTCTAGCTTTGCACATTTGTGATTATGTTGTATGCTCTTGCATGAGCAATGTTGTACTCGCACTATTATAAAGTGCCACACCTCCTTGTACTTTGTCATTGTTGACCTTACAATAGCTATCATTTCAGACTTGACAAAAGCGAGCTTTGCACTATTTTCCATAAAGAGTGATCAGATGAAGTGTGCATGAGCTCAATTTTAGTGACTTACTTGGGATAATGTACCTAGCTGATCTGTCCTCGAAATCTTTGTCAACTAGCATTTGCCTCCTTTCCAAAGAGCATGATCTCTCATAAACAGTACGACCAACCGAAGAAATCGGTTAGATTTGTTGTTGAACAGCAAATGGAGTTCAATAGATGATATCACAAAATTTGAAATATGCAATCTTTCATCACAACAAAATTTTCAAAATCCGTGACTCTGACTGAATCACTCCAAATTGGCTATGGTGGAATCTTACACCACCGAACCAAATATTCACTGGAGGATTTTTGTTTTGCACTGGTAGAAATCTGTTCAATTGAAATTTCAACCAAATATCAAATTCTCAAAATACCAAATGACTCCCTTCATCCTACTTTTATAATCTTTACTAGAACTTTCTAGAAAAAGTCACTTTTAAATAATAAGTAAAAATTCTTTCCCTCCTCTAAAACTAACTTTGTATTATTTTTATTTTCATCCCCAGCTGAATTCATTAAAATATTCAAGATAATAATTAATTATATCAATTTTAAGTTGACTTTATTTAATTAATTAAATTATCTCCTTCCCACTCATTGAGGCCGAAAAAGGGGACATTACAATACTCCCCTCCAAAAGATTGCTTGTCCTCAAGCAATCTCCACTCCAACACTGACCAACCCTGGATGTGACTCTCTGAGATTCCATGATTCCAAATAAGCCTAGGAGGTTTCTGAATCTTCTTTCTAGATATGCTATGCTATACCACACTTTAAAATGGAACCCCCATTCGAATGTCTCGCCAAAATTGCACCAATCTACTCCAAGTAGGCAGCAAAATCCCTAGACATAGGCTTTGTTCCCCCCTATTTACGTTGTGCCACACCAATAAACTCTCACAAGCTCACATAAATAACTTAAGTTCTCACCTCTAGAGTGTCTGACTGATGGCCATCATCATATAGAAGTCCGCTATCCTATATTTGTTTTAAAGATAAAACACTAGCACCCTCAGCAAATTCACCTCCTATATTGTGTAAATGTAAATTTTCTTGCTTACCCAAATCTATGATGGGAAATTTGGAGTTGATAGCTTCCATTCTTCTCACTGTGATTTGATGAGGTAGAGTGTGAGGAATGCCCTTCAATGTCCCCTGTTTCCCTTCATGCTGAAAACTAAACTCCATAATCTGATAGAATCTCCATGCTCTTATGTGGACCATATATGTCTATAATACACAAAGTCGTAAGCTTTTCTCATGGTGTTTTATACTCTACTAAGATTTTCCTTACATATATACTAATATCATGTTTGAATGTTCGTTCCCATTGATAATAATTTCCATAACAATCATGCAAAAGTTAGCTATTTAACCAAAAAGAACTTTAATAATTGTTTTTCCCAGCATATATATTTTATTTAATACCTTGTTCAAGAAGAATTACCAAAATGTAATTCATTGAGTTTGCAAAAGGATATCTATGAAGTTTTCCAACAGTCATAGGCTGCAACCACAAACCAATGGACCTTGCTTTTAGGCATGTTTTATTTGGTTTTCTTATATTATTTGATTATATTATCAGGTGTATTATCTAGTCAAGTGGATGTATCAAATATCATTCTATTATAGCGCAATCATAAATAACTTTTATATTAAAAAAGATCTTTTCGTAGGATTAAAAAAAATGCTTTCTTTATTTAAATGAAAAGAAGATATCTTCTCCATCTATTGATTATTTAAATATTATTGGATTTTATTCAGAAAATAAACAAATGAGCATATAAAGAAACTTACCAAGTTGAATTGCGCTCAAGCAACAAATCCAACGTATACAAAAACCTTGACATGTTCCAGCTATTTTTTGGGAATATCGAAGGCACCCCATCAAGTCTTAGAGGTAGAGGTTGGCTGGTCAATGTAGACACCCCAAAAATACTTGCAAGACAAGGTTGTTCTGATCTCAAGACTTTCAACATACATGAAAAGACAAATGCAGCTTTTCTAATACATATTTTGGCTTCCTTTAATAAAACCATTCTCATTGACAGAGACATAGTTATAGAACATGCAAAAAGTCCGACCAAGAAACCCTGCACCAAAAAAAATGACAATTATCAATTCGAAATCTTGTTCAGATTCATGAAATGAAGCAGAATATATGACAATACAATAATATTTTCTGCAAGAATTTAGTTGAGTTACCAAGAGCAATAAAGATATGCCATAACTAGAAAGACTCCCCCATGAATAGTTAGTAACTTACTATTTTATCATATATCCTTCATTTCCAAATAGGATTGTCACTTGATATAATAACTAATTTTTATTAGAAACCACTACTGATATTTTTGTATGTTTCAATCTAGATTAGTTGTAATATTCATCCCATGCATATCACTAAAAGGAGGAAAAGAGATAATTACTATAACATCAATGGTATCCAAAGGTGGGCTAAGTTGTACGGTTGTGACTTTAAGTGGGAAATTGGAGACATCATTACTCTCCTCAGCAGGATGATGGGTCTTGAGCACTCTAATGTTTTTGAGCCCTGGATGTATCAATTTATCATGTTCATAAGGCAGTCCCATCATATATCATGGGGAGAGATTATTAGTGACACTTTGTGTGAAAAACTTGCAGCAGTCCCTACTACCATGACATTCTACATGAACTCATACTTAGTGTATTTGGCAGCATCACTTAGACATTTCCCTGGTCTTTCTACCAAGGGTAATCGCTCGCTTATACCTGTGTGAGAATACTATGATCGGCTGGCCTTGAGACCTAGTAGATTACATTTCAGAAGGGTTCAAGATGCATTCTTTGGTTACTTCAGGTGCCAATTTGACAAGACTCTAAAGAACAGAAGGGTGTCAAATGAAGCATGGGAAAGAGTGAATGAGTATGGTTGCTTGTTCCTTCAATTCCCGACTTTCACTTATATAAGAGTCGGATGCTACAGTGGGCAGCCATACATGTTTCCTAGATACTCAACTAATAAGATTATTCTTATGGAGTTGGGAAGACAGATCATGGTTGTTCACGCACATCAATCTGTCAAACATAAGGTTGGGATGGGGATTTCTACAACCAACCCATTGAAGATTGGTCAGTACTCCCTTTTCACATCCACCAAAGCCAAAGCTATGGAGACCTAGATGCAGGAGATTAAACTCAAAAGGTTTAAGTCAAAGGCAGATTTGACTACCAAGGTATGAAGGAAAAGATCAAAAAGTCCTTCATACATGTGCATCGTATTGAGGATATCTAGGTGGATCTCCATACAAAAAAGGAGGTTCTCAAGATGGACTGCAGACTCACCCTTGAGCAGGTTATTGATTTGTACCTGGTGGATATTCCGCACGGGATGATTGATGATGGAAATATACTTGATCCAGAGTACGTCTCACGAAGAGTTGATGAAGCCCCACTTCCTTTAATCCAGTGGTCACATAAAGAATGCACTTCCATTCTTGAGAGATTTCAGCCTATCCTAGCTAACACCAACACTTGGCTCAAAGGTAATCGTGTTAGACTCATCAAGATCAAGGTTGGAAAAGAAGATGATTCTACCGGGCCTCTTGGACGTATGTCTGAGATTCAGATTGACAACAACGAAGGTGCATCATTTTCAGGCACTAGGATCAAATTGCGGGTTAGTCGGGCAATACTGCTTCCTCCTGAGGAGGCGACAGTTCGTGGGAAAGAAAAGTCCCAAATTCACATTCATGTGATTGATCTTGATGATCCAGAGCGACGACAACAATCAGATGATGCTCCTAAGTCACTAGCTTTAGAGTCACCTCATGAGATTCCCTCCTCAGTTTTCATGGAGCTTCCTCTATCTCCTCCTGACACAGTAGTGGATGAGTCTCCTCAGAATGTCGTTCCTATTTCAGCAGTTGAGCCACCTCTTGATCATCAACAAGAGAGTTTGTTGGAAATCTTTCAGGATACTCCTGCATGCATTCATTTGTCAAAGATTGATACCTCTACTTCCGGCTTTGAAGAGTTTATGAGACAATCTTCATGCTCTTTGGTTACTGAGCTGTTGGTTGAAAAATTTGTACATTTGGGAAAATATACAAAATTGTGGTTTCAACCACAGTGTGTGAGTAAAAATCTCCTAATTAAGGGAAGGCTCCCCCTATCTACAAACTAAACTAATCTAATATGGGTGGGACATCAGTCTTTCTTCTTCTTTCAATAAAAACAATACTCTTTTCTCTTCACAGAAAACTAATAGCAATTGGAAATAAATAACAGCAAATACAGAAATGAGACTTTTTTGTAGGATTTTTGCAACATAAAGGGAAGCAAAGTTTCCATGAAGGCACAAAGACCTTCATCACTTCCTCGGGATAGGAAAACAAAAAGAAAGCTCAAAGTCTTTAACTATCTATTCTCCTATCAACCTTTTTAGATGATTTTCTGCTAACTAAGCACAATATGTAGCAGCTCAAAGTCTAACTACATGATGCACTTCAACTCAAATGCACAAGTCTTAAAAACGGGAGCAGCACAAAGTCTACAAGCTATCTTCCCACTTTAGCTTTCCACACGAGTTTCAGATATGATAAGCAGCTCAAAGTCTGCAAGACCAAATCTAAAAACCAAACATATAACTCTAAATACAATTAGCAGCTCAAAGTCTACAAGATTGAATTCAAATCCCTCTTTCACAATAGAACAAAACTCACAATCAACTCTAGAAAATGTCATCACATAACAACATGAATTGGCACAAAGTCTCAAAACAACTTGCCTCTTTTATTGAAAGCAATCTGATTTACATCTAAGCTCAAAGTCTTAGAGTGCACATACAAACTTGAGAAATTCTCTCAACCACCAAGACTAATTCAATAACTAACTATGACTTATTCCAACTACATTCCTAATTGAACACAACTTGTAGTTGCTTTACATGTAATTACAAAAGTGCAAGTAATGAGATAACTTGCAATTACAAAGTTTTGTTTTTTTTACATGTAACTTGTCAAAACAAAATTACAAATGCATAACAAAAACTATTCCATGTGTCTAAAGGCATGACTCTAACTGCATCATCCTTTGTCTGTGATGATCTTCATGTCGCTTCAGAATGCTAGAACTTGAAGTATTTTGGATTGGTAAAGACATCTTGAACCGGAACGAGAACTTGCATCCTTATCTTCGTGCTTGGGGTAGTACTAGCTTTTCAAGAGGGAACGGGTTGCCTTCCTCTCTTCATGTCATGACTATCTTTGTCTTGAAAGCATTCTATGCTCTCAACCATGAATTGTTGTTGTATCTCTAATTTGTATCATCCTTCAATCTGGAAACAACTTGCAAAATAAGGCCCATGCCTTAATTCATTGATTTGGTAGGTCATGTGTACAAACCGGACTAACAAGGGAAGGGATAAACTGATGAAAAAATGGGCTCACGAGTGAATTTCGGGTTTTGAAAGTTGCATTACATGTGTAGGATAAACAAAAGTAACAAGTTTAAAATTGCAAAGAACACATGAAATCGGGTTTCTAAAACCCATTTGCAAGTTTTAAAATGTTCACTTTTCATGCATAAAGGCAAAATCGGGTTTGTGAGAGCAAACAACAAGTTTAAAATACTTGTAATAGGGAAATAAAACTCCCATTACAAGTTTTAAACAACTCAACAAAAGACTGGTAAAGGGAAAATAAAATTCCCTTTACAAGTCACAAAAACAAGTTAAAAATAAAACATGTAATAGGGAAATAAAATCCCTATTACAACTTAAAGTGACTTTATAAAACTTGTAATGGAGGAGAAAAACCCCTACCATAACTTAAAATCACTTAAGTGGAACTTTTAAAAAGAATTACAAGTTTTATTTTAACTTTATAATTTAAAGTTCACTTGTAATATGCCCAAAAAGTTCCTACAATGACTTAAAAGACAAAAAGCAAAAAGGGGGAAAGAAAAAGTAAGTTATAAGTTCTACTTTTCATAAAGTGCACTTGTAATTAACTAAAAATTTCCCTACAACACTAAAACAAAGGAAAATAAAAACTTGCAACTTAAGGAAAATTTCCCACCTGCAGTCAAAGAGAAAAAACCCGAAATTGAAGGAAAGACATAGCAAACGAACCCAGAATGCGATGAAATTTCAAACATGGTTTGAGGATGGACTAAGGGTTAGTCTCATCTAGGGGTAAGGGGAAATTCTGCCTCGGGAAGCATTCCATAGAGTAAAATTTTCATTTTTTTGACAAATTTTTTATGTAATGGTCCTTGATTTTTTAAAACAAAAATGAGGACAACACGAGTTCATTTTTTAAAACAAAAATGAGGACAACACGAGCAAACCATGGTTGCCATCCAGACAGATACTTCTCCCAGGGTGACCACAGCTGTTCAAACAAAAACTGCTTCTCCTTTGCTTTATGTAGCTACTAGAGGAGAACTAGTCGTTTTACCTCCATGGCTTAGTTGTTTCACTCCCAAGAGGAAGAAGCAGGAAATTTCTCCTAATGTCTTTGATTATCACCAGCTCAAGCAATCTAGGCCTAAGGTTGCTAAAAAAGTCAAAACAATCTCAAGGGTAACAGTTGATAGTAATAAGATGAAGGTGGCTGAAATTGTTGAGCCTCTTGCAGATAAGCCACGTGACGAAATGCAAGTTGTTGATTATAGGGTTAAAAGGATATAATTGGGTAAGCAAACGCATGAAGTGGTCAAGCATGATGCTCAACAATCCGTAGCTTCACTAGTACAGCGGTATGATGAACTTCTAGCGAAGAAAGACCAACTAGAAGAGGAGAATAGTGCAATGACCCCCGATTAATAAATCCCGGTACTAAACTTGTCAAAGACACATTGATCATTGCCAATTAAAATGGTAAATCATAAATTATTATTTGTAATTAATAATTATTATTATAATAATAATAAATGATAAATCATTACTCTTTATTTGTAAATGATAAATAATTATTATTATTATAAATCAAGTAAATAATAAATAATAAAGCATTAATCATAAATTGTTATTTGTAAATAATAATAAATGATAAATAATAATTTTATTTTTTTTTGGTCGGTTATAAATAATAATTATTATTATAAATCAAGTAAATGTAAAATAATAAACAATAAATCGTTATTTGCAATAAACAATAAATCATGATCCTCTTAAAATAAAGAGTAACTAATAAATAATACAATAGTAAAAATTAAATATTAAAATACAAATTAAGTTAAATGGTTAAATAATAAAAGTAGTGAATGATAAGAAAGATATTAATAAATAAAATAAATTGAATTATTAAAATGAATAAGAGTATGCGTAAAAGAATGATTAAAACAAACATATCAATTAAAACCAAAAAAACGTGACATCCAAAGGTCACGACCACGAAGTCATGGCTGCAGAGGAAGCAACCATGATGCATATGAATAACGCATCTGAGAACACGGAGAAGGGGGGGAGGAGAACGGTGTGGGAGGCGCGTATACCAGGAGGACGTCAACACTACCAGCAAGGAGTCGCGCGACAAGAGCTCAGCATACCCCGTGTAGCACAGCATACAAGAGGATACGTAGGAAGTGCGTTGCCATTTCTACACCTTGCCGCTGCCAATAAACTGCAGAGAAAGAAACCCCAATGCGAATGCCTAGAGCATAGTGACAAGGGAAAGAGGGTATACGCAATCTCCAAACTCTGCAAATAAATCAACAGGACCAACAGGTAACTTACATATTAAATGTGAAGAGCATGGTTACTATTACTATGTTGAACACTTCATAGGAATCAAAAGGGAGATTCATAATGAATCTCTTAGAGGCAATATATATGTTGTAGAGGTTAACCATATGCATATGTCAGAGATAGGGAAGCTTGGACAGGGGTGGGATCTCTGCCAGGTTTTGAGAGCATTAATGGGTTCACTCATTAATAGAGATCCCATAGAGATCTTAGGCAGATATTACCTGGGTTGTCCTAACTGAGAAAGAGTTTTTCAATAGAGGGTTGGGTCAATCAAGGTAAGATCAGCCTAAGGAATGTTTCCATTTTGGTATAATTAGCCATCAATCCACGAGCATTTAATTGTTGAATAAGTAGAATAACATATCTTTACTACTTGTATAAATAGCACACTTAAATACACATGTTTACTTATCTTGCATATTTTGGGGAGTACTAACGTTTGTTTGCAGGTCTTAAGCTTCGAATAGACAACTTCCCACTAGGGACATTACAAATAGGCAACTTGTTGCAGCTGTTCATAAAATCACAAAACCTATCGGTGAAGGGACTAATCCTTCAAGTTCTTCCAGTTTACAAGAATCAATTCGGGAAGTTGAAAGAGTTGCTCAGAAGGTACAAGCGTTGGACTCTTGGGTGGATCAACTTCATGATCTATGTGCGCAAGTGCTAAAAGACATATTCCAAATGATGTTTAAGTTGGAGACCATTTAAGAAAAATTGAATCATACCTCCAAGACTTTCAAATAGAATTTGGAAAGGGTTGAAGGTAGCTTGACGGTTTGGCACAAGATACCTCGACAACAGTTGAGTGTTCTTCAGGAGCATGCCATTATTCCTTCCAGGGTCATGTATCTGGAATTTGAAGAGCTTCTAGAGAACAAAGCCCTCGTTCTCAAATCTCTAATCGAAGAGATTGATGACGCAATGAGATTGCGAGTTGAAGTATTCTGAGGTGTTGTTTCTCACTCTGAGAAGGCTTCTTGCAATATCATGGGTCAGAATGGGGAGTTGATACCAGAAGAAGAAGTGCTCGCAGATCTACAGATGAAGATTCATAATTAGTGGAGGAGTGAACAATTTTCAGCTGCCTCAATTCAAGTTTTGATGAAACATCAAATCTTCTTGCATGAAATCCAATCCACTTTGGAGAAGAACAACTGTATGCTTCTTTAATGCCATGATACCATTGTGAAGACCATGATTGTTGCCAAAAATATCCACGAGCCGAATCCTGCTGAGCTACGAACGATCATCCAGAAGTTCGAAGGATTAATGTCTTCACATGCTGCAACTTAAGTGTTTTTCAACACTTAGTTGCATTTTTCAGAATTGTAATCTCTTAGTTGTAGTTTTTCTTTTGATAATTTTACTTGTAAAAATATTTCGTAAATTGCAAGTCAAGTCATTACTTGCACTTTTGTAATTACAAGTAGACGAATAACAAGTCAATTTAGAATAGGACTTGTAACTTTGAATAAGTCATAGTTAGTTATTGAATAAGACTTGGTGGGTGAGAGAATTTCTCCAGTTAATTAGAATCCTCCCATCTTTTTCTCAAGACTCCTCTCCTATAAATACTTGAGGGGGTCTATTGTAATCTTTATCTTTTGGAAAGCAAACAAAAACTCTGCCAAATTTGCAGCAAAGAAGACTTTGAGCTTTTATGTGTAAATTGAAGAATTGAAAGGAATAGAAGAAAATTACTCAAGTATTGAGACTTTGTGCTAAATTCTTGAGTTTATGTTCAACATTACCTTTCTTGCAAGTGTTTCTTAAAGGGCTTAATCAAATTTGATTTGCAGACTTTGTGCTGCAAGTATTGGAGATTAATTTAGTTAAAATAGAAGTTCTATTGAGAAAAGTTGTAAGACTTTGTGCTTACACTCGTTCTTGAGAGAGATTAGAAGTAGATTTTATAATAATAAATAGCTGTGAAACTTTGAGCTCACACTAGTCTTTGAACTTTAAGGAAACTTCATTTCCTTTCTCTCATTTCATTTCAAAAAGTTGTTACTGTTGTTTTATGTTAAATTGCTATCACTTTTCTGCGAAAAGAAAAGAATATTGGCTTTCTTGAAAAAAGAAGAAAGACTGTTGTTCCATCCTATTTTAGTTTTAGTATTAGATAGATAGGGGGAGCCTTCCCTTAATTAGGAGAGTTTTACTCACACACTGTGGTTGAAACCACAATTTTGTATATTTCCCCAAGTGTACAAAATTTTCAACCAACACGTGGTGAAGAGGGGAGTGTGGGTTTCCGTCCACACAACCTGAATTTGAAGGGGTTACGTCCTCTAAATGTTGCTCAAGCAGAAACCTTGCTGTTGCAAACCATCAATATCCAAAGAATGTCAAAAAACAAAGTCATGAATGAATCCAAAATGACCCGTACAAACCTTTTTAGCCAAATCGAACCCTAGAGGCATCTAGCAAGATTCTTTGGAATCTTCTATTCTCCAAAAAGTGGCACCCACTTGAAGGGAATCCCATCATGACTTAATAACCACTTTTAAAGGTTTAGGAATTCGCCTAGGAAGGTGTGCCATGGACTTTTTAAAAAAGTCATTTATTAAGTTTTATTAGTAACTTACAAGTTACTTTATTAGATTTTTCTATTTTTAGCAGAATGACTTGTGTAACTTTTATATAATAAAGTTACTTTATTACACCTACCAAAGTCAAAAGAAATGACTAATCTAAGTCCCCTTTGGCTAACGAATTCATCTCCAAACATCAACTTCACCTGTGGAGATGGGTGACAGGTGAATCTAAGCTCTGAATGGCACTAAAGAAGAGGGGACATTAGAATTGACTTGGTTATTTTGTTTGTGCCTATGCAGGATCAACAAATAACAAATCATTGAGCATGTCCCAATGACGAAGAGAGGAATTTCAAATGACAAAGGGAAGTGGCTACAATCAATAAGACACGTTAGTGGAGTCAGAAATATGTAAATCATGAAGGAAGGGCTCAACTAGTAGCAGGTAAATTCTTTTGAAGGAAAAAACATGTAGACAGCCATTCAGCTCACACCACATAATGGAATATCAAGTATTTCCAAATCAGATATGCTCTTAAAGAAAACATTTTCACCCCACTATTTCAGCTAATAATGTTATCCTTTAGTTGAAATATACCACCATGTTACTAGGTGCACACCTTACAGGGGTTCCACATTAAGTTCTAAAATATAACATGCATAAGTAGTGATTGTCATATCCAATGTAAAGGGATGAGATGGAGTTTGTTTGAGTTAAGATTTGGATGCACACAATCACACACACCTAGACCATCAAAAGCAGAATTTTCTCAAGTCCAAATCATGTCAAGTATTGACCATTGCACATGCCAAAAAGGGTGTAAGTTTGTTTCGAAACAAAAAAACACATGTGGCTAGGGCATGAGGCACACGCTTTAAGCTAGCAAAGAAGGCTTCAAGAACAAACAATGATTGCATATTAACATATAGGCACATCACCAAGGCATAAAATGCAGGGTTTCAAAAAAGGTTAAATGGCAGGCTCATTTACTTGTGCACCCTCTACTATATAAAAACAGTATTTTCAAGTTCTTTTTAAAAATGCAAGCACTAGGATAATCTGAGCCTCTGCAAGGGATATTAAGAAACATTATCAAAACAAATACAGTAACTGATATAAATAGGCATGCCCTTTCATATACTTTTCTGATTTTTCAAAACTAGAAGATCAACTATGTAAAGATGCTCAGCGTTACAGAGGAAAATCCAGTTCTTAAAAATCCATTCAAATGAAAATATCAAATTCTTTATTTGGTCAACAATGCATGCTAATGTACGCAACCTCTGTTTTTGTAACTTAAATATATCTAAATTTGCAACGTCCCTTTCTTGCACATAAGCAAATTTGTTTAGGTAGCCACCCCTAATATTTTCTTAAATTTTGTCAATGAAATCAACAACATAAACATACAAATGATGGTTTACTTATGTCACTAAAGTTCGGATATAAAATTTTCAATGTACATTAACAGCTGTTACAAAGTATTGGATGCAACAACCATTCCACAATTAGCAATACACTATATAAGCACTAATATGAGACACCCATGTGAAAGTACCTTGAAAACGATGATGAAACTGAGTGTCATAGGTCTGAAAAGTCATGAAGAATGATATTGCAGGTCTGAAACTTCCCTGTACCAGATTAACAGCGATGGGCAAATCTTCTCACATACACTTCAAACCCATGTAGAATTTCTCCCAACTATATCAAACAACTCCTTTCACATCTAGCTCCACTAGAAACTCTCTCAATTACACCCAGCACTTGAAAATGAGCATAATAAGATACAGTGCAGGTCTGAATAAACATGCTACTACCCATTGCAAATCCAAACAGCAACAAAAAACTCTTCAAAATCCTGGAAATAAGAGCTGAGATGATCATATCAAGCCAGGTAGACATTGTTTACCTGCTATATTCAAGATCACAGGTCTATTATCTTGTCTGCAGGTCTGAAACGAGGTAAATGCTAGACAAACAGCCATATAGAAACTCAGAAAACTCCTTCCAGCAGATAGAGTGCATCTCCTAAAGTTCATCTTCAGCCTTTACAAAATGTTTCTCTTAGCCATCCAAGCCTCTAAAGGAAGGGAAACATCATCTTGCAGGTATGTACATAAGTTTCAGTCACGTCCAGCACTGTCAATGACACTGCAATGGAGGTGACCAGCAATAAACATTCAAACTATCCCTCCTAAACTGAAACATCCCGAATGGATCCTTTGGCTGTTGCTGCTGTAAATTCTTAATTAAACATACTATATTTTTTTTTAATTTTCCAGTGATCTTATAGAATAGACAGAAGTTGCAGAAAGGGATTGTTTCTTTTTGGGTTTTGATGTTATAAGTAAAGTAATTGATAAATAGCAACAACTGTGAAATAAAGCAGTAAACAATGTTCATATGTAAGAACACTTAAGTAATCTGAAAATACTGCAAATCATACCAGGCAAATAACCTAGTTTTGTATTTAGCAAGAATCCATACATTTATTTGGAGCTGTTCTCAATCTGGATTGATGCCAGATGGAGGAATATTACTGGCAACAAACAAGGAAGACCAAATAAGCTGAATACAACCTTTCAAGCCAACATACAAACAAGGCGTGGTTGCAAAGGAGGCGTGGAAGCTGCTGCAAATCACGTGCCACCTGAAATAGACCAGCCGCCCTGTTGAAACCCCCAATATGCACACTGAATCTTCAGGACAAGAAGGTGCGTCTTCTACCTCTGACAATCTCTGTGCAATCCTGGATAAATCCACTGTCAACTCCTGCTGAGGGCTACGTCCCAGCAAGCTCAGACCTGGGGTTTGCGTCCCAAACCAAAATCAGTCTTCAAGAGCAATTCCCAAATTTGCAAGTTTCAAAATGATCAAAGATGCTATCAATTAGATTTTCATCTCCTTATAACTCCTTTCCCTTTGCAAGTCGAACCCTAAAGACTAATAAAGCTTGCGCTTTATAATTAAAGTGACACTTTCCCAATTATGGCGTCAAACTATAGAAAAATATCACTTTATTGGGAATAAATAACTTCAAGCATCCAAAAAGACTCTGGGAGGTGAGAATCATGTAGCAAAGTTCAAGACCTTTCCAACGAGCTATAACACATAGGCATATCAAACCAGATGAAGCCAAAAACCCCTTATTACTCCGAAATGGCTATATACATAGCCTTATTTTAATTTATTTAATCGCTAACTTAGGAGATATTTAAATATATTAAAATATTTCCATAGATCCAATAATAGCCCAAAATAACCAACCAAACATGAATCTGACTTTGTCACCTGTCTGTGACTGATGCCAGACAAGATGGGCCAACTGGCAATCCCATCCCTAAACTCTAGGGATGCTCCTAGAAACTAGGAAACACACCCAATCTTCCTGAAACTGAAACCATGGTATGGTCTCGTGGAACCTCAAATATGGAAACTGCCACAACCTCCTAAAAAGTAGGGAATCGCCCTAAAAAGTAGGAACCTCTCTCCAAACACTTGTAACAACTCAAAAGGATCCTGCTCTACTCCTTGGTCCCCCAGGTGATCATTCAGTCAACTGCCAGTTCTCCCTAAAAAATAGGAGACCTCTCTAAAATGTAAGAAATGTCGTCTGAAGGTCCAAAACGGCTCATAGAGCCCCTGCAAAGCTCCATGACCCTCAGAATTCTCAGAATGAGTCCCCTAACCATGTCATTGACCTACGGGAACTCGAATGGTAGGTCAACCCCTGCTCATCTCATGTCACCTAGAAAAGGGGACATTACATAAACACATTTATCCAGCTAACCCAAGGCTGAAAAAGATTGCTAAACACTGGGTGCAACTTGCAGATGTGAATAGAGGTCTAAACCCTACGCATTCCAGCCTTAAAATGTCACACCACCCTCCAGGTGCATCCCAGAAAGGTACAACCAGATTCAATTTTTTTTTTCTTAAAACCACTCAAAAAAACCATAGTTCACAGAATCGGACTCAGAGAGTACTTGGCAAGCCCAAAAATTTCAACTTACCAAAAACTCGGCAACTTAGAAAGTTCTAAAATTATAATCTCTTAAAGAAAGATATTTTTTGTAATATTCAATCACAAAATGTATTAAATTAAAAAATGACATCTAGGAAGAGACAATGCATGGTTTTATAGCAAACGCAACATGTGAAAAATGCATTTTAACCAGCGTTTTACCTGCATCGACATTTTTACGCATGTTTTCTTGCATCTATAAAAAAGCGAGAGTTAAACTTGTGAAATTCACCCAGCAAACAAAATAGAGAGTACTCAGCAACTCGGGGAGTACTCGTAGAGTTTGCAAACTATGAAAAAATCCCTTCAAAATAGGGTCGGCCAAGTCTACTAAGCTCCGTAAATGCCAACACAATGTATTTTGTCCCTTTCAACAATTCCTACAAGCTTAAAGAGCATAGTATGGAAAGCAAAGGATACTCTGCAAACACCTTTCAAATCACCACAGAATCTCTGCAAAGATTAGCCAAAATCATTTCCAAAATATTCACACCAAAATACCATAAAATCCTTCACTACCTGAAACCCTTGACTGAAACTCTGTGAACAACAATGGTGACCCCTTTGTGGAATCACTCCAACTAGCTAAGTATCATCTTTCAGATCCAAAACCAGCAATGAGAGCCCAAGAGGTTTTTCATATCCTATTATGTGTATTCTTTTTCATAATTGAAATGAGAGCCCAAGACCTTTTATAGAGTTGGAGGAGAAAAATAAACTAAATTTAAAATAATTCATTTTCCCTCAAATTTCCTTTTGACAATTTAAAGTAAACTTTATGTGCAAACCCCCTTCCCTAGGCATCCACTTGAGGGGACAAAAACTAACTTTATAAAATATAACAAATGATGGACCATGCGTTTGTTTACCCAATTATATCCTTGTAACCCTGTAATCAGCAACTTGCATTTCCTCACGTGGCTTATCTGCAAGAGGCTCAACAATTTCAGCCACCTTCATCTTATTACTATCAACTATTACCCTTGAGATTGTTTTGGCTTTTTTAGCAACCTTGGGCCTAGATTGCTTGAGTTGTTGATAATCAAAGACATCAGGAGAAATTTCCTGCTTCTTCCTCTTGGGAGTGAAACAACTAAGCCATGGAGGTAAAACGACTAGTTCTCCTCCAGTAGCTACTGAAAGCAAAGGAGAAGTAGTTTCTCTTTGAACAGCCGTGGTCACCCTGGGAGAAGTATCTGTCTGGATGGCAACCATGGTTTGCTCGTGTTGTCCTCATTTTTGTATTAAAAAATGAAGGACCATTACATAAAAATTTTGTCAAAAAATGAAAATTTTACTCTAAGCCATGCTTCCCAAGACAGAATTTCACCTAATCCTTGGACTGGACTAATCCTAGTCCATCCTTAAACCACATTTCAAATTTCATCGCATTTTTGGGTCCATTTGCTATGTTTTTCCTTCAATTTCGGGATTTTTCTCCCTGACTGTAGGTGGAAAATTTTCCTTAAGTTGCAAGTTTTATGTTTTTCCTTTTTTTTAATGTTGTAGGGAAATTTTTAGTTAATTACAAGCACACTTTATGAAAAATAGAACTTGTAACTTACTTTTTATTTCCCCCTTGTTGCTTTTTGTCTTTGAAGTCATTGTAGGAACTTTTTGGGCATATTACAAGTGAACTTTAAATTATAAAGTTAAAATAAAACTTGTAATTCTTTTTAAAAGTTCCACTTAAGTGATTTTAAGTTATGGTAGGGGTTTTTCTCCTCCATTACAAGTTTTATAAAGTCACTTTAAGTTGTAATAGGGATTTTATTTCCCTATTACAAGTTTTATTTTTAAGTTGTTTTTGTGACTTGTAAAAGGAATTTTATTTTCCCTTTACTAGTCTTTTGTTGAGTTGTTTAAAACTTGTAATGGGAGTTTTATTTCCCTATTACAAGTATTTTAAACTTGTCGTTTGCTCTCACAAACCCGATTTTGCCTTTATACATGAAAAGTGAACATTTTTAAACTTGCAAATGGGTTTTAGAAACCTGATTTCATGTGTTCTTTGCAATTTTAAACTTGTTCTTTCCCAAAAACCCGACTAGCAATATTGGAGGATTTTGCTGAAGATTTCCAACGATTTTTATGGAGAAATTCAAGGAGGAAAGCGTTTTGATTTCATGATGCATTTTGAAACTCTCTTCACGCCATTTGGAAGACATTGTTGCTGATTTTATGGTGTTTTAACAGCAAAAACGTGTTTGAGAAATGCCACGATTTGCCTTTGAAATTTGCCACGAATCTTCTTTCCTAAGTCGTTTTTGCTTCCTTCACCTAGGCATGGGGTTTGGATGGAGATTTGACCATTTATTATGCCATTTTGATAGCTGTTTTTGCTGCACATGGTATTATGGAAAAACGTGGCTAGGGTTTGAATCTCCTCCTTGTATCTATTTAAAAGTTTCAATTTTCTATTTCAAGGATTTGCTTCTTCTATTTTGGAGGACATTTTGATTGATCAAGGTATGTTTCTTTCCTTTCTTTTCTGTTTTTATTCCTTATTTGTTTGGTTTTCCTTGGTCAAATTGTAAATTTGTAAATATGTTGGTTTTGCCTAAAATTGGTTTTGTGAGAGATTTTCCCCTTTGTTCTATGTTTGCAAGGCAATTTGTGAATTGCATTGTCTTTCCCCATTTTCCCTCTTTACTTGCATTCGGGATTTAAAAACCCGATTGCATGTATTATGAAAATAGTTGATCTTCCCCTTTGGTTGGAAAATCTTAACCATCTTTTGGTGAAACTCCAAGTTTCTAAATTGGAAAATATTCATCCTTTCAAAATCAGGTTTTTAGAACTAGATTACATGTTGAAAGTTCTTCACATTTTCATAAAGATGATCTTCCCAAAATCTTTTCATTTTTACTCATATTCATTTCCATCATCGTACATACCATTCCCACCATTTCATCCACTCATTTCACACCTTCATTCATTTTTCCCATTTAAAGTCTTCACTTGCAGTCAGCCATTCAGAACCCGAAATTGGTCAAAAATGCACTCAAAAAACACTTGAAAATGAGTTTTAAAGGTCCAATTACAAGTGCAAACTTGTAGTTACCCATTACACATATGAAGTTGCATGTTTGTTCTCCACAATTGCAAGTTAATGCTCTTGTTTTCCCCACACATGTAATGCAGCTTCCAGAACCCGAAATTCACCTATGAGCCCATTTTTGTATCAATTTATCACTTCCCATGTCAGTCTTGTTTGCACACACGATCTACCAAATCAATGGATTAACGCATGGGCCTTATTTTGCAAGTAGATTTCAAGATTGGAGGATGATACAAAGAAGAGATACAACAACAATTCATCGTTGAGAACATAGAATGCTTTCAAGACAAAGATGGTCATAACATGAAAAGAGGAAGGCAACCCTTTCCCTCCTGAAAATCGAGTACTACCCCAAGCAAAAAGGTAAGGTTGAAGTTCATTGGACAAGGACACAAAGATCATTAAGAATGCAAATTCTCATTCCGGTTCAAGATGTCTTCACTGATCCAGAATACTTCAAGTTCTAGCATCTTGAAGCGACATGAAGATCGTCACAGACAAAGGATGTCGTAGTTAGAGTCGTGTCTTTGGACACTTAGATTAATTATGCATTTGTAATTTTGTTTCGACAAGTTACATGTAAAAAAATAACTTTGTAATTGCAAGTTAACTCATCACTTGCACTTTTGTAATTACATGTAAAGAAACTACAAGTTGAGTTCAATTAGGACTGTAGTTGGAATAAGACATAGTTAATTGTTGAATAAGTCTTGGTGGTTGAGAGAATTTCTCAAGTTAGTTAGGATCCTCCCACCTTTTTCTCAAGGCTCCTCTCCTATAAATACTTGAGGGGATCTATTGTAATAGATATCTTTTGGCAATGCAACAAAATTCTACCAGTTTGTATGTGCACTCTAAGACTTTGAGCTTAGATGTAAATCAGATTGCTTTCAATAAAAGAGGCAAGTTGTGTTGAGACTCTGTGCCAATTCAAGTTGTTATGTGACGTCATTTTCTAGAGTTGATTGTGAAGTTTGTTCTATTGTGAAAGAGGAATTTAAAGCCAATCTTGCAAACTTTGAGCTGCTAATTGTATTGAGAGTTATATGTTTGGTTTTCAAATTTGGTCTTGCAGACTTTGAGCTGCTTATCATATCTAAAACTAGTGTGGAAAGCTAAAGTGGGAAGATAGCTTGTAGACTTTGTGCTGCTTCTATTTTTAAGACTTGTGCATGTAAGGTGAAGTGCATCATGTAGTTAGACTTTGAGCTGCTACATATTGTGCTTAGTTAGCAGAAAATCATCTAAAAACGTTGATAGGAGAATAGATAGTTGAAGACTTTGAGCTTTCTTTCTATTTTCCCATCCCGGAAAAGTGACGGAAGCCTTGGTGCCTTCATGGAAACTTTGCTTCCCTTTATGTTCCAAAAATCCTACAAAAAGTCTCATTTTTTTATTTGTTGTTATTTATTTCCAATTGCTATTACTTTTTATGTGAAGAGAAAAGAGTATAGTTTTTCTTGAAAGAAGAAGAAAGACTGTTGTCCCACCCATATTAGATTAGTTTAGTTTGTAGATAGGGGGAGCCTTCCCTAAATTAGGAGACTATCATACTCACACATTGTGGCTGAAACCACAATTTTGTACATCCCCCCAAGTGTACAAAAAATTCAACCAACACCAAGCCAATGGGGTGAAGACTGGAGACAACTCAAAAACTTTCTAAAAATAGACATGTTGTCATCAACCATGCCTAATCTATGTATAATAAAACCTGAATACTTAGTAAAATGGAAAGGTTTATCTAGAGAGGATGCTACATGGGAGGGGGAAGAGATTATGTCCCATCCAAATCTTAATTTGCTTGAGGACAAGCAAATTTGGGACGGGCGAACTGTCATGAACCATGCCTAATTTATGTATTATAAAAACCAAATATAATAAAAATCATAAATTGTAAATACAGTGGTTCAAATTCTAAGATATAGATATAGTTCCTTATATATGTTTTTTATTCATAATTATAATTTAATTGTTTAATTCATAATTATAATCTATATATGATTTATTCATAATTAAAATCTAAATGTTGAATTATTTTCATTCCATATAACTTATATGTTATTACTAAAAAATGCTATTTACAATTCACAATTGGTATAGTGATCATATTTTTTTTTGTAATATAATTTATAGTATAATATAATATAATTTACATGTTTATGTTCAAATGTTTATTTTATAATATAATTTATATTATTATTATAATATAATTCATATGCTTATTTATAATCAGATGTTTATTCTATAATATAATCTATATGTTACACGATGTATACCATGTAAAATGTAGTCCTTATTGTTAAGTTATCGGTCTGCAATCCTTCACAAACCGCTGGCATCTCAATCCACGTGACTCTTTGACTCGGTTGGGTGTGAGGACAAGGCATGCAGCCTTTGGCAAGTAGGTGCCATCCTCCAAACAGGGAATGTGCCTCTCCCATGAGGATAACGGGCCAGATCTTTCCTAAGGAGGGGAGACGGGAGATAGAAGGAAAAAAGAAATATTAAGAGAGAGCTATGGACAGACAGCAAGGAAGAAGGAAATACTAAGATAGTAGTCCGGTCTGCTACAGGTAGATTAAGAGAATATTCCAACAGCAGTCAGTCTGCAGAAGGTAAGTATAGTCTGAATGGTTTGGTTTTTATTAATTTTCAGGATTCATGCATAGCACATAATGCATATATGTAAACTATAAAGTATGTAAGATATTTTGTTTTAAATATATTACAATATAAGTAAGGAAGACTTAAGAAAATATTTCAGTCAATAAATATAACATGTAAACAAGCAATATGGGTAATAAAATGAATACTACAAATATATAAGTAAAACATGGCTGATAACTCATCAGCCAAGTAATATAACATTTAATCACCATTTAACATAAAGCTCATATCTCATCAGCAATTTAAATCAATGCTAATTAAGTAATGCACTTAGTAATGATCAAATTTACTACTGTAATGATAACAATAAAATGCTGACAATTCACATAACAGATAATTAAGGACTAAGTAAATAATTGACAATGTAATTCAAATAATGCCATATCAAATTTAATTCTTAACCCATAGATTACAGTGATCCGATTCTTCGTCTTTCTCTAATACTTGCAAAGATTGGGAGTGTGTGGGGGAAAGGCAGAGTAAATTGGTCACAGGGCAAAAAATGTCCCAAGACAGGTAGAAAACCTTGAGGGAGCTGCATGTAGACTGTGTCATGCGCCCTTGGCACAGTAAATCTTCCATCTTGTAAGGTTTAGCAGAATAAGGAAGAGGAGTCTCATGCAATCTAAGGAGCATAAATCATTCAACAAAATAACAATCTATTCATCTTAATTGAAAATATTTTAACATTTCATTATTGGCATAAGTAAATGATTGATAGGTATGCATAATATCCTACGAAACCCGGGGACGCGTCCCCTACCTGAAAACCCCCCTCCCAGTCCCGAGGACGTTTCGAGGACTTGGGGACGGCCAGGGGACGTCCCCCCTGTCCCCAAATTGTCAGAATTTTGAGGGGACGTCTGTACGTCTCAGGGACGGCTAAGGTGTAATGTTCCCAGTTGGGGATTGGATTATTTGGCGTTCAAGTCCTGCAAACAAACGTTAGTATACAAACAATATGAAAGATAATTAAACATATATATTTGTTTGGGCAATTATACAAGAAAGAATGCTATATGTTATTCTACATATTTAACAAATAATGTTAAGCTAATTTATTGTTATCTATAAAAAATGATACAATACTCAGTTGGACCTTACCTGGATTGACCCAACCCTCTATTGAGAAATATTTCTCAGTTAGGAGCAACCCAGGATGTCGTCCTCCTAAGGTCTCTATTTGGGATATCTATTAATGAGTGAAATCATTAATTTTCTCAAAGCTTGGCAGAGATCCCACCCCTACTCAAGCTTCTCTATCTCTAACATATGCATATGGTTAACCTCTACAATATATATCAATATATATATATATATATATATATATATATATATATATTGTCTCTAAGAGATTCCCTGTGAATCTTTCTCTGGATTCCTCTTGGAATCTTGGCATTCAATTTTGCCCTCTGGTCTCTATGGCTCCTTTAAAGGGAGCAATCATCGTAGACATTATCAGGGACTTAAATATAATTCTGCTCTGAAATGCCTCAATGATCCCTAGCTCTGTAAATTGCCTCTAAAGCAATCTCTATTTCATCTGTTTTAATTTTGAGTGTATCTCTACAATCTTATGGTAATTGTTATTTAACATCACTAATATATCACTATTATATTATAATCCTGAGTGTATCTCTATCTCTAGAAGTGTCATTACAATTCTGAGTGCATCTCTATTATGCTAATTATGAATGTATCTCTGCAACATTGATTCTAAATGCATCTCTGATATATTAATTTAGAATGTATCTCTGTTATTTACCGGCTATTCTGCTTTAATTTATCTTGCGGTATGATTCGAATTCCACGGCATTATTCATGAAGTATTTCCTACTGTTTAGGGCAAACCACTTACCGTTCACTTGCCGGTGGTGTATCCTGGATATGCTGGGTATGCTCTATTCCTTCCACGGTTTTTGCTTCCAACGTGGCTATAACTGTTAACACTATCCCCATGCATACCATCAATAACACAAATGTTACTGCCTGTAACTTGATAACAATTCTGATCTGATCTGATCAATGGTGATGTCACTAGATGTTTTTGATTCCTTCCCTTTATATCTCTCAATTTGAGGGAGAGGTCACACCTCTTCATCATGTATGCCCTTTGGGAAGAGACACACCCTTTCACCATTAGCACCCTTTGAAGGAGTGCAACTCTTCATTATTTCTACCCTTTGAAAGGGACACAACCTTCCATAATCAGATGTGCACTTATTTAAATCAGATCTGCACTTCTCATTTCCAAATTATGCCCCCTCTCAAATGAGGTTCTCTTCTCCCTTTTATATCTCATTGTTGAGGGAGTCGCAACTTTTTCTTTCATGTCTTTTGACTTTTCATTAACTTTATTAATTTTTAATTAATCATATTTAATTATATTATTTTATATTTTAATTTAGTTTTTAATGTTTTAATTTTATTATTATCATTTATTATTAAATTCTATTTCAAAGTGGGGACATTACATAAGGACGGATTGGGGACGGCTAGACGTCCCCCACATCTAGGGCTAGGGAAAAATATTTAAAAAATAAAAAAAAGTCATATTTTCAATTTTTTTTTAATTTTTCTAACTTGGGCCTTCTATAAATTCAAATTTTTCAAAATAGTTATAAAAAATTATTGAAAATACGACTATCTATATTTTTCTAACATGGGCCCTCTATATTGAAAAAAAATTTAAAATGACTATCAATTTTTTTATTATTGAATTTGAATAGTTATGAAATCAAAATACGACTATCTATATTTTTCTAACATGGGCCCTCTATCAAAAATTAAAAGGCAACATTAAATTTATTAATTCATATCAAATATTCATAATTTTAAATTAATTCATATTATAAATTTTAAAATTTATAAATAGAAAATAAATTAAATAATAAAATATTAAATAATAAATATTATACTTTTCTTTTTAGTATTTATTTAGTACCATTTTGATTTCCATATCGCAATTGACAATGAAACAATATGGCAGCAGTGTAGCCTTTGGGAATTTTGTACGTTGTTTCTTTAATATCTATTATGATATGCATATTGACAATGTGAATGAATTGAAATTCTGAATTATGAGTGCATATTGAAAAATGAGTCTATTGATAATGTTGTATGTTCGATGTTTGCATTCTAAAATGTTTTCATAGTATCATACACATGCTATATCCATGTTTTCATATGAATATAATGTATAGATGCATGCTTTATCCATGTTTTCATATAGATGTCCCCTTTGCCGTCCCCCCCCGTCCCCAAATTTGGCAAAAAAAATTGTTGTCCCAGAAACTCGTCCCCCTGTCCCCCCGTCCCGGAAACTTGGGGTAAGATAGATAATATCAGCTATGGTTGCATAGTATGAAAAAAAAGTCATTTTGTATAAAGGATGAGCTCCTATTCCTAAATCCTCAAATTATTGCTAATTTATGTTTTTGGGGTGAATTTAGGAAGGGGTCATCACACGTGCTCTTCAAGAAATTTGGACAACACACTAGGACCCCAAAAACGCTTTTGGAAGGGTCTTTGCAAACCAAATCACCAACTGAATTCAAATCTATTAACAAATGCCAATTAAAAAGAAACCAAGATTCTCCAGAAACCTTGGAGTTCTCCCCAACACACCAATAGGTTTACTGGAAAACTCAAAAACTAGCCAAAATCTCGCAGAACAATATTGCATAAAAATGGGGACATTGCATTCCTCCCTCCCTAGAATTGCTTGCCCTCAAGCAATGGCCAGCCTTGACCAACCAATCAATTCTGAATCGTCAAAGAGATTCCTAGATCGCAAACCAACCTAGGTGGTTTGTAGCTTCTTTTGCATGAAGCACTATACAACTATGCACCTGCAAAGTAACCTCCTCTAAAAAATTCTCTCAAAAATATTGTCAATGGCTTGCATAGCATACACAGTCCACCAAAGAGGTGTTGATAGGCTATCTTTGCCCCTACATGTGATTCTACATAGTACACCGAAGAGGTGTCGATTAGGTGGACTCTGCCACCTGCGTATTTTGATCAACTTGCCACCAATTATGTAATTGCATTCATTTAGATTTATTTTGTGGTTGGAGGCACTACTCTCACCTTGCCCACTCTAGGATCTGGGTGACCAAAAAATGTTGAAGACATTGCATTGCAATTTAATATTGCAAAATTCAAATAAAAAAGTAGGTTGGGTTGTTACAAAATTGATGGAGACAACCTCTATTGTCCAATCTATTAACTCACTATGCATATAGAAATAAATGCACCATATCGAAAGATTGCACATATTTAGATTCTCTAAATCTAAAAATATCTAATAAACTACACTTGTTCCTCTTATTCTACAAAAACAAAGCAATAAGAAAAAAGATGCTATTATAATATTATTATCAATGAGCATTCATAGTTTCTCAACTATGCCATCACTAGCAAAAGAAATCTTCAGTTAACCTCTAATTTGGTGGGAAATTATTAAATAATTTATACGATTCTTCCCTTCTTTTCAAAATTTTAAACCTTCTATTTCAAAATTAGTTTGATCAAAATCAATATTTAAGAAAACCAAAGTACCAAGAAACTCAAAAACCACTTAATATTTTTTTCTTAGTGATGCAAGATTGCTTTTACCCAAGGATGTTATAGCATCAAACATCCAGGCAAGGGTTTGCAAGCATGGTGCTCATAAATTTGGCTATATGGTAGAACTCAATACTTTTGACCCAAAGAATTAGGCCATGGTGTTCCCTTCCACCAAGTTAGATACTTCCATAGTTTTTCACCCAATTTACTCCAATGCTAACAACTACCTATTGGACTATACACCATCCTCCTCCATAATATTCTCTTTCAATTTTTCCTACTTCTTGTAGGCCTAGACCAACTGAAGAGCACACAAATATTGAGCAGGGAGGATGGGGGCATGGGGTGAATCAGTATGATACTACTTTTACCAATTTAACACTTTATCAATCACAATAACATCATTTACTCAACATCAATAATTATGCACATAAGAAGAACACAACAACACACGATATTTACATGTTTCTATCTAGGTTCATTTATGTGGAAACGACGACAAAATATTACTCATATTAAAATATTCGTACAACTTTGGACACACCAACCTACAGGAGACACCAATCCCTAAGTTCATAGGCACCAAACTACTGGAGGCACAAATCCCCACAGCTAAGCACCAACTTAGTGACAGACACCAATCTCTGCTTTGGGAAGCACCAACTTCCAAATCAGAACTAAATTCCACCTTGAATGTGGCTTCTTCAACAAATGATAGACAATTACAAACTCCCTCACAAAATCTCCTCTTCAATGGATGACAAAACTCCTCCTATGCCTTCATAAATTCTTCTTATCCACTCTATAATTACCTTCTTGAATAATCTTCATACATATTCCTTACTTCTTCATTGCTTCACCTTCTCAAATTGGCACAATCTCCCTGTCACAAATATGAATTTGAATGATGTATATGTTTCTTTCACAGCTCTGAGTTCTTTTTCACAAAACTCTTTGAATGATGCATATCTTTCCTTTAGAGATCTGAATTCTTCTTTCACAAATTTGACTTTGAATGATGTATACACTCACAATCCTAATCACAAGAATGTGCTACTTCCTCAAATATCTCTTCCTTAAATTCTGCTCTAATCTCACTTACAAATCTGCTCTTGAATCTGCATTAAATTCCTTCAATACACATCTGAAATACTTTCCATATTTTCTGCTATTATGTTAAGCAAATTTGTTTACCAAAATAAGCCAATTCAGTAAATCTTGAACACTAACGGGTGTATCTGATCCTCCTATCACCACTGGTCCACATTCAGCTTGCCATTATGTCTAACAATCATGCCACCACCTAGTATGAAACCGAGCATAGGAATAATTTAGACCTTCTCTTCAATCACAGAGGCCAGCGTAAAAAACTTAAGGGACATTGAATTTCCAAACAGCACAATCTGGAAGATATTGAAATATCCCCGACCAATTTTTTTTCAATTTTTCAATTACAAAGAGTAATGCAACACACATCCGTTAGGGTTAGCACATAAACCAAAACAATGCGGAAAACAACTCTAACAAAGAATGTACACCAGGATCCCGGGTTGGGCAAGGCGTGAGCATATGGTCAGAGGGTCTTAAAGCATTCTGAAAGTAACTCTAACCAAGAATGTGCCCAAGATGGACTAACGTATGGTCAGAGGATCTTGGTGCATGCTCAAAGCAACTCTAACCAAGAATGTGCCCAAGATGGACTAACATATGGTCAAAGGATCTTTACAATTACAACTGCTGAAAGGAAAACTTGACACCAAGCATGTGCTTTCAAACCCAGGGTGGGAATGGAGCTACCATATGGCGGAGATGCTAAGAACTTAGAAATGGAATTAAATGTAAATAACAAGCGTGAAATGAAAATGAGAAGAAATGCTGCCAGTAATACTGTTCAGCTTACAATATGATAGTAAATGCTTGCCAAGATCATAGGATTAAGACTATACAATGCTGTAACAATATAGAAGCCTCTCTCGGGCTTAACAAAAATGATAAGTCCAAGAAATTCTAAACAAGGATCAATCTTAATATTCTGATTTATGACAGACCTGCACGTGAAATGCTTAACCAGCAACACATGGAATCACTAAAATGCTCATTACTCTCTCAATACTAGTCCGAGTGACCCAAAACCAAAAGCAATGGCTTCCTATGAAGGAGGCGACCCAACCAATACCAAGAAATCAGACATTAACCCAACAAATTATTTATCACGAACCCCAAGGCAATTCCCAGCAGTGACGCCAGGCAAGAATGGCGGTTCTTCTCTATAAAATAAAACACTTCATATTAGAATCTGCAAATTTGCACAAAGGAGCGCCCAGCCAAAACAAGAGGAAATATGCAATACCAAGAATGAATATGTTTTTATTTTGAAATATATGAGTGAAACTACAAATCTGCCTTGCTAACCGCGACTCCCGAAAATGAAATGAAATGCAAATAACGGAACTTCAAGCACAACTCAAGCTACAATGCAATCCCCACTACAAACTCTCACAACTACACTAAATCACCACTAGTTGCTATCTTTCAAGCAAGAAGCAATGCCAAGGCTAGGAGGCATTCATTCCTCGAAGCAACCCCAATACCATTCTGGCAGAGTAACATTACAATAGACATAAGATACCAAATGAAGGGAAGAGGCCTCCATTTATAAGCTTAACAAGGGATCTCTAGAGGCTTCTAAAAAGTGTGCCCTAATTTCACATTTGAATTTTCCTCCAAGAGATGGCGCCACTTTTAAAAGCTTGATTAACCTTTATTTTAATTCACTTCTCTTCATAAAGTTGGCACCCCTTTTCATAAGCAAGATTTTAGACCTTAGGAAATATTAAATCCCTTCCATGATGCGTCCACCCTTGAAGACCACCTTTTAAAACAACTTGAAGTGATGAAGCTAGGCCAAGGGGTCAACTTTAAAATATAACATTAAAACATAACATTATTTAAATGAAATGAACTTATCTCTCCAAAAACATCCCAAGGCCAAAAGTGACGAAGCCAACTGAACCAACTGAAGAAGAGAACCAACTGTGTCGAAATAATCAAGACCACTGCCAGAAATAGAATTTACTAAAAATAGTAAATTCCAAAAAGTGCTCGGAACGCAAAGTCGGACATACCACTGTGAAGCCCTTTGAAAACCCAGAAAGAATCCGCGATCCAAACTCTAATTCACGAGCAACAACAAACTCCAAAATTGGAAACCCTAATTTCACCCATTGAGTAGCCTACGGTCTCCGAAATAGGCCATCGGTCAACTGAAACATTACGCCTGAGAAGGGGACATTACAGTCCGCCCTCCCCAATATTGCTTGTCC